>NC_090271.1:171541208-171881708 GCF_040414725.1 Anabrus simplex
AGTGTGTTATTTAATACACATGATTTACTATTATTTATCGCATGACATATATATATACAGAAACAAGAAAGCAAGTACATTATATTTTAATGTCCAAGATTTTATCCATTCTAGAGCCTCTGTATTGGCTTCTAGAAAATCAAACCAATCTCCAGGGTAGGCTCTTCTGCTACACTCCTTTACAATGTGTTCGATGGTTTGAAAACGAGCACCACAGTCACACTCGGGGGATTGTATCTTTCCCCATTTATACAGGGACGCAGCACAGACACCATGACCACATCGAATCCCATTAAGGATGGTCCAAGTTCTTCTTGGGAGATCAGACCTCGAATTAGGTGGGAAGAAAGGCCAGAGATGTTCACCTGTTTTTCAGACCCTATCTTCCTTCCATTGGGCATAGGGGTAAACCAATTAGTAAGGTTGTAAGAAAACCGTGAAGAAAACGTCACAAACGTGAAGAAAAATACACATCCTTTTTTCACTTTACACTGCACACCCTACTTTTCTCGTCCATAATTTGCTTTGCAGTAAACTACAACAGACTTCTCGAAGTTTTCGGGTTAAAATCTGTGGTTTTTGTCTGGTTAAACTAGCTTCGATGTGGAGAATGATCTCTATAAATCTATGGATGTGACACGATAGTACTTCAATTGGGAAGCGAGTGTAGGTGTTAAACAGTCTGGTAGATACACATTATCAGTACCAGCCAAATATTTGTTTATAGCTACCATGATGTCGTAGCCGGGAGTCGTTTAAGGACATGTCCGAGGTTTCCTGGGATACCTTCCAGTTCACGCTTCACGTTCTCCATAGTGTCCAGCTAATCATCAAGACGCAACCACGTGTTCTAACTTCTTGATTGATTCTGGTATGATTTTTTGAAAGTGTCAGTTCCCTTTGAAGACCACTTGTAAAACATTGCGTTCACAACACTCTGTCCCATATGGAGGTCTAAAGAACTCAGTATGAGAACAAAACTGGATCTTCAGTAACAGTATTGCTTTATGCGTGTGAAACCTGGAAAGTGACCAAATCTTGGACACAGTGTGTTATTTAATACACATAACAAACCAGTTATTAATGTTGTAAGAAAATCGTGAAGAAAACGTCACAAACGTGAAGAAAAATACACATCCCTTTTTCACTTTACACTGCACACCCTACTTTTCTCTTCCATAATTTGCTTTGCAATAAACTACAACAAATACTCATCTTACGGATATACTGGCCGGAAGTGATGTCAAATGAGGAATTGTGGAAAAGACAAGAGAACGCACCAATTACCGATTGAACAGCAGATTAAGGAAATAAAGTGGCAGTTGATTGGCCATACACTGCGTAGACCTGATGACAGCATAGCAAAACAAGCTCTCGAGTGGAATCCCCAGGGACAGAGGAGGAGAGGAAGACCTAAGACCGAGCTCGATAGCTGCAGTCGCTTAATTGCGGCCAGTGTCCAGTATTCGGGAGATAGTAGGTTCGAACCCCACTATCGGCAGCCCTGAAAATGGTTTTCCGTGGTTTCCCATTTTCACACCAGGCAAATGCTGGGGCTGTACCTTAATTAAGGCCACGGCCGTTTCATTCCCACTCCTAGCCATTTCCTGTCCCATCGTCGCCATAAGACCTATCTGAGTCGGTGCGACGTAAAGCAACTAGCAAAAAAAAAAAAAAAGACCTAAGATGACATGGAGGAGATCAGTAGAGATAGAAAGTGAACAGCTTGGGTATACTTGGGGAAAGCTGAAACACATGGGACATCACAGATGGCGAAACCATGTCTCGGCCCTATGCTCCTCAACAGGAGTTTAAGGAATTAAGTGAAAATAAGTAAATCAGCTTGTAAAACATCTTAAAATATATATCCGAAATTTGAAATGTATACACCAGTGGCGTATGCTGCAATCAAGACATGGGGTATCACTAGACTTAGGTTACCCATTTTCGATAGTTGGTTTAGAGGACGTCAAGCCTTAAGGGTTTTGAGCTGCAGCTAATAGCCATCGGAGTACCCTGCTATGTTAAGGATGGTTCAAAAGCCCTAGCCTCTGCTACTGCCAATACTCAACACCTGATCAATGTAGATGGTAGCCTACGAATCAGCCTTCTCGTACTCTTAATTCCCCTACCTCGGGGCTGGGTGCTTATGACGTCTTCACCATTCATTTCATCAGGTCACCATCAAGCCTTTCCAGAGGCTATGCATTATTATTATTATTATTATTATTATTATTATTATTATTATTATTATTATTATTTAATCAGTTTGTCCTCCAGGATTGGTTTTTTCCTCGGACTCAGCGAGAGATCCCACCTCTACACTCAAGGCCAGTGTCCCGGAACGTGATACTTTGGGTAGGGGTATACAACTGGGGAGGAGGACCAGTACCTCGTCTAGGCGACCTTACCTAGTATGCTGAACAGGGACCATGTGGGGGATGCGAAAATCGGAAGGGATAGACAAGGAAGAGGGAAGGAAGCGGCCGTGGCCTTAAGTTAGTTACCAACCCGGCATTTGCCTGGAGAAGTGGGAAACCACGGAAAACCACTTCGAGGATGGCTGAGGTAGGAATCGAACCTCCTCTACTTAGTTGACCACCCGAGGCTGAGTGGAACCCGTTCCAGCCCTCGTACCATTTTTCAAATTTCGTTGCAGAGTCGGGATTCGAACTCGGCTCTCCGGGGGAGGCAGCTAAACACACTAACCACTACACCACAGAGGCGGACATTATTATTATTATTATTATTATTATTATTATTATTATTATTATTATTATTATTATTATTATTGTTGTTACGGGGATACCCGTGGACCAGCAGAGTTGAAAGAAGGTGCTGGGTGGAATAGGTCTCAACTTACGAAATTAAAATTAATTTAAGACTTTAACAAAGGTTATATTTTCTTTTCAAGATAAACAAATAACAGAATATAACAAGTACCAAGTAGCAGATCAACAAATTAAGGAAGTACAATTTTAGTTCGTTACAAAATTTGGGCTTCGAGCCCGACACTCACGAACCTTGAGCTATAAGCCCAACTTTACCTATATACCAAGTTCAAACAAAGGGGCAGAAAACCCCAATCATGCCAAGGAGCACTGGCTCCAGATAACCATATTAAGCCTCCTCGAGGCACACAGAAACCAAATTTAAGAAAGAGCAAACCCGCTCTCAAGGTTCAAGCCCATCAAAGGCCACAATAAACTATACTTCAAACTGCCCTCAAGGCATACCAAGAACAGGGGTAATAAATACCCAACCTACTGGGCCTATTCAGTAAAGAAGCAGGTTAATTACATGGCCCAAAATACCAACTTGACTGGAGGCGTAACTTGCACTCCTAATACACTTTTAAAACCTACTTGGCAGGTAGGCCGCATACACAAGGGCTAATCCCATACTAAAGAGGTGACTTGTATAAGAAGACTTTATTCCATTAAGAAAGGAAGAAACGGTTGCGAAAACAAAGTCACCTCAAAACAATAGGAGTGGGAGCTCGAGAGGGTTTAGCACTTTCTATCCCAATTTATAGTTAAAGAGACGAAGTTTTACCAAGTATCTATTACATTTTAAAGATAGGTTACATGAGAAAAGTTTTCGAACCTGCCCCGAGGGTTAAACTGCTGAGCTAGCGAGAAATGAAGTTATTAAATGGCCATTACCTTATGGATGAACTGCTGCCCGAAGAAAGAGGCGCTTCCCGCCCCCTGCTACATAATCACACTAGGAGAGATGTTACTGAAGTGGCGAGGAGACCAGAAAATCAGCAGTTTATATACCCTCGTGGAAAATTCGAGACGTTTCATGAATGATTACAACCCGCCCACAAAATTTTTATTGGTCGGCTAAAGTTTACAAGTCAAAACTGAAGAAGACATCTAGGATTGGTGGAAAATTAATTACAGAAATTACTCATTGGTCAAATTCAAAACTGGCGGAAAGAGAAGGGTTATACTGCCAACCCAAACAATGACTGAAAGAAATTTAACAAAGAACAAACTTATGAATACCAAATTTCTTCAAAAAAAAGTTCCTTCACTTCGCACTAGGGTGCACAATTGCAGTTCTTAAGTAGTGCCATCTAGAAGAGAATGTTCACACTTCTTACTACAGAGCAAACAAATACAAATCGAAACAGACATAGTTCAGAACACTTCAAAATTTACAGTAGAGACATCTTCTGAGAAACCTTAGAATTAATGTGGTTGTTAAAGTTCAGGCTTTCTCAAGTAGAGGGGTTCCAACTAGCGCAATGTTTGAATTAGCGGCGTGGAGGTGTACCGCCCGGTACAGGCCTCCCCCCCCCCCTCAAAAAAGTCCTTCCAAGGGGTGACACAGAAGAACACCAAATTTTGTTTTAAACAAGGTCCAAGTTATGATGTTGATATAGAAATTAATTGCAGAAGGATTCACAAAAAAGGGCATACATTTTTCCGTATCCGAAGTTTTCTTAAATTGGTTTGATCCAGTTTCAAAATTCTTTGTGGTAGCTTTTGATGAAATGTCTTTATGCTTGTAGTAGTTGAATTCAGAAAGAAAAACTTTTAATTCTTGAAAGGGAAAAAAATTTCTAAGTCCACCAGATGTTGCAGTTGAATTCAAAAATGTAGTAATTGTGGATATGGAATGTCCATGTAGCTGGATAAGTACAATAGTTGCCTATTACTTTGACGGCTAGACCAGCCGCAGCTGCTTGTGTCCAGAGGAGGCCGCTCGGACCCCTCAAGTACCCTGAGATACCACTCTCCCGCACTATGAGAGGGGTAGTGATGGTGAAGCACGCCGCACACGCGACGATTGTTTACAGACCGCGGGCAGTTGGCAGGAGGTGCGCCGCACATCAGCCTTGGCCGGGAGGAGGGCTCCGGCTCGCCGTACACTGGTTGACCTCACTGGAGTAGATTGGGCCCGTGCTCCACTACAGTAGCGGTACGGCGCCGCACGGCTGCGTGGGCACTGAAACATTAAGATCTCGGCGGCAGAATTTTGTTGGACCATAACGATTGTAGGGTACAGTCTTTGTGGTGAGGCTGAGGGGCCAGCGGCGTGGAGGTTTTTATTTCATTTTAATTAGCCACTGGTGTGTTTGAGCAGGAGACGGGAGCATGGTAATGGCCATGGCGAGGACAGGATAGCAGTTTAACTGGTCGGGGGAGGTTGTACAATTAATATTTAAATACAAGGAACCTAATTCAAGGGGCAGAAGGCCTAAAAGTGAAACCAAAAAAAATTTAACCTTCCGAATTCTTTCAAAATGAAAAAAAACCCAGCTAAGTTAGCGCGGAAGTTACACAGGCTTCACCTGCGACAGGCGAACCCTAAATATCCTCTCGGTGGCTGGATTGCTTAGTAACAACGTCACCGGGGTAAGGAAATCTAAAATAATGCACGGCCCATGAAATCTGGGGGTAAGCTTGCCCGCGGGGACAAAATTTTTGACCATCACCTGGTCACCTACCTTCAAATGGGTGGGTCTCCGTCCACGATTATATCTTTCCCTAACCTTTTCATGAGACACTTTAAGATTGCATTTAGCCTTCTTCCAAAGATCTTTAATATTATCTGGATCTATTGTCTCAGGTAGAATATCACTAAGAGACCAAAGGTTAGAGAGCGGCGTGTTTGGAATAAACTTGAACATCAAAGAAGGTGGAGTAAACTTACGAGATTCATGAACCGCCGAATTCAAAGCAAAAGCTAACCAATGCAGGGACGTATCCCACCTAGAATGATCGTCGTGATGAGCCGACCTCAGATTACGATTGACCCGTTCCGCTAGAGATGGTTGAGGATAATAAGCAGAAGTAGTCACATGAGATATGGACAGATCAAAACAGAATTTACGAAAGAGATTGGATGTGAAAGCTTTAGCATTATCAGACACAATATATTGACACGGACCGAAAGAAGCAAAAATGGAATTTAAACAAGTAATGGTGGACTGAGCGGTAGCCAGCTTAGTCGGAAATAACCAAGAAAATCTTGTGAAACCATCTACACATACAAGGATGAACTTGTTGGCATTCCCCTTTGACTGGGGGAAGGGTCCTACGTAATCGATGTAGAGACGTTCCATGGGGCGCGATGCTTGATGAGAAGACAAAAGCCCTTGCTTAGTGGACAGGGTGGGTTTACTAAGCCAACATGATTTACAAGATTTTACCAATTCACGGATTTCTCCGTCCATACCCTTTCAGATGAACATTTCACGAATCTTTTCCCGGGTTTTGAAGATGCCTAAATGCCCCCCTAATGGGGTCTCATGATAGTACTTGAAGATCATTGGTACAAGAACAGCTGGAACTACAACTTTCATTTTTATCATGCCTCGACGGGCATCATAAAACACCATTCCTCAATACATAAGGGACGACATGTTCCCCAGAAGAAAGGGTTTCCATGATAGGGGCCAGCGTCGGATCTTCACGTTGATATTTCTCAAGATCCCTAAACAACATGGGAGCATTAGTAAGAATAGCATTAACCTTGGGTAGTATGGACTCGGAAGGTGAAGAACTATTAACCTGTTCCGGGGTCTCTACCTCATTGGCAAACATACGGCTTAATCCATCAGCCACAACATTTTCAGTACCTCTGATATGCCTAACGTCAAATTGGAAGGCAGAAATCCTGATGGCCCAGCGGGATATACGACCCGTACGACGCGGCCTAGCTAAGACCCAACTTAGGGCTTGGTTATCGGTCTCCAAGTCGAATTTGACATTTTCCAGATAGAGTCGGAAATTTTCTAAAGCAAATAAGACTGCCAAACCTTCGAGCTCATAGATGGAATATTTGGCTTCCTGAGCCGATAGAGTCCTAGAGGCATAGGCGATGGATCGCCTCCCTAGTTCAGTCTCTTGAAGAAGGACCGCAGCTACCGCCGACGACGACGCGTCGGTTTGGACGATGAATTTCTTGGAGAAATCGGGCATGGCCAGAACAGGGGCATTACACAGAGCTAATTTGAGATCTTCAAAAGCGGCTTGTTGAGAAGGACCCCACTCAAATTTGACGCCTTTCCTACGAAGAAGGTTCAAGGGCGCCGCTATGTTAGCGAAGTTAGGAATAAATTTCCTGAAGAAATTCACCATGCCAATGAACCTAGCAATACCTTTGATGTCCTTAGGAGGCTTGAAGTCAGGGATGGCCTGTGTTCTAGAGTGATCGACTGCAACACCATCGGGCGACACAATATGCCCTAGGAATGACATAGAAGGCTTAGCGAAGGCGACCTTGGACAACTTCACAGTTAACCCAGCCTTACGAAGGCGATTGAGAACTTCTCTCAGATGATCTAGGTGTTCTTCGAAGGTCTCCGAAAATACGACGACATCATCAAGATAGTGGTACAAGTACTCAAACTTGATGTCGGAGAAGACCCTATCTAGCAGTCTCGTAAGCACAGCTGCTCCCGTGGGGAGCCCGAAAGGCACGCGGTTGTATTCATACAAATTCCAATCAGTGGCGAAAGCCGTCAGGTGTTTAGATTCCTCTGCTAACGGTATCTGATTATAAGCCTGGTTAAGATGGTAAAGAACTTAGCCTTACGAAACCATGAAAAACAAGAGTGAAGGTCTGGAAGGGGCACAGATTGTAACACCACCTTCCGATTGAGAGCCCTATAATCAATCACAGTCCTGAAGCCACCTTGGAGTTTCGGGACTAGAAAAATAGGCGAAGAATACGCCGACTTAGAGGGCCGAATGATACCATCCTTTAGCATCTGATCGATGATTTCCTTCAAGGCTTTCATTTTAGGAGGAGACAGCCTATAAGGTGGAAAACGGACCGGAATCGAATCAGTAACCTCAATCTTGTATTCAATAAGGTCAGTAACACCAAGAGTATCAGAGAACACCTCTGGAAACGACTGACACAACTTACGAATACTGTCAGCCTGCTCCTCAGGTAGATGTCTAAAGTCTAACAACATCTCATCCTGGGTAGGCGAAATAGATGAACAAGATACAGAACTACACTTTAACAAAGGGATTTTACAATTAGAAGCAAATTTGAATGTGCACGACCTGCTCTGGATGTCGAGCACTAGACCAGTAGAAGACATGAAATCCGCTCCCAATATAATGGGGCAAGACAAGTGCTTAGCCACAAACAGTTTAACTTTCCAAGTAAATTTAGAAATCCGAATTTTGGCATATAAAAACCTAAAATTTCTAATGGAGAAGAATTAGCCGAAACATATTGAACTGAAGATGAGCAATAGTCAGGAAGTTTACAAACAGTTTTCAATTTGGAGTACCATTCAGCCGAAATAATAGAACACACACTGCCCGAATCTAATAAAGCTGTTACAGGTTCATTATTCAATTCAATCTTAAGAAACGAAACAGGTGCGGGGGTATCCGCCGGAATCCTAAGACATTCTCTTAGGCCTTCAAAAGCTAAATTCGAAAACTGAGTTTTCCTTGGGAATTCGGCAGTTTTACTCGGGAATGAGCCTCGGAATGAAGAGTTGGTCGACTCAGCCGAAGCCACTAGTCATTTTTGATTGTGGTTGGAAGTTCCACCAGAAGTTGAGCCGCAGGGGGTGCTGTTCGAATTTGGGCAATTCTTGGCGATATGGGAAAACGCGCCACATTTAAAACAACCTTGAGATGACCCAGCTCCATTCCTTGCCCTACTAGCTTTAATCAAAGGACACTTGTCCCGAAGATGGTCAGGCGACCCACAAGCATAACATTTACGGGTAGTGACGATTCGGCGGGGAGGAGGCCGAAAATTACTAGAGGATGGAGGGGCTTCTTTCGCGACACGCAGAGTGTCCGCATACCTAACCCCTTCGGCTGATACAGTCAATGCTTCTAGCTCGGCAAAGGTTTGCGGGCGCGCCGCAAAACACAAGTATGACCTGTACGATGGGGAAATGCCTTCCACAATGGCCTGTACAAACTGGTCTTCAGGAAAATGAAGAGCAATACCCTGGTGTAAAATTTGATGTCTTGTATGAAGTCTGCCAGGTTTTCATCAAGTCGCTGCACTCTATAATAGTACTTCTGAATCAGAGATGACCTAGCTCGAGCTGGAATAAAATTAGCTAACAGATGGGCGTGGAAGTCTTCTATGGATGACTGTTCGGCAATTGCCCTAACTATTTTGTCCGATAGAACACCAATAGAATACGGGTAAATAATCTGAAGGATTTGACACGGAGAAAGAGAAAAAACAAGGGCATGATCTTGGAATTCAACTAAAAACCTTAAGAAGGCAATGACATCGGTTGTGGAGTTAACAGAAAACTTTGAAATCCCTCTGAGTAACATAGCTAATGGATGGGGTAAACTGCTGAAACTAGGTGATATAGTAGAAAGGGGTCTAAGTGGCGGAGAAGCCGATTCCGAAGGTGCCCTATTTAACACAAAGGGTGGAATGGACGTGCGACGATCGGACTCAGTTTCTAATGGGGCAGATGTTCGTTGGGTAGTCGCCTCAGTACTACTTCCTTCCTCTTTAGAGGAATCCTCCACATTTACGATATTTACGACCATAGGCTGGTCGACTTTGGGAATGGCCGATCCAGATAACAACTGACTAACTTTACTAGACATTTTGGACAAGTTTTCGGCAAGGGCACTAGCTTCCTCACCCTGAAGGTCATTTTACTTCAGAGAAAATAGATCACATACCCTGTTATAAAAGTGGTACACCCTGGCCTGTACTCTTTTGAGTTGATTAGGAGATGGATCACTTACTTCAAAAAAACTAACTACAGATGATAGCTCAGTAGTATTATCATTGATCGTGGAGAGAGCGTCGTCAATCTCTTTTTCTCCCAAAGTCGGGATGGTAATAGGCAAATCAAGGGAATCTTTTAGCTTATTGGAATCGACTGCAACCGTGCTCCAGATTGAACGTTTCGAGAGATAGTTCATAAATTAATTCTTCTTTACGCAAATAGAAAGGATGGAGAACCTCGCGAGGGCCGGGCATGATGGCAGAAAATTCTTAGAAAAAATCAAAAAAAAATTCCAGCAACTGAGAAAATTGTTAGAATTCGAATTAAAAACAATGTTTAGCCGTCAAAGGGGGCTAAATTGAGACCCATTCAACCACGCTCTTCTACCACTTGTTACGGGGATACCCGTGGACCAGCAGAGGTGAAAGAAGGTGCTGGGTGGAATAGGTCTCAACTTACGAAATTAAAATTAATTTAAGACTTTAACAAAGGTTATATTTTCTTTTCAAGATAAACAAGTAACAGAATATAACAGGTACCAAGTAGCAGATCAACAAATTAAGGAAGTACAATTTTAGTTCGTTACAAAATTTGGGCTTCGAGCCCGACACTCACGAACCTTGAGCTATAAGCCCAACTTTACCTATATACCAAGTTCAAACAAAGGGACAGAAAACCCCAATCATGCCAAGGAGCACTGGCTCCAGATAACCATATTAAGCCTCCTCGAGGCACACAGAAACCAAATTTAAGAAAGAGCAAACCCGCTCTCAAGGTTCAAGCCCATCAAAGGCCACAATAAACTATACTTCAAACTGCCCTCAAGGCATACCAAGAACAGGGGTAATAAATACCCAACCTACTGGGCCTATTCAGTAAAGAAGCAGGTTAATTACATGGCCCAAAATACCAACTTGACTGGAGGCGTAACTTGCACTCCTAATACACTTTTAAAACCTACTTGGCAGGTAGGCCGCATACACAAGGGCTAATCCCATACTAAACAGGTGACTTGTATAAGAAGACTTTATTCCATTAAGAAAGGAAGAAACGGTTGCGAAAACAAAGTCACCTCAAAACAATAGGAGTGGGAGCTCGAGAGGGTTTAGCACTCTCTATCCCAATTTATAGTTAAAGAGACGAAATTTTACCAAGTGTCTATTACATTTTAAAGATAGGTTACATGAGAAAAGTTTTCGAACTTGCCCCGCGGGTTAAACTGCTGAGCTAGCGAGAAATGAAGTTATTAAATGGCCATTACCTTATGGATGAACTGCTGCCCGAAGAAAGAGGCGCTTCCCGCCCTCTGCTACATAATCACACTAGGAGAGATGTTACTGAAGTGGCGAGGAGACCAGAAAATCAGCAGTTTATATACCCTCGTGGAAAATTCGAGACGTTTCATGAAATGATTACAACCCGCCCACAAAATTTTTATTGGTCGGCTAAAGTTTACAAGTCAAAACTGCGGTTCTGCCTTTAGGTCACATGGTCACATGCCCCTCCACCGATTAAAACTATTATAAATCAGAACTACATTATGCACGATTACTGTCACGACCACCTTCAGTGAGTTCAAGAGGCTATGATTTACCATGGTTGTTCTTGTTCTAGCAGCCCTGGACTAAACTAGGCAACATAGTAAAGGTCTAATCGTGGATGGGACCGACTCGTTCTTATACCTGAACAGCATTCCCTCATTCTGTGAGCTGCGAGGGGTGAAGGGGGTTATGGCAAATTCTGTTCACCCGGTCACAGTATTTCTATGACGTGACACTTCAGCGCTAGTTCGTATTTTGAACTTACTTCTCCTACAGCCGACTAGATAGCACCCAGCTACACTTTCTTGTCGGCACATGTATTATTAACGCGCGCAAAAGTAGTGTTTGTAGCAAACCTGTTATTAGATTAATCGTGTCCATCGGTGTCGATGTTCATTGTAAGTCTGAAAAGTGTGTGAAGATTAGTGTGATGTATCGGAGTATATTCCTGTGCGAGCATAAGTGTTTTTAAAATGAATCAAGTGAGCTACTTACAAACAAAATCTCTTAATTACGAAAACAGATTATTAGCTAAAGAAATGGGCCGACCAAGACCAGAGCTTAGCATAAATCGATCAAAGATAAAAATAGAACCTACGATCGCAGTTTTATATACAAGAAATAAAAAGGGAAGATTAATTTAATTGATTTCTAGTGTTCCTAGTATGTTGAATGTGCCCCACTCATTTTTATAATCATGAGCCGCCACTGCTTCAGAGTTGATCAAATTACCACGAGGGAGGACATCAAACAGAATAACCTTTTCAGAGTCCCAGAAGACCGTAGCCATGACTTTATCAGCCGAGTGTACGGTCTTGAACTTTTTATCTGTGGAAAAGTTCGAAGTTTTGAATCCATGTTTCATTGCCTGTGACAATGTTTGACAATAAATTGTCACCTTTAGCCTCATAATAAGCAAGCAATTCCACACAGATGTTTCTTCTTTGCTCTTTATGGTCTTCCGTTAAGTGTCCAGGAACCCAGCGGGAACAAAGTTTTGAATTACTCCAACTGGTGGTTAAGTGTGTAATCACTACCAACAGAGAGGTCAAGTTCAGCAGCAAGGTGTTTGACTGTGATCCATCAATCACCTCGAATAAGGGTGTCCACACTTTCCAACTTTGCAGGTGTCACAGCTGTGTGCGGCCGGCCAGCACGTGGAAGATCGGACAGGTATGCTCGACGTTGTTGTGATGATGAAACACGCCTCTTCCAATGACTCACCATGCTTTCGTCCACTGCCAGATCTCCGTAGACATTCTGTGATGCCCTGGTTTTCCACCAAAAGAAACTCAATAACTGCTCTCTGTTTGGTACGCACCTCCGTTAACAGATGCCATTTTGAAGGCCAGTTATAGCACTTCCACGTATCAGAAATTAATGAAACTCTATGAGACAAAGCGGAAATATTCAAAGATGTCCCAAACAAAATTACAATTTTTACAAATCGAAATTGGCCAAGAAATAAAATGTGTTGCATTATATATTGAATGTCCCTCGTATCTACTTTTTTTCAGTTTTGTATTCCCAAACTGACATTCAATTCTCTAATTTTCTTCTCCGCTAACATTACCCTGCTTCAATCAGTCATTCAATCATCAGTAATTTGCATTTAGGACTGTCACCCAGGTGACAGATTTCCTATCAATTTTTTACCTAGCCTTTTCTTACATATATTCAAAGAACTTGGAAATTTATCGAACATTTCGCTTGATAAATTATTCCAATCCCTTGCTCCTCATACTATATTTGAACATTTACCCAATCTTTTCTCTTGAATACCAACTTTATCTTCATTACACTCCCATAATAGAGCCTTTTATAGATACATTTCAAGTAATTGTTGCTTGTCATCAGCTTTAGAAAAACAATGATGAGATATCAGAACATATTTTCTAATATAACTCTTTAAATGAAAGGAAAGTGACTATATTTAAGCATGTCCGCTATGAATTTTGAGATGGCAATAAGCTGTGCATAATCCTGGAAATTGATTACTGATATTTTCTTTAACCCGGGAGGAGGTGCACCACGGTCTTTTCGACCGCAACAGTATTTGTTTGTTCGCTAATTGTTAAGTGATTGTTGTATGGCTCCCTCACCCCAATCATATCCTACTAGGATACTTACAGCATTGTCGATACCTCAGTCATGACTGTGTTAATGCAGTGATTGAAAGTGTATATTCGCGGTGCTTTCGACCGCACGCACCCTGTGGCGTACTAAGTTCCTGACACTTATTTTGCTGCTTATTCCTGTATTTTTTTGTTTTGTTCCATTAGCAGCTTGTATCTTTGAGCTCATAATGGGTCAGAAACAATAAATAAATTTCTTGAGAATGCTGAAAAGGAGGAGACATAGAATGAAACACTACCAAGAGATGGTCAAACTAAGTGGGATGTACATAGCACTCCCTCACGTAGTCGTACACGGAGACACAACACTGCAACACACTTGCCAAGACCAAAAAATAAAGGGTGACATGTTACATTACCTTTATTGTCATGGCAGCTGTTTTTTTTTCAGACAGTACCATACAAAAAATTGTTTCATACACAAATTTGTGGATTCAAGAAAAACGAGAAAATTACTCCAGATCTCGTGATGCTACAGACATGAACAGTATGGAGATAAAAGCAATGATTGGGCTACTCTACTTAACAGGTCTGCTGAAATCGTCGCATCTGAATCTAGAAGATCTATGGTTGACTGAAGGAACTGGGTTTGACATTTTTTGAGTCACCATGAACTTAAAGAGGTTCAAGTTTCTTCTTCATGTTGTACGATTTGATAATATCCATACAAAGGCAACAAGGAAAGAACTCAGTAGACTTTCTCCGATTAGGGAGCTTTTCGAAGATTTTGTTCAGTGCTGCAAAGATAACGTTTCACTAAGTGAATATGTGACTATGATGAAATGTTGAAAGCATTTTGCTGACGGTGTCCATTTAGACAGTAAGCTGGCTTGAAGACACATGCACTGATTGATGCTAGGACTTTGTATACACTAAATATGGAGATATTTGCTGGAGAACAACCTGAAGGGTCTTTCTGATGTGGAAAAAGTGTTATAGAAATGCTAGTTCAACCTATATCCAGAACTGGGCGAAATGTTACAGTCGACAACTGGTACACTAGTTTTTCTCTTGTTTCCAGTCTTCTTGAAGATCACGGACTTACACTGGTTTGGTGCTATGAGAAGAAACAAAAGGAAATCCCAGCATTATTGGTTGAAACAAAAGGAAGACCCATAAAAAGCAGTATATTTGGCTTTACGATAACCCTTACATTACTGTTGTCCGTTCCAAGAAAGAACAAGGTCGTACTACTATTGTCCATGCTTCACAAACATTGATGAAAAATCTGGTGATTAAGTGAAGCAGGAAATGTTGACTTTTTATAATTTAACCAAGGAGGGCGTAGATGTAGTGGATGAAATGAAGGGTACTTACTCCATTTCAAGAGTCAGCAACAGATGGTCATTCACCCTGTTCTACACACTACTGAATATTGCTGACATGAACAGTTACATCATTCTTCAAAGCAAATCTGACTTAGCTATGACCCGCAGAAGTTTTCTGAAGGATTCGGGCAAAGAATTTTTCCAGGAGTACATGCATTACTGTGTGACACTTGAAAACATTCCTGGAAAGTTGAAAGCAACGTCTGGAAGAGTTTCTTGGAATCTAGCCAGAAGCAGTGCTGCTATCAGCATGAAATGAAGCTCCAGAAAGGTGTGTCTTTTATGACAGAACGAGAAACAGGAAGACCAAGAAAACATGTGCGAAGTGCTCTCACTTCACCTGCATGGAACACACTGTCTTTTCCTGTGTTATTTGTGCTGCAGGAAAACAGGAAAATAAATGTGAAGAGGAGGAATTATAAAACCATTACAGTATATGGTCGTGCATCATGAAGAAAATGATATTTTCTTATTTTAAATCTTAGATTGGCGATAAGTATTTTCTAGCACGTATTCACAACTACTTGTCACCATGTCATTTCATAACTTTTAAGTTGATGTATATTTTATAATTTGTGATTATCACCGTACAAGAAATTATTGTACTAGGGCCTAGTTTGACTTGCTTGATTGTAAACTTATACAATGTTGCTCAAATAAAAGAGAAGTCATTTGTATGAAATGTAAAAGAAATAAACCCCTCTCCCACCAAAATAATCCCATAAAAAAGTAAATGTATAAATTGAGAAATTTACAACAATGAACTGTGACTGCTGTGAGTAAATATAGGCTGTAGTCTTACTGACCGTGAGCGCCCTATAATGTAAGTGCTGGCCGCGTGACCTCTCCCGGCTTAACAAGCTATAAAATGCAGACCACCCAATATAAAAATATGACTTTTGTTTCAACATATTCATAAAATGTCCCCATCCATGTCAATTGCTCTTGAAGTCCCAAAAATGAAATATTTCTCTGAGCATTCGTGGCATTTGATTTTAGTTGTACAAGTGACGAGACAGCCTGTCCACATGAGGCAACGCAGGTCTCTTGCCAGATACTGCTACTGCTCATTGCTGGGTGGACTGTCACAACTCAAACATAGAGGTTTGAGCTCCACTGTAGGAGTAAGGAGATAAGCTGCTGGAATAAGCGGTGTGTTCCGAGCTGTCAGTGGAGATATGCCGTAGAATGACATTAGTAGATGAATAAGCTTGAATGGAGTTTTCAAGAGTAGGAAGGATCATAATACGAAGATAAAGTTAGAATTCAAGAGGACAGGTTGAGACAAAGATTCATACATAGGAACAGGAATTAGGGATTGGAATAATTTACCAAGGAGACATTTAGTAAATTTCTTCCTTCTTTGAATTCATAGAAAAGACTAGGTAAACAACTGATAGGAAATCTGCCACGTGGGTGACAGCCCTAAATGCAGATCAATAATGACTGACTGATTGCTTATGAAAGGGAAAATTATACCAAAACATGATGGGTGTAAATGAAATGTCTCTCTCTCTCTCTCTCTCTCTCCTGTCTGTGTAATCTTCACAGGGTGTGGTGGCATGTTCATGTGTGGTTGCAGAATTTTTGCCATGTTCTTCTATCCTGTGCTAGATGCATCACTTGATGTAGAGACCTCCCAATCAACTCCTTCATCTGGTCAATCAACCTTGCTGGAGCTCTTCCTCGGGTCCTTGTTCCTTACTACAACATGACACAGCTGTCAACGTCCTCTCCTCCCGATGGTATCACCACCTTGATGAAGGCAAAATACATTTTGCCGGGTGTTTTGGAGGCTTGCGTGTTCAAATATCCTTAGAGCTATGCCGGCAGGAGCATATGTTCCTGGTAGGGCCACCCAAGCCAGACAGGTCTAAGGTGATGATCCAGACTAAGAGTGATACCCTGGTCCTCCAGGTTGAGGGTTGGTACGTGGGGCTAACAGCTCCACTACCACAAAACTACATATTGTTCAGAAACCAAATCAAGATAACCGGATGGTCCCAAACTTACGACGACTAAAGCACGCTAAATGGCAACGATACGGATATATTGGAACATAGAATGTGAGAAGTATTTTTCAGGCCGGGGCTAGTAGAAAATTGGAGGAGGAATTATTTAAATATCAGATAGATGTGGCAGCATTACAGAAGATAAGATGGAAGACAATCGAGGTGACAGATCTACAGCACTATATTTTGTTCAATAGTGGGGAGGAAGAAAATAGAATAGGAACAGGGTTTATGGTCAAGAAATCGGTCAGTCATAATGTGATTGAATATGAAGCAATAAGCCCCAGACTATGCCGGTTAAGATTGAAAGGGAGATTTGCCAACATATCACTAATTAGTGTCCATGCCCCAACAGACGATGCCGAAGAGGAAGAGAAAGAACAGTTCTATGAAAAAATGAAGCAAGTATATGACAAGTTGCCCAAGATCAAGTATCTTGTTAAAGTTGTCCTAGGGAATTATAATGCCAAAGTAGGCAAAGAGAAAGAAAACCACCCAGTGGCAGGATATCACAGTAAACACGAAGAATCCAATGAAAACGGGTGGAAATTGGTTGACTTTGCCTTTAGCAAGGAGCTGGTGATTAAGAGCACATGTTTTCCCCATAAGGGGATCCATAAAGAGACATGGATATCAGCGGATGGTCTGACAAAGAACCAGATAGACCATGTGCTGATAGATGTGCGACATGTCTCCAATATAATGGATGTGAGAAGCATGCGTGGTGCAGACAGTGATTCAGATCACATACTGGTGAGGATCAAGTTCTGAGAAAGGCTGGCAATTAAACCCAGGGACAGAGCTGAGCAGAGCAAGATCTATAATGTAGAACTGTTAAGGAATGAGAAGAAGGAGGAAGAGTATAGAGATCGGCTACAAAGAAAGCTACAGATGGGCAGAAATGGAGATATGGACATCAACACAATATGGGAGGAAACCAAGCTAAAATAAATACAACGGCGCAGGAAGTACTTGGAGAGAGAAGGAAACAGAGTAGAAATAAATGGTATGACGAAGAAGTAGATAAGGTTCTGGAAGAGAGAAATCTTGCCCGACAAAGAATGCTACAGAGACCCACTTGAAATAATATGGCAGTCTTTAAAGAGAAACGGAGAATAGCAAAGACATTGATAAGGAACAAGAAAAGAATAGAAGAAAGGGAGAGAGTGGATGAAATGCAGAAGAATTTTGAAAACAAACAAGGTAGAAAATTCTTCCATGGGGTTGGACAAGTAAAGAAGGGATATCAACCCAGAGTGAATATGCTTAATGATGAGACTGATAGACTCATTGTTGGGAAAGAACAAATTCTGGAAAAATGGGCAAAACATTTTGAAACATTACTTTCTGTCAGACCAATAAATGAAGAAAGAAGGATCAGACCGTATAGAAACTTCAGAGAGAGATGAGGAGGGGGAATATGGAGATGAGTGTGAGGGGGAAGAGAGGAATGAGGAGAATGGAGATGAGGATGAAGACAATATGGGATCACCATCGATTGAAGAAATAAGAGAAATTATAAAACAATTGAAGAGCAGTAAAGCCCCAGCGAATGACCTCATAATGGCAGAAATGGTAAAACATGGAGGAGAAGTGTTGGTGAAGAAATTACATGAGATAATTAAAAAGGTATGGGAAACAAGTACAATGCCGGAGGACTGGACACTAGCAAATATATGTCCTATACATAAGAAGGGGTCATGCATGCAATGCAAGAATTATCGAGGTATATCTTTACTGAGTATAGTATACAAAATCCTCTCTACAGCCATAACAAAGAAAGTTAGTAGTAGAGCAAAAAGAATTATAGGGGAGTACCAAGCTGGTTTCAGACCTGGAAGATCAACAATGGACCATATTTTCACCATAAGAATGACTCTGGAAAAGACATATGAATACAACGTTCGACTAGGACATCTTTTTATAGAAAGTTAAGAAATCGACATTGTGGGAAACAATGAAGGAGTTTAAATTCCCACAGAAGTTAATAAAATTGACTAAGATGGCCCTGGAGAACAGCAGAAGTCAGGTAAAAGTGGAGGGAAGTCTGAAAAGATCTTTCAGAACCGAAGAAGGCCTAAGGCAGGGAGACCCCTTATCACCAGGGTTATTTAATCTAGTGTTGGAGAAAGCTGTAAGATCAGTAACTACTAATCCAGGTGGTAATATTTACAATACACTGATCCAAATTTTGGCTTATGCAGATGATGTGGTGATATCTGCTAGAAGTAACGAGACACTTACAACTGCCTTGAGGGAGCTGAAAGATGTGGCTGGGTCCTTGGGCTTGGAGATAAGTGAGGCCAAATCTAAATATATGGTAACAGAGAGAAATCGAAGGAACACTGAAAAACCTCAAGTGGATGGTTACACCTTGGAAGCAGTAGATAGCTTCACATATCTTGTCTCAGTAATAACATCAGAAAATAAAGTTGAGACAGATATTGTAAATCGAATTAAGGCTGCCAACAGATCCTACAGGGCACTGTATCCCCTTCTGAGAAGTAAAAACTTAAGCAGGAAATTAAAACTGACTCTGTATGACTGAGGCCACAGAGAGGAGATTAAATGTGTGGGAAAGGAAAGTACTGAGGAAGATATTTGGACCGGTGAAGGAGGGAGATTTATGGAGAATCAGAACAAATGAAGAAATAAGATTATTGTATAAGGAGCCGGACTTGGTGACATCAGTCAAAATGAGACGAATTGGATGGCTGGGGCATGTACAACGGCTGGAGGAAGGAAGACTTCCAAGGAAAGCACTGACAGGACACCCTGGGGGCAGGAGAGGGAGAGGTCGGCCCCGGATGACATGGCTGGAGGATGTGGAGACTCATCTGAGGACCGTTTGAGTCAGGAGGTGGCGTAGGCGTGCTGAAGACCGGGACGACTGGAGAGCTGAGGTCAAGGAGGCCAAGGACCGTAGAGCCATGGAGTAAGTAAATAAGTAGGTCAACATCCTTTTATTGTCCAGAAGGACAAAAGTCAACATTTTACTTTACGTTGCAAGTATTTGTAAACACATATGTACTCACTGCATAAGTGACGCTCAGACAAACAACTATGGCTATGTTGTCTGTGGTGGTGACACACAGCAAGTGTTTGTAAACACATATGTACTCATTGCTAAAGTGACCCTCAGACAAACAAGTATGGATCTTTTGTCTGTGGCGGTGGCATACATCAAATGTTTGTAAATATCAAGTTACATCACCAGTTCATGTGGTTGTTGTGATCCATTCTACTACTCTCACCTGACAGCATATAGAAGCAAAGCATTATAATGCAGCACATGTTCTTACCTATTCTTTTACCTTAGATAAAAGTAATATGTTTTACAACATATCATTGCAGAACCTACAGTATGTCCAAAAAATGCCAAGCTAAAGGATATTTTAGGACCAATATGTTTTATAGGAAGAAGAGTTAAGGATTGGAATAGTTTACTGAGGGAGATGTTCAATAAATTTCCAAATTCTTTGAAATTATTTATGAAAAGAACAGGTAAACAATAGAATCTGCCACCTGGGTGACTGCCCTAAATGCAGATCAGTAGTGATTGATGATTCATTCAAAATAAAAATGGTTTTCATGTACCGGTATGTCTTTTATATATTATTTTTTGCTATCTTGTATCATCACAGTAGAACATTCCCTTTTACCCTGTAAAGCCTAGTGCACAACCCAGCTATTGCTTAATGTAAATACTGAGTTTGTAGGAATTCTGTTGAGTCATTTTTTCCATGAGATTTTATATATATATTGTAACAGGTTTGTCATCAAGAAAGAACAACAGAATTGCATTTTTGTCATCAAAAAAGGACAGCAGGATTTCATTTTTGTCTGTAATATTTTAGTATTGTGAAAAATGAAGAAATAAGAACTCTGGACTCTTCTGGACTTTTTTTATGTAACTGAAAAATTATTAATTTGGATATGGAACTGTAAATAAACATTGCAAGATATGAGAATTATTTTTGAAGTGGTTTTTTTGTACGGTATTTAAAGTTTATGTAACTGATCATTTGAATTAATGTCAGCAAGCATGATGAAAAGACATTTGGAACGTTTTAACTTGAAGAATTTCTTGAAGAATTATTTGAAAATTATTTTTTAATTCTGTATGTCAAAATTGTAACAGTGTGGTAAAACTCGTGCGGTACATAACTTTTGGACCAGTGGGGACTGCACGTGGAGAGTTTAGGTGATGCAATTCCTCTTGCTTCAGCAAGTCAGGAAATTACCATATACGGTCATACAATTGGATTGGCCAAAAGAACGGGCTTTCCAATTGGCGAAAAGTACGGGAATCTAGTAGAAATTATATCCGATTGGTTGTTTGTGATCTGGCCATTTCCGGTCTTCTGCCGGCTCCGGGAGTATGATGCGAGTTCCTGGCGTCATATTCCATCCGACCGCCCTAGCGAGCGTTCGCGCTCGAGGCCTAGTTCCCCTCGGGAACTCCTGCCTTTCCTTGATAAGTGCGATTTCTATCCTTTGCTGATTATGTTTGATTTTATTTAATTCTTTCTGTATTTTCGCGTTTAATGTTATTTTCAAGTTTTAAATTCAACGTGTCCGAGTTTCCCTAAATTCCCGTTTTTTTCTAATTTCAACTGTTTCACCTGCATTTCGTTTCCAACTATACCGTACCATGTAATTCAGTATCTCCTTAATATGTTAAACAGTTACTTAAGTATCTCGATTATGTCTTGATTTCGGTTTCGTGGATCTGTATTTTGTTAAAGTCTTCTAAACATCCTTGGTTTGTGAGTGAAGTATCAACTGCTCTGTCATTTAACCCTGTTTCTTGTAATGTTTGTTTCGTTAATTTTAATACAGTTGAGCTAGAGGGTGATTATTGAGAACGTTTTCTTCCTCATAACGTCATACCTTCTCATGGAACTCAATAGGGATCCTGCACCTTCCACAATCCTTTCTTTAGTTCTCATCATTAGGCCAGTAAGCGTTCCCTTACATTTAATTCAATTTTGCG
This sequence comes from Anabrus simplex, assembly GCF_040414725.1. Taxonomy (NCBI): domain Eukaryota; kingdom Metazoa; phylum Arthropoda; class Insecta; order Orthoptera; family Tettigoniidae; genus Anabrus; species Anabrus simplex. The sequence goes on from NC_090271.1 coordinate 171,562,921, forward strand.
TATTTATTATCTACCGTCGTATTTCCATGTTTTGATGTGTAACCACCGCTATGTGTCATTTTACGATTTCCTGATTCAAATTAAGTGTAAAGTTTTATTATTATCGTTATATTATTTTCGTATTATTATTGTTATTTATTTGCGTTCTATGTTCAATGTAGCGTTTGTTCCAGACAATGACGCCTACATAAATAATAATAAAAATACTAAAATAATACGAATAATAATAAATACAATAAAACTGAACCTGAAAAGTGATAAAATAATATTGACAAATATGAACGTCGGAATAACAATACTGACATTTAATATGAATAGGGAAATAGTAAATAACCCAGTGGTTACACATCAAAACATGGAAATACAACGGTAGATAATAAATACGTAAAATTGAACTAAATGCAAGAGAACGCTTACAGGCCTTTTGATGACAACTAAAGAAAGGATTGTGGAAGGTGCAGGATCCCTATTGAGCGGAAATAACAATACTGACATTTAATATGAATAGGGAAATAGTGCAGATTTGAAACCCGTCAAAATTTGCCAAAATGGCCTCAGCCTGACACTGGACTATTAATATGGTGAACACGTTTCACCCTACGATCTGATTGGCGAATTTAGACTGGGATTCGCTCCAAATAGTCCCATACCTACTCGGAAACGAACCCAGATACAGCAAAAGACCAAAAACAACAGCACATGACCAGAAATTTAAATACACACCGAGCTAAAATACGACATAAAATTTAATGTTAGAAGATCACACACGCAGAATACTACCAAATAAAACACAACAGGCAACAAGAAACGAAGTTATTGAGCTTAATTTGCCGAAACACGAGATTTGCGAACAGAAAAACACTCGAAGGAATAGACGAAAATTTAAGAACATTAACCTCAAAATTGTTGCCGAAAATTTACGAAAGCAGAAATTTCAGAAAACCTCATGAGACTCCATGCTAAAACTTGACCAGAACACACACACTACAATTTACGTATCTGGAAGAAGAACAAGAAGATCACGACACGTTTAACTGTGTAAGATTGAACTGAGCGCTCATAATCTCGGAGTAAGTCAAGCAATCATCTGTCTTCAGCACATACGCAATCACTGGTCGGGAGACAAACATCAGGTCAGGCAGTGAAGTACAGCACTTAGTATAAATTAACGACATAGCCTAAAGCGACAAGTAATCCCACAGCTATTAAGATCAAAACACACGTATCGAAGAAAACTTGAAATAATCAAACATATTGAAATTTATTAAAGAAGACTTTTGGAATACGAACACGGCACACGCATTGTGAAAATATCACTTTACTACAAAACACGTGGTAAGCCGAAACCCTGCCACACAAGAAAATAATGAAAATTAGCAACGAAACAGAAAAAGGTTGTTACAGATAGTGACTTACCATTTCCTCCGACCGTTAATTACAAGATTAAACACAGCAACACAGACTGCACATCACGGCACGAAAAACACGCGATTTTTAGAACTCGAGCAAGAATCATGAAAGACAAAGCAGGAATTAACAATACACACGTAACAATTACAAGCTATAATCAAACTTAAGATCTAAAAATTTTACAAAAGTTAGCCGAGAATGGTTATCGCGAACCTCCCCTACTTCCATAATACTCGATCTGATACCAATGTAGCGTTTGTTCGAGACAATGACGCCTACATAAATAAATTCATAATAATACTGAAACAGTATGAATAATAATAAATACAATAAAACTGAACCCGAAAAATGATAAAATAATATTGATACCTAAATATGAACGCGGAAATAACAATACTGACATTTAATATGAATAGGGAAATAGTAAATAACCCAGTAGCGGTGGTTACACGTCAAAACATGGAAATACGACGGCAGATAATAAATACGGTACACAAAATTGAACTAAATATAAGGGAACGCTAACAGGCTTAATGATGACAACTAAAGAAGGGATTGTGGAAGGTGCAGGATTCCTATTGAGTTTCGTGAGAAGGTATGACGTTATGGGGAAGGAAAGATTCTCAAGAATCGCCCTCTACCTCAGCTGTATTAAAATGAGCGAAACAAATATTACAAGAAACAAGGTTAAATGACAGAGCAGTTGATACTTTAACTCGCAAACCAAGGATGTTTAAAAGACTTTAACAAAATATAGATCCACGAAACCGAAATCAAGACATAATCGAGATACTTAAGTAACGGTTTAACATATTAAGGAGAAACTGAATTACATGGTATAGTTAGAAACGAAATGCAGGTGAAAAAGTTGAAACAAACGGGAATCTAGGGCAAACTCAGACACGTTGAATTTAGAACTTGAAAATCACATTAAACGCGAAAATACCGAAATACAGAAAGAATTAAATAAAATCAAACATAATCAGCAAAAGATAGAAATCGCACTTACCAAGGAAAGGCAGGAGTTCCCGAAGGGAACTAGGCCCCGAGCGCGAACGCTTGCTAGGGCGATCGGATGGAATATGACGCCAAGAACTCGCATCGTACTCCCGAAGCTGGCAGAATACCGGAAGTGGCCAGATCACAAACAACCAATCGGATATAATTTCCACTAGATTCCCGTTCTTTTCGCCAACTGGAAAACCCGTATTTTGCCCAATCCAATTGTATGACCGTATACCGTATGGTAATTTCCTGACTTGCTGAAGCAAGAGGAATTGCATCACCTAAACTCTCCACGTGCAGTCCCCACTGGTCCAAAAGTTATGTACCGCATGAGTTTTACCACAATTTTGACATACAGAATTAAACTAATTTTCAAATAATTCTTCAAGAAATTCTTAAAGTTAAAACATCCCAAATGTATTTTCTTCACACTAGCTGACATTAATTCAAATGATCAATTACATAAGCTTTAAATACAAAAAAAAATCACTTCAAAAATAATTCTCACATCTTGCAATGTTTATTTACAGTTCCATATTCAAATTAATATTTTTTTCCAGTTACATAAAAAAAGTCCAGAAGAGTCCAGAGTTCTTATTTCTTCATTTTTCACAATACTAATATATTACAGACAAAAATGATATCCTGCTGTCCTATTTGATGACAAAAATGTTATTCTGCTGTTCTTTCTTGATGACACACATGTTACATATATATTTATTCAGAGAATAAACACTTCCCCATAAGGAGATTGCCCATGAGGACAAAGTATACAGTAGATTTATGACTACATAAATTATGTCTCAGTATTGATAATGAAACTTTCAAGGCTCTAAGCACCACATTCATCGTCAACAACTCTGGTAGTTTTCATCTTGAGTGGAATTCTTCGAAGAACTTAGGAATTGTTCCTCTTGCACTGATCATGAAGTCTATCACCTCTATGTTACCTAGGCCGTATAGATCAACACACAAGACAGACAGAAAAAATTGAACTGAACCTATTTTAAACCCAAGGTAAAAATAAAGTATGAAGAAAAATTTGATGTGTACAGACAAAATTATAATTGTATTTATACAGATTATAAAAAAATCTTAAATAAAAGTTATAAACAATGTAGTTACCAGCATCATATTTTAAATTTAATTTCTCTCTTCTACATTGCAGAAATATTCAGCCCACAAGGCAATTTTAGCAGCAAGCAGTGGAGTTTTCTTTACAATGTTTTATGGAGCTCTCAAAGCAGCAGATCCAGTCATCAACTTACCAGATATTGACTCCAAAGCCTTTCACCAACTGCTAGTGTAAGTATGAGAGTTATTCTCAGAGATCTCCAAACTATATAGACAACAAAAATCAATACACAAGACACTCATTTGACTCTCCAGATAAGAGCAGAACAAGTAGAGCAAAAGAAAAATCCAGGAGGATTTTTGGAATCTTCAGCAAATATCCTCTTTTTTGGGACTGGGAGTGAAATTTAAATTTTAATGATGACCGTTGCCTTCCAGCATCAAATTAATCACTGAAAAAGAATGGTACAATCATTTAATCACAATTACAAATTTTATAGAAGTTATAGATGTTGAGAGACTATTTTCTTTAATTAATGTCCAGTATCACTAAAACCCTACCCTGTGAACCATGTGACCTTGCCGCAGTGGGGAGGCTTGTGAATCCCAATGAAGCAGACAGCTGAACTATAGGTACAACCATACTGGAGGGGTATTTGTCGAGAGACCAGACAAACAAATGGTTCATCGAAAGGGGGAGGGTAGCAGCCTTCCGTTAATTGCAAGGGTGGCAGTCTGGATGAATGACTGACATGGCCTTGTAATAATATTCAACATGACTTAGCTGTATTGATACTGCTACATGGTTGAAAGCAACAGGAAACTACAGCTGTAACTCCTGAGTACATGCATCTCTCTCTGTATGAATTAATGATGTATTGATGATGGCATCCTCCTGGATAAAATCTTCCGGAGTTAAAATAGTTCCCCATAAGGATTTCCGGGTGGGGACTACACAGGAGGGAACAATCATCAGGAAGATGAATACTGATATTCTGTGAGTTGGAGTGTGGAATGTTTGAATCATTGTGGTAGGTTAGAGAATCTGAAGAGGGAAATGAATAGACTAAAATTAGATAAGTGAGGTAAGTTGGCAGGAGGAGCAGAATATTTGGTCAGGCAACTATAGAATTATCAACACAAAATCAAACATGGGAAATGCAGGTGGTGGTTTAATAATGAATAAAAATTATTGTTGTCAAGACAGACACCAAGCCAAAGCCCACCATAATAGAGCAGGTTTATGTAATAATAATAATAAGAAGAAGAAATTGTGCACAAATGTGCATTACATTTTAGAGTAATCCAATAAAGAAAGTGTTCTTTTACAGCATTCACTAAAATGGTATCGATCACATCGTTTGTTTCATAACACACTCACGCACTGCACAGATGGACCATGAAAACCAGGTTGTGAGCATAGTTTGTGATGGAAACCATGTATGGCCAGTCTGTTCAGAGCACATCTGAGTTCTTTGTTCAGTCCAGTCCAGCTTCGATTAATCAATGTGCCCGTCCTTGTAAAATTCCAGGTCAATTTCTGCTCGTTTTCTTAGTCTAATTTGAAGTAGTTCCTATTCTTGTCATGTGGAGGGTAATTGTAGTCTCATTCTTATGTCTTCCAAAAGGAAGGTTTTTCTGGCTAGCTCATAAGCAAGTCTTGATGGTGATATTTTGGAAATACCTAAAATTCTTTTCAGGAATCTAGCCTAGACATTCTCAATACTTCTATGGTCATATAGAGTTAGATGTTCCCAGATTAGCTCCAAATCGTACGTCAGGGCTGGTAGAACCTTTGCATAGAATAGCGTCATGGCTGTATTTAGAGCCAGTTTAGTGGGTTCCTTCAGATCATACATATTTCTGATGGCTGCCAATGACGTTTCAATTACATGAATTCTAAAAGAAGTAGAAGAGGGCTGGAACGTAATCCTCAAGTATTTGAATGAATTCACAACTTCTAGGACTGTTTCACTGCTTGTTATCCTATCATTTGGTGCCATTCTCCCTCCTTTCCAGAAAACCATTTGGACTGTTTTCTTTATATTGATTATAAGACTATTCATGTCAGCATACTCATCAAGCTTATCCATTACAGCATCTCTGTTGCTTGATCCTATTGCTATTTCATCTGCATACTGGTACAACCAATGTATTGTGGATGATATTTGTGATATCTACTAAGGCTATGTTGAATAGTATCGGGCTAAGGGAGTCCCCTTGTAGTATCCCATTGCTTTGTAGAATGGTTGTTGAGGATGTTTTGTCATCTTGTATCATGACCCTGTTGTAAGCAAGTATATTATACATGACTATGGTTAGTGAGTTGTCTGCTCCAATCATATTCGCTAGTGTTCTAAGGAGTATTAAATTTCTCTGTTTAAGAGGTCAAAAGCCTTCTTAAAGTCCACAAAGATTATATAAAATTTCCCCTTTGACCAACTCATTGAATCACGTGTATTGTCCAAGAGATTCTTGACTGCATGTAATGTCTCTTCCTTTCATGAAACCAAAATTGCAGTCTGGGTATCATAGTTCCTGTTTCTGCAATTAGTCTGTTCTCTAGGATCTTGACATAGGTCTTATAAATGTTGTTTTCGTTGAGGGCAGTACCTCTATACGAATCAGATTCATCCCTGTCTCCGTTGCCTTTGAGGAGCATTTTGATATGCAACTGTCTCCAACCTTCAGTTATTTTTCCCTGTCGAAAAACACACGTTGAATAGAGTGATCCATATATTAAGGAGTATGTCACAGGTGTCTTTCAGATTTTCATTGAAAACTCCATCCGGGCCAACTACCTTCTTGTTTTTCATGGATTGGATAGGAGTTTTGACTTCCTCCTGATCTATAGGTCTTATTGTACAAAGTAGATTTTCTCGAAATGGGAAAGCTATATCAAGGTTTTGCTGATTAAGGATCTCCGAGAAGGGCACGTAGCTCATTCTTTGAGAGCAATGTAAGGGTCTTTCATAGAATCTTGAGTTTGTAATTTAGCCTGTTTTTCTAGGTAGTATGCTTTCTTTTGTTTGAGTAGTTCTTTATATGTTTTCCTTTTCACTGCATACTCAGCATATGTGGATTTCACACCTGCTTTCTGTGCCTTGCGTAAAAGGTCCAGAGTATCTTGTCTGACCGTGTAGCATTCCTTGTCGAACCATGGCTTGGTGATCCTCGGAGTCTTCTTGAACTGTGCTTTCCTTATGAGGTTCAGAACACTATCCAGAGCAGTGTCAATCCTTCACTTTTCATCTGCAGTACTCTTTTCAAGTTCTTTTTTTCCATCCTCGATTATAGGAATACACACTTTCCTTGTAGTACATATATTAGGACTCTTCTTGGATACTGAATTTTGACTTCCTAGCTCAACTTAATAGCGACAGGTATGTCCTTCATAAGAACGGCTGTCAGATGTGAGACCATAACCTTTCGATCAAGAATTGTTAGGCAACCTCCTCTGACAAAGAAAAGATCAACAGTACTTTTACCATTTGGAGGTTACTTCTTCTGCTTTATTTACTAGTTTATAGCCTTCATCGTGTAGGTAATCAAGAATAATATTAGTTTTATGATCAGGTTTGTCTAAACGACAGTTAATGTCACCCCCCAGAATCACACTTCTGTCATCCATTACCACTGTTATTGCCTTTACTATATGTTCCATTGCATCGTCTGTTGTCCTAGCTGGGCTAATGTAGATGCCGTTGATGGTTAATTTGTCCGTTTCAATTATTAGCATATTTTCTTCTTTATGGATTTCCCTTGGTGTGCCTATGCCTTCTCCATACAATATACTAACTCCTCCTTCAGGCCTTCCTCACTTCTTTGGTGTGGCTAGAACATGTCTGCTGTAAAAGTGTGGAAAGCTTATGTGTTCCAGTAGAAAAGTCTCAGTAAGTATGGCTATATCAAACTGGTGACAGAAATTATCAGGAAGAGAAGAACAAGGAGATTTTAAACTTTCCACATTCCGAAGAATAATGTCTAAATTCAGTGCCTTAGTCTTGTCATGTGATGTTACTCTAGACTTACAGCTGCACATCTGCTCTTCCTCTTGAGAAACAAAAAGGCCAAACTAAGATTCCCTAAGGCCAAAAGTTTTCATACTGTAGTGAATCAAGGTATCTCAAATCTACTCCTATTTTGAATGCGTTGTTTGATTTTTTTGTTTGTAATAACTCACATTCGATATCTCCAAGAATACCATTTGTTTGGAGGAAGTTTATTATAGATTCTGACTCTGTTTCTTTGTGGAACATCCCCATATATATTGACGCTTTCCTGGGAGCTGCCTGTAGCTGCTCCATGTTTGGTTTAGTTCCAGTTATTGTGTCCCCTTTTGACCATTTTGGTTCCGTAATATTGTTGGTCTTCTTCTTGGTCCAGTATTACCCTGATTGGCATCTTCGTTTGTTTCTTCTGTCAGTATATTTTCATTACAAATGTCATGGGAATTCTTGTTACATTCTTCCTGAGTTCCTCATTTATGATTCTGAGAGGAATCTTTGATTATCGTGTTATCACCTGGTACCTGTAATTGTGGCTTCCCGTGCATTATAGTGATTGGTACTTGGGAAATGAGAGATTTGGTTTGTTGGTCCATGCTGCTTTGTGGGAGTTGTGCTTCATCTTGACTACAATATTGTAGTTCATCCTGATTGTGTGCATAATTTTCATCTATGTTAGAAGTTGCAGGATTTCAGATTTCTTCCTGTTTTCTCTCATTTGGCAGTAAGGGCCAACTCGCACTTTCAGTGTTTCTGAGATGGTCTGTTAGTGCTATAATAATATAATGGCGTATGGCCTCCAGAGAGGCCTGGTGCAGGTCTTTTTCAGTAGATGGCCTATTAGGCGACCTGCATGTCTGTGAAGATGAGGGCACTACCTAGAATGATTTCAAATGTTGAATACACCACACACACACCCAGTCCCCAAGCCATTGGAATTAACCAATTAAGGTTAAAATCCCCAACCTGTCCGGGAATCGAACCCGGGACCCTCTGAACTGAAGACCAGTACGCTGACCGTTCAGCCAACGAGTTGGACAGTATTAGTGCTAGTTTCATTAGTAATGTCTTATTTAGGGCATCAATAAAAGACTTAATATCTGCTATTTCACATTTAATTTCCATTTTATTTGGAATCATGTCCATGGCATGGAGGGATGTCGAAGCCGGTCTCTTGGTGAATTGAGTATGTTGCTGCATTGATTCGTGCAGCGGTGTTGTTGTGTTGAGGAGGTGGAACATTATTCCTTTTTTTTTTATTTTTTAGCATTGTAAGTGGTATGATCCGAGCTGTCAGTGGAGAGATGGCGTGGAATGACATTAGTAGACAAATAAGTTTGAGTGGCGTTTATAAAAGTAGGAACGATCACAATATGAAGATAAAGTTGGAATTCAAAAGGACAAACTGGGGCAAATATTCATTTATAGGAAGGAGAGTTAGGGATTGGAATAACTTACCAAGGGAGACGTTCAATAAATTTCCAATTTCTTTAAATTCATTTAGGAAAAGGCTAGGAAAACAACAGATAGGGAATCTGCCACCTGGGCGACTGCCCTAAGTGCAGATCAGTATTGATTGATTGATTGATTCTCTGAGCCAGGTTTTCAATTTTGTCCCCTGCCACTTGCTTTTTGTTTATGATCTCATGCTTGCACTTTTCACACATCCATAGTAATTTGCAGTTTTTACGTTCCAACATTTCAAATTCACCCGACATCATTAATGTGCACTCCTTGCGATGCCATCTTTCACAAATCCCATCACACTGTATAGATTTCCTCTCTTACTCTTTTGTTGCAAGTTCTGCAAGATTCCACTTCGGCACTGCACCCTGATGTGGCCATCACTTTCATACTATCGGATCGAGCTCCTATGCTATAACTTCTTTGAATGCAAGATTCTGGTTTCTTGTCTTCACTCGTGTGCGGAAATTTGTTACACGATTATCCTGGCCGTACACTCAAATTCATTCAAAAATAATACTTGTAGCACTTGTTGTAGAAATTCTGATGTAATTGATCGTATACAGTACCTGAAACTTCACTTAAATTCACTAATATTCAATACATTTCACAACTATTATGTCAACACTTTGCCATGTTGTCATGAGTTTGTGTTTTTCCCAGGTAATAGCTTTTGAAATTGAAATTTCTGGCTCTCAGATCAGGAGACTCCCTAGTTGTTAACATAAAAATGTACTCCCCATCACAGATACTGCTGATGAAAGAAATTCATAACCTGAGGGACTGACACTACCTTAAATAGGACAACTAAGCCAACCAATGGACTACAATGGCATTCTTACTTATTGATAACTAGTGCAGGTTTATATGCCTACTAGTTCCGCAGATGATGAAGACATCAAAAGAATATATAAAGAGATAGAAGATTTAGTACAATATGTAAAAGGTGATGAGAATCTAATTGTGATGGGAGACTGGAATGCAGTGGTAGGCCAAGGAAGAGAAGGTAATCCCGTAGGAGAATCTGGACTGGAATGAAGGAATGAGAGGAAGTCTGCTAGTTGAATTTTGCACTGATCATATTTTAGTCTTTGCTAATACTTGGTTCAAACACCACAAACAACGGCTGTACATTTGGACAAGACCTGGAGACACAGGAAGGTGTCAAATAGACTTCATTATGGTTGGGCAGAGATTTGGAAACCAGGTGTTGGATTACAAGACATTCCTAGGAACAGATGTGGACTCTGACCACAACGTGGTCATGAACTGTAATCTGAAGTTGAAGAAATTGAAAAAAAGGAAGGAATGCAAGAAATGCAATCTAGATAAGTTGAAAGAAAATGTGAGAGACAGTTTCAAGGAACATGTTGCACTAGGACTAAATGAAAAGGCTGTACGAAACACAATAGATGAAGCATGGATAGTCATGAAGAATGAAATCAGTAGGGCTGTTGAAGAGAAGTTAGGAAGGAAGGTAAGATCAAGTAAGAATCAGTGGATTACTCGGGTGATACCAGACCTCACTGATGAACATCAAAAATACAAGAATGCAAAAAATGAGGAAGGGAGAAATGAATACAGATAATTAAATAATGAAGTAGAGAGAAAGTGCAGGTCAGCTAAGGAAGAATGGCTAAAAGAGAACTGCAAGGATGTTGAAGGTTGTTTGGTTGTAGGAAAGGTAGATGCCGCATACAAGAAAATCAAGGAAACTTTTGGAGAAAGGAAAACTATGAATATTAAGAGCTCCAATGGAAAACTACTTTTAGGGAAAGAAGACAAGGCAGAATTATGACAGGAACATATGAAACAATTGTATCAAGAGAAAGATGTAGATGATAACGTTCTGGAACAAGAAGAAGCTGTTGATGCTGATGAAATGGGAGAACCAATTTTGAGGTCAGAATTCAATAGAGCTTTGAGAGATCTAAATAGGAACAAGGCACCTGGAATTGATCACATACCCTCAGAATTACTGACTGTCGTAGGAGAAGCCAGCATGGCGAGGTTATTGCATTTAGTGTGTAAGATGTATGGTACAGGAGAAGTGCCATCTGATTTTATACAGCATGTTGTTGTATGTATTCCCAAGAAAGCAGGTGCTGACAAGTGTGACTACCATAACATTAGTTTAGTATCTCACGCTTGCAAAATTTTAACTCATATTATTTACTTCTGTAATGGAAAGACAAGCTGAAGCTGAGTTGGGAAAAGATCAGTTTGGCTTCAAAAGAAGTGTAGGAACACGTGAAGCAATCCTGACTTTATGTCTGATATTGAAGGACCAAATTAAGAAAAACGAGACCACGTATATGGCTTTCGTGATCTATAAAAGGCTTAGGAGAATGTTGATTGGACCAAGCTATTTGAGATTTTGAAGGTGATCGAGATCAGACATTGAGAGGAAATATCTACAATCTGTACAGCAATCAGTCTGTGATGCAAAGAATTGAAAGCTATGAAATAGAAGCAGCAATCCAGAAAGGAATGAGGCAAGGCTGCAGTTTGTCCCCTCTCCTTTTCAATGTTTACATAGAACAGGCAATAAAGGAAATTTAAGAGGAATTTGGAAAAGGAATCATAATCCAAGGAGAGGAAATCAAAACTCTGAGATTTGCAGATGATATTGTTATTCTATCTAAATCTGCAGAAGATCTGGAGACATTTCTGTTTGGTATGGGCACAGTCGTGGAGAAGGAATACAAGATGGAAATAAATAAGTCCAAAACCAAATAATAGTGTGCAGTCCTGCAGGTGATGCAGGAAATATTAGATTAGGAAATAAAGTCTTAAAGCAAGTAGATGAAAAATGTTACTAACTAATGGTGGCAGAAGTAAGGAGGACATAAGATGCACACTAGCACAAGCAAGGAAGGCCTTTCTTAAGAAAAGAAATTTGCTCACCTCGAAAAAATTGATATAGGAAATAGAAAAACATTTTTGAAGACTTTTGTCTGAAGCATAGCATTGTATGGAAATGAAACATGGATGATAACTAGCTCAAAAAGAAAGAGAATAGAAGCTTTTGAAATGTGGTGTTACAAGAAGAATGCTGAAGGTGAGAAGGGTGGATCGAATCACAAATGAAGAGATACTGAATTGAATCAGTGACAGGAGGTTTTGGCAAGATTTAAACAGAAGAAGAGACAGTTTGATAGGGCAGATCTTAACATACCCAGGACTTGTTCAGTTATTTTTTGAGAGAAATGTGAGTGGTAAAAATGACAGGGGTGCCAAGGTATGAATATAACAAACAGATTAGAGTAAATGTAGTAGTTATGGAGAAAATAAAAGGTTAGCACAATTCTTGTTTTCTGTTTTTAAACTTTTTATTTAAATTTATTTAAATTTGTGAGGGAAGGGAGAGGTCTCCCGGCTTTAACTATTTGAATCTTTTCATCAAACGAACGGCCGGTAAATGGCTTTTCAAACAGATTTACAATTATATCCGTTTTAGACTCATCCATCCTTAATACCACACATGCGGAGAATATAAAAAACACCAAAAACGACAAATAGCACAGGGACAGCACACACAGAATGAACTCGCTAATCAGCAAAATGCACAATGAATGAACTCACTCCTCAGCCACAACTCAAGACTGGAGGTAAGTCACCCTAGTGGCATTTGTCAGTTTCGTCAGGTTGGGTTCTCGCTAGGGGGTAATCCGTGGGTCCCATTCGCAGTAAACTTGGACATGCCGACTTTCTCCAAATTGCTAACAGATGGCAGAGGGTAGCAGGTGTATGGGGTGACAAAGTGTGACCAAGTTTCAATTGCAGCGACATCATTCGGAGGGTTTCAGAACTATGTCTGCCACCGAATGCAATTTTAAGATTGAATGCCTTACATCCTTAACTCCTCCATTTGCTGTCTCTTTCTTTCAAGAGTGGAATAGATGACGATACTACACCAGCACCACATGTAGTCAAGCAACGGAACTAGTACAGTTGTGCGGAACTTTAGAACTTCTGAGAGATGAAATCGTTAATATTTGACTTGAAACAACCTAAAATCATACTTCAGACAGTTCTTTGCGTTATCGTAACGCATGCAATGCATGCCTTGCATTCAAGGAGAATACGCCCCTGACATAAACAGTATAAAGTTAATGGACAATGGAGAATAGCATCAGATAAAACAGTTTATAAAGAAATTGAACCAGAATTAGCAGAAAAATAATTGAAAAATTATGGAATAGCAAGACTAAGATTAAATGGATCATGGAAATTAAGGAGGATATTAAAGAACTACAAATAACAATAGATTATCTCAAAAACAAAACAGAAAAAATTACGATACTTCAAGATGCACACACAATAGGCTACAAACAAAGATCAATAAAAGGTCTAATGGGAGGGTATTTTCAACAGAACAAAGGAAGGCAGCATCTCTCAGAATGAAAAAATATTGGGCTGGTAGGAAATCAAGAAATCTTTTGTATAATTGACTAGAGTGGTCCAATGTGGGCCATAAAATATAAAATAATAATAATAATAACAGCAGCAGCAATAGACTACAAGCACATTCCCGTGATAGCCGATAACATCAATTGAGTATTACATAATAGAAATTTACAGGTAAACAACCAGCCAGCATAACATCAATGATGACATATTGTAGCACCTGCACTCCTTGCTGGACCCGTTTATTAATTTATAAGAAGAGGAGTTATGCATTGGAATAATTTACCAAGGAAGAATTTAGATACATTTTCAACTTCTTTAGATTATTTAAAAAAGGACTAGGTAAACAACTGATAGGAAAACTGCCATCTGGGGGACTGCCCTAAATGGAGATTAGTGGTGATTGGTGACCTATTATTCAGTTTATTTATAGCCAAACTTTTCAGGTTATTGGATAGACAGACAAAATGAAAAGTGTGGCTGGAAAAAGGAAGGGAATACTTAAGTTCAAATGACTATCCTTACCTTTTACCTCTTCAGTTCCTAACCATTGCGAAAGAATGTCCTGGCAGCTAAGTCAGTTTCTTCATTGCTGTTGATGAACTCCACTATTTTTCTATTTTTTTTCCCTTATAACCTTAGATTCCTCCTATCTCTGGCAACTCCCTATCCACACACCATACTCAGACAGGAATATTTACTTCTCAGAATACCATTCTTACCATATTTGGGTCAAATTCTTAAATAGCCATTAATAATTAGAGGTGCAAGTGGTGACACTCCCATGACTTTTCCTCATAAAACATGTATCAATCATTGTATTCAAGCAGCAGTCATATAACTGTGTTTATTTTCAGTTACATCTACACAGACAAAGTGACGTTTGGATCTGTGGATGAAGCTCGTCTGGTGTTGTATGCTGCAAAGAAATATCTTCTGAACCACCTAGCCTCCAGATGTCGAGATTATATCACGGGACAACTTGGTCCTAGCAATGTTTGCTCTCTCTATAAATTTTCACAATCTGTAATAGGGGAAGAAGACTTAGCAGAAAAATGCCTAAAGGTAAAGATATTTTATTTAATTTTCACATTAGTATGTTGAGATTGGTACCTTAACACTTCTCAGAATATTAAAAAGAAATAGAAATAGGTTTGAAACATTAATATACAAGGTGAGCAGTAATGGAAAATGTACCCAAAGAAAGTAGTTACCTGAGAAATATTTTACTCAATTACAATTGCAAATTATTTTCAACAAGTAATCAGTGCATACATCTCTGATTTCAAGGTCCTTGAAAATTTGCTTCATCCAAACATCACAAGGTCTTCCTCTTAGTCTCTTTCCAGGAATACTACAATCGAAGTATGCTCAAGGAGTTCTATGGGTATCCATTCTTTTCATGTGACCATATCATTGTAATCTCCAGTTGATCCAGTAAGTGTTACTGCTTCCAGACCATACGTCGATATAGGTACCAGGTATATTTTGTACAAGCTGATCATGGAAATTAACAGAAATCTTTAATGCCAAAGTATCTGACGTACAGATGATAGAATGTGGAAGCTTTTTGTATTCTGTTGCTAATCTCTTGATGTATGGTATTGTCTGAGGACAGAACACTACCTAAGTACTGGAAGTTGTCTACAATATCCATTTCCTCATCTCCAATTCTTAGATGATCAGTTAGAGAGTTTCTACTCATCACCGAGCTAACTGTCTTGGTTTTGCCGATTTTAAGACCTAAGGTTATAAAAGCTTCATGCCAAAGATCTAGTATAGCTTGTACTTCCACTTCTGTCTCACCCCACACAATCACATCATCGACAAAAACCAGTGCATTAGTTGTTGGATTCTTTCTTTTAACTGCTTTTAAAACTTCATCCATCATGATTATGAAGAGGAGTGGTGAAAGACAACTTCCTTGGTGGACTCCACTCTATGTTTCAAAACCATCCTGATCTTCCATCCTGGACCTGGACACAACTCTTTGTTTCATCGTATAATTGTTGTACTAGTGCTATGATGTCATCGGGCACTATGTTATGTCTCAATCATTCCCATATATGCCTGCGTGGTACATGGTCATATGCTTTCTCAATGTCCAAAAAACCAGTTATAAGTGTTTTACCTTTCTCCCAATACTTCTCATAGAGCATTCTGGTGTAAAAAAAATGAAGTCTATAGTTGATCTATGAGGTCTAAATCCATGTTATTCCTCCTCAAGTATAGGTTCAACATATTTTCTAATCCTGCTCTCAAGGATGCATTCGTATATTTTGAGGCTATGTGACAGTAGAGTTGATACATTTCTTTCTATCACCTTTTCTCAAGAATGGTATGTGAGACTAAATATGATACATTGGCTATTTTAAAATGACTTCATCCCATAAATTTAATTTTAGTTAGTGACTTTCAGCATTTCAAATAATTTGTCATTTACTTTACAAAATAATAAGTACTGTATAAGTTAGGAAATTTGTTTGGAAGGGTAATAGGGAGGTACATTCAGGGAGGAGGAGAAGAGAAGAAATATTATTATTTATGGACTAGATGAAACGGAAGGAGAATCTATGATGGAATTGATGAACTCAGTCCTTAAGCTAATGAGAGAGAAATTAGGCATTGATTGTACTGAAAGGGAGATAGATGATTTGTATAGGATGGGAAAGAATAGGGGAAGAAGACCTGTTAGAATTAAGTTTGTTTTCTTATTAATGGCAAGCCAAATTTTGAATAGTGCAAGGAACTTGAAGGGCAGCAGAGTTTGGATGAAAAGGGATATAGACAGAAAAAGCCTCCAAGAGCAAAGAGTTCTACAATTCCATTTATGATAAGCAAGAAAATTGAATCTATGGGTATTTATAAGAGGAAACTGCTTGCATGTGATAGGAGATACCTGGGCAAGAACGTGGATGATCAGTGATCTGGGTGATATGTTCAAAGAACGAAGTAAGCAGTTTGGGTCATCAGCGGAAGTGCATGGTGAAGGAGTGATGACACGGGATTCCAGAGTATACGTGCGATGTTGGTGTTGATAATCCTGAACAGGTGATTCAACGGTCTATGTCAGATCTTCCAGTGAAGTTAAATAATAGTGGGAGGAATGACGAGGCGAGCCGGATGTCAACAGCGGCGCCACGTGGAGGAGCTGAGGATACTTCCAGGCGTAGGTCAGTGAGTCTAAAAGACTTTTTTCAGAAGAAGGGGATGGGTTCAGGTAGTAGATTAAAAATCACAGAAGAACTATCTGAGAAGGACATTATTTGCTCTCCGGAGGGGAGTATAATGGAAATGGAAAGATCTAGAATGACTAGAAGTAAGTCAGGGAGTTTAGAACATAGAAGCAAAAAATAACTAGAGTTAAAGGTATCATGTGTTAATATTGAAGGAATATGGAACAAAATAGGTAACAAAGACTTTAAAGAGCTACTGGAAGAAATGGACATCCTTGGGCTTGTAGAAACTTTGGCTGATTACAAGAAAGACTTAGAAGGGTGTATCGTATGGAGTCAATATGGAGCAAGGAGATCCAATAGAGGAAGGATATTGGGTGGAATTTCGGTGGTAATCAAAAACAACTTAAAAGATAGGATACAGGTCTTAGAATCTGAGTTTAAGGAATTAATCTGGACAAGAATATTAGATAGGGTCAACTGGAGGAATGAAATATGTATAGCTTTTATATATAATCCACCTTTGAGCTCCCCATTTGCACAGAAT
The DNA here is from genome assembly GCF_040414725.1 of Anabrus simplex. Classification (NCBI taxonomy): domain Eukaryota; kingdom Metazoa; phylum Arthropoda; class Insecta; order Orthoptera; family Tettigoniidae; genus Anabrus; species Anabrus simplex. The sequence continues at coordinate 171,580,014 of NC_090271.1, forward strand.
GATTTTTTTGAGAATTAAGAATGTAACAGAAATGGAGAGAAACTACTAGAATTATGCGCGGTAGAGGAGCTTTATGTATTGAATGGATGGTGGTTCGGAGATGAGAGTGGAAAACTAACATATATAGTAGAAAATGGGGGCAGTACAATTGACCTAGTTGTATGCTGTAGGTATAGTTTGCATATTATCAAAGAGATACGTATTAGGGATTGGGCAGGGGCAAACCATATGCCAGTATATATAAAATTAATAATTCAAGATATAGGAGTGCAAGAGATCATTTACGATAGCATAAAAGAGAGGAAAATACCTAGGTATCATTGGAGAGAAGAATTAGAGAATGAATTCAGAGAGTACTTTAATGGAGAAAATTTTGAGATTTGGAAAATAGGTATTGTAAAATTGATAGAAGAGAATAGAGTTGAAGAAGCCCTAACCAGGATAGAAAATTTAATAGGAATGGCAGGAAAATGTATGAGGCAAAATCTAAGTAAAATGCAGATAAAATGTGGATGGTATAATACAGAATGTGTAAAGAAAAAATCACTAGTTCTGAGGGCACTTAGGAAATACAGGGTAGCTAGAAACAAATTTTGTAAAAAAAAAAAGGAAAGAATACAGGGAATTGTTAAGAAAGACGAAGTCGGAATGGCAACAAAAGATGACTGCAGACATAAATAAAAAATGTAAGGACAATGATAGTAGGAAAGTATGGGATAAAATAAATCAAATAACCAAGAAGAATTCGGGTTCTGGGGGGACCAATATAAGTCATAATACATGGGTCCAGTATTTCAAGAAATTATTGAATACAGAAGACAAATGGAGAGCTCATCATGAGGGAATTATTGTTTTGGGGGGTTTGAGTGTCACTCTGCCTGAATTAGATGAGCCTATTTCGACTCACGAAATAAGGAACGTGTTACAACGAGCCAAAAAGGGATAATCAGGAGCTATTTCGGGTATCACATATGTATTTTGGAAAGAGGTGGGGTATGCAAAATGGCATGTTGGAAATTTTGACAAGGATATTCAATAAAATCTTCGAGAAAGGGTATTTCCGAAAGCTTGGAAAGAGGGGATAATATGCCCTATATACAAAAATAAAGGGGATAGATTAAATCCAGGAAAGTATAGGAGAATTACCTTATTAGATACATTGGGAAAAGTATATACGGGTATACTAGCAAATAGACTAAGGAACTGGGCAGAGAGATATTCAATCCTGTTGAAATATCAAAGTGGTTTCAGAAGAGGGAGAACAACACCAGATAATGTTTCTATTGTGAGAACTCTTATTGACAAATATGTAAAGAAAAAAGGTGGTAAGCTCTATATTACATCAATAGATTTAGAAAAAGCATTCAATTCTGTGGACAGGGGGGCAGTCATTACTAGACTGAGACAAGTAGGAGTGTCATGTAAAATGATAAGGGCTATAGAAAAGATATATGCTGAAGTAAAGTGTATTGTGAGAGTGAAAGAAGGAGTAGTAGCAGGAGAGATTATGTCTAAAATGGGTCTGAAACAGGGGTGTAAATTGTCACCGATTTTATTTCTATTGTTCATTAACGATATACTAGAATTTGAAGTTGAGGAAAGATTTGCACTGCCATGTTTAGAAAATCAGGATATTCCTGGTCTTGTCCTTGGTGACGACATACTCCTGTTCACACTAACACCAGTTGCAATGCAAAAAAGTATTGATGGTATCGAGAAGTACTGTAAAGAATGGAATATGAAAATTAACGCACAGAAAACTAGAGTAATGGTGTGAAAAAAGGGAACAAATTAGCAAAAAAGGAAAAATGGTATCTTGAAGGAGTAAATCTGGAAGTAGTTAACAAGTTAGAATATTTAGGAATTATCATATCAGGAAATGGAAATTGGTCTGAACACATCAAGAGGGCAAAAATGATTGGTGCAGCAGCCCTGGCTAGTATATGAATATTAGATAATAGGATGCCTAATATTGATTTTAGGGTACAAAGAAATGTATTCAACGCTGTGATTAAATCTAAAATGTTATACAGTGCAGAAGTATGGGACACAGAAAAGGAAATAGTAAGCTTTACATCTGATATGTTTTTGACAGTAACTAGTAGATTTATTAAAATAATTACAGGCTTACCAATATGTACAGCGAATAGTAGAGCAAGATTACTGTGTACAGACATTAATACAAAAGTGGATATAATTAGGAGACCAATAAAATATTGGTTTAGGTTGAAAAGGGGAGGAGGGGGAGCAATACTAGATATAGCTTACCGACACCAAATGAGGTACCAGGATGGGTACTGAGCGGGCAACTTAAAGAAAATACTGGAAGGAATTAGTATGGGAAACTAATGGGACAACAATTTAGAAGAAAGAAAATTCTGGGAAAGTGGCACAGAGGGTAGCAGATATAGAAATACAAAGGCTAAGAGCTGAGGGTAATAATAGGAGAACTCTGGAGGAATTCATAAATATATATCCAGGTATGAAAATAATACGTGATAAATTAACCAAAAGAGAATACAGGGGAATGATATGGTGGCTGATGGGAGTTTATAAAAATAAGGCATTTAGAGAAGTTGCAAATACATGTTTATTGTGTGAGAAGGAGTTAGGAAATGCACATTTCTTGAGACAGGGTGAAAGTACAAGAGCATTACAGGTTAAATACTTGGAAGCAAAAGAGATAAACAAAATGGAGTACTATACTCTTGTCAAATTAATAAACAGGGAATGGAGAAGGCCAGGGAAACTATCAAAATTATTGACAATTGTAAAAAGTTTGTGGGAGAAAAAAAAATTAAAGTGGTGAATGAAGGAAGGGACACATGCTGATGAAGGTGCAAAAAAAATAAAAAAAAATGAAAGTGGTAAAAGAGGGAATGGTATATGCTGCTGAAGAAAATGAAACAGAGAAATCAGCACAAGTACACATGGTTAAAAGGATATTATGGGACATCTAAACTGTACATACAGGAATGCATGCTAATATTTCAGGAAGAACCAAGTCTCGGCTCTCCTATCTTGGACAACCGAAGTTGGAAGAGGGAGACTCCAAATTGATCAGTTATCCCTACACTAAATAAGCAATTTAAAATTGATTATAGTGAGTAGAAAGAAACACGGGAAGTATTTATCTCTGAAGTATCATCTCTGTATGGGTTAATAATAACAAAGTTTTGTAACCATGTATGTACATAAAACAACTTTGATACACAGATATGGAACATTATAGAGTTCAAGTCACTAATAAGTAAGGACAACAATAATTATAATTTTAGTATTATGTTTCGTTTTTATATTGATCAGTTTTGTTCCTTTGTTCTTTACGTATTGTATATTTTCTAATTAGTAGATTCAGTTCTCTGATATGTAAGCCGTACTGTATTCCTTCTAATGAGGTTGTTTGTTGTTTGTCTGCCTGTTTGTTTTTGCTTTTTTTTGCCTTTTTAGTTAGTTTGTTTTGGCTGCTGATGTACAGTAGAGCTGGAAGAGGGTGAGATACCGGTAGGCCTGACCTATCTCAAGCTAACATGTTGATTCAGTACGTTTGCACGTGTAGAGTAAGGTAGGGAATAGTGTTAGGTTAGAGGAAGTATGTTGTCAATGAGACAGCGAAAAATGAGCCGAGTTATGGTATCCGTCTTGGCAGAAGAATACAGGCATGTCAGCCTACATGTAGAGCTGGGTAACCCGCACACATGTGGGCTGTTACATGAAGGAGTGGTGAGGAAATAACATTGACAGCTTAAGGGGTCTATGAGGTATTGGTTTCCGAGCCTCATGAGACATGTCTGGTCGTGACATCCCAGGGAAGGGTGGTAGCAGTTCCTCACCAGGCAGATTTCGCATAAAATTAGTATATATTTAATGTAGTAAAGTAGTTAGTTTAGTTATAAGTAGAGGTAGCGTGTTGCATGTGGAGCTGGCTATCCGCCCATGTGCAGGATGCTACATAGTAGATTTAGAGGTAGTTAAGTAGTAAGTAGTTAGTGCTTAGCTAATAAATAGTCTGTAAGTGTTTATTTCGAATTGCATATTTGGAACATTGTAACTTGGCAAAAGCCTATTATGTTCAATTCAATAAAAAAAAATGAAGTACCAGATCCCACACATCTCCAGCTATGTTGGTACTTATATCTGCTTGCCTTACGTTGTTGGTACCAACGTGAAACACTACCACTTTCTCCTTTCTCTCCTCCTTTTCTTCTTTCTTCAACATCTGCCACAACCTAATTCCTGGATAACACTCTCCCCTGGTTTCCTTTCCTCCACACACTCCCCACATGTCTAACAATGGAATCCCCCATGACCAGAGCCTCAACCCTACCCACCTCATTTGATCCCCTCCCCTCTTGGTCAGCCCTATCTTTCCTGACAGCTGCAGAAGCTACTTCCTCCTCCCTTTTCTCCCCCCTATGACCTTATTCCACCTGTCTTTTCCTGTCCTCTACTCTACATTTCCCTTTCCTACCTTTTCCCTTCCTCCTACTTCCACACTTCTCAGCAACAGATCCCTGTTCCTCATTTCCTTCTGTTGTTCTGTTGTTGTTGTTATAGCTGCAGTCACTCAAGCTGACTTCTCACAGACACCTGTCCTGAATTCTGATCCTGAATAGATCCCTTAGCCTGCAATCTCCTTCCCCTTAGAACAGTCGACCACCTGTCTTCTACATTTTCCCTTTTCTTCCCATCCCTCTTTAGTACCTATTGTATCCTATACATTGTTTAGGCGAGGTGTACCTTCCTTCCTGTCTTCTGAGAGAATCCTAATTACCTCCCTCAAACTCTCCAACTCCTCCCTCATACTCCTTAATGCCTGGTCACACCCACAGTTTGAATTTCAAACACGGAAGATTGGCCCACAGATCAACACCTGCCAGTTTAACATCAAAGGCATTAGCAGAGCCAATAGTGAGTATTTATCAAGCATTTTACAGAAGCACTCAGTTGACATTGTTGTACTACAGGAAACTCACACAGAGAACACTGAACAGTTATTGGAAAGGGGAAAGATACCAGGATTTAAAATGATAGCACCTCACGATCATGCTAAATATGGAATTGCTACTTGCATTAGAAACAGTATTTGCAACTACAGTACCTTACCAGCAAGCGATCATCCAACCTATTTCTCCACCTGAGTACAAATAGAAGACATCATGGTAATGAATATTTACAAGCCACCAAATGAAACATGGCCTGATCCCATTCCCATAATACCCTCTCAAAATAACATCATCCTTGAAGATTTCAACAGCCACCACACATCTTGGGGCTATAAGCAAGATGATGAAAATGGAACTAAGGTCTCAGAATGGGCTGAAGTAAACAACCTTGCACTGATATATGACCCCAAAGATAAGAGAACATTTCACTCCGGCTGTTGGAAATGTGACTATACACCAGACCTCTGCTTTGTCTCTCACAGTTTTATGTCACCATCTTGCCGTGTTACGAGACAAGTGCTAAATAACTTCCTGCACAGCCAGCATAGATCCATAATCTACCAAATAGGAATTCAGATCCCAGTTATACAATCTACACCCAGACCTCGCTGGAACTTTCAGAAAGCAGACTGGGTTGCTCATGCCAAGCCTACTGATGCCAACATCAGATGGATTAAGCCTGTCCCAGAGAACTACATGAAGTTTGTTGGCTTAATAAAATCAGCAGCAAAAACATGTATTCCTAGAGGCTTCCGTAAAGACTATGTACCAGGATGGAGTGAAGAGTCCAGCAGACTAAGTAAGGAATTCGAAGAAAATAGCAGCCACGAGAAAGCAACAGATTTACTGCAATCACTTGATCTTGCTAGAAAAGAGAAGTGGATAAAAACTGTAAAAGACATGAATTTTCCCCATTCTAGCAGAAAAGCACTTATTTGGAAATTAAATTCCACATCCATACCACCAAAGCAACATTCCCCAATCAAGGTAGAAGCAATAGCAAATCACCTTGTTTCTACCTCTAAAACAACAAGGAATAAACTGACCACAGAAGGGGTTAAAACTGAGCTTAATCAGACAAAACAGGAAACCCAACCACACGCCACCTATTCACAACATTTCACATCACAAGAGGTCGATAAGGGATTAAAATCACTCCAAAATGGCAAAGCTGCAGGACTAGATGGAATCTACCCAGAACTACTAAACAGCTGTGGTCCAGCTACAAGAAGATGGTTCGCTGCATTCTTCAGCTCCATACTTCAGTCAAGAAGACTTCCCCCAATCTTCAAGAAGTCAAAAATTATTGCCCTTCTGAAACCAGGAAAGGATTCAACTCTCCCACGAAGCTATTGACCTATAGCTCTACTCTGCATCACCTACAAGTTATTAGAAAGACTGATACTGAACCGAATAGCACCAGCCATCGAAGCATTCCTTCCAGTTGAGCAAGCACGATTTTGACCCAGCTGTGACTGCCGTGACCAAGTACTGTCCTTGACCATATATCTGGAGGTTGGTTTTGAGAAGAAATTGAAAAGCGTCTCTGTCTTCTTAGATCTTACAGATGCATATGACACAGTCTGGAGGGAAGGTCTTATGCTTAAACTGATTAAAGCTGTTCCTTACATAAAAATAACTACACTAAGTGACAGAATGTTAAGCAACTGACTATTTCAAGTTCACTCAGAACACAACAGAAGCAAATTTCACAAAGTCAACAATGGTCTGCTTCAAGGGTCGGTTCTATCTCCTGCTCTCTTCAACTTATATATCCACGACCTACCTGAAACAGTGTCCCGAAAGTTCATATATGCAGACGATATTTGCCTTACAATTCAATGACCAACTTCGCAGAAGCTGAAATAGTTCTTAATTGAGACCTTGAACTGTTGGATGACTATTTTCAAAGATGGTATCTTCATCCCAACCCACAGAAAACAGTGACATCTACAGTACATTCCATCCGAACAATGCAGAAGTGAACTACCATCCAAGGGTATTCTTCAAGGGTCATGAACTACAATATTGTGCCAATCCCAGTTACTTAGGAGTAACATTGGATAGGTCTCTTACGTACAAAAATCATTTGCGAAAAACTGCCAACAAACTAAAAAGTCGTAATAACATTCTCCAACGACTGGCTGGAACTTCTTGGGGAGTGTATGGAAACACATTACGAACAACATCTTTGGCCTTGGTCTATTCTGCAGCAGAAAGCTCTGGTGTCTGGCTTAACAGTGCCCACACACAGCTAGTAGACTTACAACTTTGCCAAACCATGCAGATCATAACTGGTACACTTCGTGCTACACCGATCCAATGGTCACCGGTACTCAGCAATATAGTACCTCCACATATCAGGAGACAGAAGGCCCTTTTTTAGCTATGGACCAGAATGCTGAAGAATTAATATCTACCTGTTCATGAGGATATACGACAGAAATGCACACGCCTTAAGTCTCGCCAGCCTGCTTGGAAGACTGCCGTGAAGATAACATCCAGCGACTTCAATTCCACCTCTAAATGGTCAACAGAGTGGTCTTTACCCCCACCTTGGGCAATAGTGGATATTAATAATCCATCCACAAAACTGGCAGGCTTTGATCTGCCACGCTGCACCCGGAGTAGACTAAATCGCATGAGATGTGGAACAGGTAGAACAGCATCTACTTTACACACCTGGGGCTGGTCAGTTTCTCCATACTGTGACCGTGAGGAGGTTCACCAAACAATGAAACATGTAGTGCAGGAATGTCCACTCCGTGCTTTCACTGGCACCATGGAAGACCTCAACTCAGCAACACCCGAAGCAGTGAAGTGGGTGGCAGGTTTAGACATTCACATTTAGTGAGATGTACATCACTCGCACTCATTGTGTATATACGAACTGTCAGAGTTGATAGGTGGATAGTGATGTAAATATATTGTGTTTTATTCTTGTTCTTTCAAACTTTGTAAATTGCTTTGACTGTATAGATATGATAATTTGTATTTACTTTGTATTTATCTTTCATTGATTGTGTAAATAGTTTATAGGTTGTCATTATTCATCATATGCCAAATAAATAAATAAACACCCACAGTTCCTACACTTGCACTCCTTAGTCATTCTTTATGGAAAAAATGAAAAGAAGAGGAAAAATAAATAACTTATTAGTGCAAAAAAAAAGAAATATTATCTAGGATAGTACACAAAGATCACACAACAATAAGGTAATTAATATACTACTACACTACAACACTACTTAATCGTACTGTATTTTTATCCTACAACACCTTAACAGGATAAAAATTGCCATTAATTACCGAATACCGAAAGGAATACACAAGAATTACACAATTCTAACCTATCCTAATTACAACAGAATTCTAGTAAGACAGTTTCTACAGATACTTCTACTATACTATACAAATATTATACAATAGAATAAACACGCTGATTTCTAATAAGGTATGGTACTACAATACACTACAATAATTTTAAACTATGTTCAGACGTATTCTAATTACAATTTGTTACTACTAAGCACAAACAGAAATGAAAATTCCAAGTTTGTAATTTGTAAGAACTACTCAAAGATTACCAAAAAGTTTAAATGCATAGACAGATTATTATTAGTACTACTTTATCCTAGGATGCTTTAATAGATACACACAAAAGATACTCACACAAAGATACACACTAATATAGCAGGCAAGATACTATCTAAATATACCGGTACTGTATTTACATTACAATGCTCAACTGAAATGTGGTTATATGATTTTTACAGCTGGTGGATTACTATCATTTTTCCTACTATGCAGGATAGATAGTAAAAGTGTCCTTAAATGCTGAAAATTAGAGGTTTTCTACAATAATTTCTGTCAAAACTGCGCTGGGGACTTGAACTGCAATATTATTGGTATATAGAAATTTGATTATTATCTTTTACTCAATGAATAAACGAAGGTGCAAAGTCTACAAATTATCGGAATACAGTAATCAGCTAATTCATGTATTCGATTACTCAGCAACAATATTCTCTTTGATCCTGTTGGAATGCAGCAAACAATCGTCAACAATCCAAAGATTGTTGAGTAATTATCCAGTGAAATGCCATGTATTCTCTTTAACTTCTTTTCAAATCAAAGTTTACAGGCGTATTGTGTTATTTAATTAAATAAATTATTACCTTCATGATAATCTGCCTTTGTAAGTATTATACCAACAAACCTACAGATATTTAAAAATAATTTTTAAAAAGAGTTAATATTATTACATAAACCTAAATTTGAAACAAAGTACATCTAGCTATCCTACGTAACCTAGAAAATGTAATCTACTGAACACCAAATGGACTACTTGTTACAAAATTCAAATAAATATCACTACTCCCAATTTCTACCAACAAGCACTGAACAACAGTATATAAACAGCTCTAAATGGATCACACACACACGCACACGCACACACACATGCAATTTAACAATTTCTATACGTTTTAACTACTTTATTACTACGATAATGCAAGAGAACTCTCAACAGCCGACCATTCACAAGCCATCCAACAATGGAATGCAACATAGCCAATTGGTTTTAGAATTGATAGCTTGTGTCGTGAGTTAGATGTGACTATCGGTGGCTATCTTGAGCAGACTTCTAGCAAGGTACCTCCATGGTTAGTTCCATGATTGGATATACAGCTAGATGTACTCTGTTGACCCAAGGTGAACATGGATGCCTCTGTTCATCGGAGGTATTTCCAGGACTTTGTTCACCAGTATCCGGCCGCGAGACATGTCTTCATGGATGGTTGTAAGATCGGAGAAAATGGGGTTTGTTCTTTCGTCAATGATCATGTAAGCATGAAAATCTCACTTCCTAGTGTTTGTAGTATGTATACTGTGGAGCTTTTTGCCATCTTAGGAGTTCTGCAGTTTGCACTGGGTGAAGAAAAAAAACACGTTCTCATGTGTACTGACTAGTTAAGTTCTCTGCAATCTATTGGCACCTGTTTCCCACAGCACCCACTGCTGCAGGAGATTCATCACCTTCTAGCCAGGTTATGTGACCAGAATTACTTTTTGCGTGGCTTCTAAGCTATGTTGGGATTGCAGGAAATTAACTTGCGGATGAAGTTGTAAAAGAAGTGGTACTTTTACCTCCTAGACCTGTGGATATACCCGCTAGGGAATTTGTTCTCAGCTAGGTTGAACCATCTTGGCATCCTCAGAATGAGAGTGGCTAGCTATCCAAACTCCAACAAGCTGAGAGCAATAAATTAATAAAACAACTACTGTGTGGTGATCCTCTTTCCAGCCTTCATTGAGAGAGGCCATAGGTTTGTGTAGAGGGAGGATAGGTCATCGAAGGGAAGGGCCCCTGGTGTGTTCTTGTAGTGCCGATCTCACTGTGGCCCATATCCGCACAGAGTGCGCTGATCTCTCTGGCCTAAGACAGAACCTCGGCCTGCAGGAGACGCTCAAATTCATACTTGCCGATGATGCGACTACTGCTGATCTCTATCATTTCTATCAACAAGAATAAATCATCAGTATGGACCAAAATGAAATTCATTTCATATGATACTGCTGATCTCATCATTTTCTTTATGTGTGAGAGTGGATTAATCAAGGATATGTAACTTTCAAATGTTCCATTACTCAGGGAACTTACATTCCATTTTGATACATTAGTGACGTTGTTGGCTTTATATACTATTTATCTTTTTATTTTGTATTTAATTTTGACATTTCTTTGTTGAAATATAATTTTGTTTTATTTTAATTTTTTTCCATTTAATTTGTTCAAAGAGGATGATTACTTAGTTGTACTTCCTCTTAATGCCTTTGCTGGCAGGACCTAGTGTTTACAGTGCACTATGTCTTCTGGTATGGGCTAGAGCAATTTTGTTACTTTCATAGATCTGTCTCTGTCTTATCCTTGGCTTTGACAATATGAAAGTGACTGAGGTATGAGCGATGCTAGTAATGCCAATCCTTATGCAGCCAGTCCCTGCTGTGAATGGTGTGAAAATGTTGCTCATAGGGTCGGGTGGTGTATGCATTTCAGTGGGCTTGGCAGACTGATATGTAATAGCAATGGCTGGCTCAGTGAGGAAAGCAACGGGAAACTACCTCACTCCTCATTTCCCTAGTACGCCTCTTCATTGATGCTTACGCCATCTATGACAGCTGATGGCAGAGCTGTTGAGGATCCCACCAGCGACATCGCTGACAGACTGAACATATATACATACTTCCTCTTAAAACAAAAATCACCAGCACCACCACCACCACTTGTTTCCCTGACTTAACAGTTTGTGACTTCCATCTTTGGGGTAACCTTAAACAGAAGTATAGGAACAACCGTGTAGTCTTCACATTTTCAAGGAAGAGATCAAAAACGTTATATGGAGTATAACCAAAGATGAACTGGAATATGATTTCCAGAACCTCCTTCGCCGCTGCAACTTATGCCTAGAAAAAAAAATGGTGACATCGTTCAGCATATCCTGTGAAAGCAATACCACACTTTCAAGTGCCCCTTACATGCTATCTCAGCAAGGCTGCCAGCATTGCCTGGCAGGCAGCTAAGCATGCATGATGCTAGCTTCTGAATGCACAGTATTTTTCATATGGTGAATGATGACAGAAATAACAATTCTAGATTTATAGTTATCTTTGCATTTTCTACATTATGAACATATTATACTGTAATAAGGTGTACCCTACACATGCAACACTAGTCACTGCTCTTAACTACAAAGTTTGGAGAACACATTAAGAGAGGAGGAGATGATTTGTCCTGAAGGCTAGACTGAGTGGAAGGATGATGAAACATGAGATAGGCCTCCTTTCCACATCTCCTTCCTCTCTCTCACCCTCTTTGGCAACAGCCAGTCAGAAGCATCAAATGGCTTCTCTCTGCTAGAGTTTCTATGTTAAGTTCTCCATGTTTTTCACTGTTATAGATTTAAACATTGTATTATTGTTAGTTTGGCCAATCAAACTGCTTAGGGTCTATACCTTTGCTGAATGGTCAGTATAGTGGCCTTTAGTTCAGAGGACCCTGAGTTCAATTCTTGGCCAGGCTGGGGACTTTAACTGTGTACGGTCAATTTCTCTGGATCAGGATTGGGTGTTTGTGCTCATCTTAATACATATTTTTTCATCTACATACAACACACCCTAGAAACATGCAACAGTGAATACATCCATCCACAATGGGTTGGTGTCAGGAAGGACATCTGGGCTGTAAAACTCGGCCAAATCTATGTCATGCTGACCCCAATACATTTTGAAAAAGACCAGGAAGAAGAAGAAATGCTTTAGGATTAACTACTGGATTAATAAATTAGCTTGAATAATTACTGTATATAGCATGGATTATTTCTTGAGACATGCAGTCTTTTCCTTAAAGATGATTGATACTATTAGGTTGGAACTCCTGAGAGAAAGTACTTATCACTATTAGCTGTTGACCTTGGGAGCCCGGGTTCAATTCCTGGTACTGCCACAAATTTCAGAATGGTTAAAATGGTAAATGCATTACAAGTGATGAGCTTTAAAAGCTCCATTATAAAAACCTGTATTGACTTGAAAATCAAGATTAAGTACATAATCTTAAATATTTTGCTACTTGATGGTATATGTAGCTCACCTCCATTCGGGGGGGGGGGGGCTGAAAAGTGTTGCAGCATGTCAGGATGAGGACCTGAGTTTACATTTACATCTCTTGGTGCAGTAATTTTTTATCTCCTTCTTACCAAAGTAACTTGTCAGTGACAAGTATGTAAGTTAGTGGAATATAATTATGATTTCTCTGTGATTATTATAATAATTTTGTATGGCTGTTACTAGCCTGGTGCAGTCCTTGTAAGGCGGATCCTCCAGTGAAGATGGGCAGCATCTGCATGTATTGTGGTGGAGGATAGCATTGTGTGTGATGTATGAACTGCAGGAATGTGTGTGTGTGTGTGTGTGTGTGTGTGTGTGTGTGTGTGAGAGAGAGAGAGAGAGAGAGAGATAGAGAGAGAGTGTGTGTGTGAGTGTGTGTGAGTGTGAGTGTGTGTCCAAGACAAGAGAATTATTCATTTATGATTAAAGTCCCCCACTCAGCTGGGAATAGAAACTGGGGTCCTCTGAACCAAAGGCTACTGTGATGACCATTCAGCCAAAGAACCGGACATCTCTTTCAATGAAAATTATTTATTGTTATTATCCCCATTTGTTACATCTGGACATCTTTCTTCTTGCATACAATCTCAAGCAAAGTTTTCTGTAGCAATAAATCATTGTATTTATCCTTTGCTGATGCCTTCATTCTTTGTAGTGTTGGGACTGATCATTTTTCTTGCAAGTAAAGTGATGAAGGAATAGTTATCAAGTTACCTTCCCCTCAAATCTGAAATCATCACTTAGTATCTCACTAAATTTTTACATTTGGAATTCCAAATTCTTGGTGCATGTATGTCTGTTATTATCCTCATTCCTATGCTTTGTTTTTATTTATAAACAGGGAACAAATTTTTTTTCCAATATGAGTTTACAAAATTAAACTATTTTTTCCCTATACACACTAGTCAATGCTCTTAATGTGAAATTTTGGTACCAAATTAATTTTCTTTCATTTCTGGCTGTGTACTGCAGATGCTTATGATTTCTTTGTCTTTTAATAGGTTATATGTGTGAGGACAAGTGAAATACTGAAAGACCCCAAGTTCCTTGATATAAATCCATCTATGGTAAATTTAATTCTGGATCAAGAAAATCTGACAATAACATCTGAGTTGGAAATCTTGAAAGCGTTAATACTGTGGTCAGAGAACGAGTGTAAACGCCAGGGTCTTCAAGTCACTCCAGCTAATAAACGCAAAATCATGGAATTTGCTCTGCTTAAGATAAGATTCCTTTCCCTTACATCAACAGAATTTGTTAAGAACACAGATATTTATGAAATTTTGACTGCAGAAGAAACATCTGCCATTTTATCAAATTTGGTTCAACCCAACACTCGACCTATGCCAGAAAATTTATGCAGTAACACCAAGCCTCGCAATGCAAAACCGCATTTCTGCCCTAGATGTGGAGCTGCACAAAAACCTGAAAATTTAACATATTCTGATTCCCAAGAGACTTTAGTTCCAGTGTCAACGTCTCGTATATCTGTAGGAACTGAATTTTCTTTTGGTTCCTTTGTGGGAGTTCATGCTTCTCGGTCAAGTGCAAAATCAAAAATTCCAGGTAGTGGGTCACAGTCAACATGCATTTATTGTGGATATAATTATGAATATAGTATCTTGTAAATCTGGATGTGTAATGATTAACATATGTTCTTGTGTTTGTAGTAAAGTGGAAAAAATATCCGTAACACAAATGAAAATAGGATATTTCATTTTTCATTTTCAGTGGTTGTTGTTTCAATGGGCAGGTAATCCTAACATGTCAAAGTATTGCATTTTTCCATTATTATTTTATTATTATTCTTTTCTGTGGCTCAGGCGACAGTGTGCCAGCCTCTCACCGCTGGGTTCCATGGTTCAAATTCTGGTCACTCCATGTGATATTTGTGCTGGATAAAGCGGAGGCGGGACAGGTGTTCTCCGGGTACTCTAGTTTTCCCTGCCATATTTCTTTCCAGCAACACTCTCCAATATCATTTCATTTCATCTGTCATTCATTAATCATCGCCCCAGAGGAGTCGGCACAATTCCTATCCTTGCCACTAGATGGGGGCTTCATTAATTCCATTCTTGACCTGGTCGAATGACTGGAAACAGGCTGTGGATTTTCATTTTCATTTTTCTTCTTCTTTAACCCTTTGGCTTACCAATTTATTAAGGAAAAAAATGTCAAAAAAGTCTATTTACTTTGTTCAGGAAATGTTCAATTAATACCTAACTCATATTACAATGTAGCATGCTTAAGACTGTTCAAAATTATTTACAATAACCTTAAAAGTCAATAATTATAAAGAAAATGTTGTCACTCAGTATCTCACCAAATACTCTTATTTTGTTCAGTTTTACATTTGGAATATCAAACTTCTCCTGAACTTCTTCACTTATACACTTCACCAATAAGTGGAATGTTCCTGACCACATTGGCTCTACTTGTCGATTGTCATGTGGGTTCAACAACAGTAACCCTACTTGCAGCTTCCGTTCGACTCACAGCATCGTCTTCATCACTTTCACTCCAATATGAACAAACATTATGACCATCGTGTGAGGTATCACTACAACTATCCACAAGCAGTCTTCAAATTGCTTTAGATCATTCAGGAAATTAGAATGAATATTTGCCATGCTCATGTGAAGTCATTGCTTCCCATCAGTATGCAAACTAGTGAATGCACACAACGATATACAGACTAATAGACATGCATGGAAGCAGTATTTTAACAAATTAATTATTTATGCAGAACGCTGTGTTTCTATGAGTTTAGGTTCGACTACTAAAAATTTCAGTAAACTCTTCCCACATTCTGGTGCTTGTTGTAACCATTTAAAAGGCCAAAAATTAATGACAGAAGACTTTACAAGTTGCACTCAAAAAAGTACCTGAGGCAAGTGACACTCATAAAGGTAAGCCAATGGGTTAATCTGGTGGAAAAAAAATAATGATTGATCATTAACTATTTCAGTTTGTAAATGTCTCCATATGTCCCACATTGTCATATGTTTATTACTTTTTCCATTACTTTCAGCAAAATTCAAGAACAATAATTGAAGTTATTTGCATTAAATTTTTCATGGTAGTATACACAGATGAGCAACTGAATTAAACATACTAGGCTAGTTGTGTACAAAGCCCTACACCGCTGGATGCGCAGTAGTGTGTGACTGGGGAAGAGCTGTCCATGCGCGTATCGCCATGTTGCGGGCACTCCACAGCTCGCCAAGGAGACCGTAGTATGGAATTCATGCCTTAATTTACATTACGCACGAATGAAAACACCTGTCGACAGGTTATTTTTATTGCTGCGATACAGGATAACACGGTAAGAACAGATTTATTTATTTATTTATCGTGTCAGAAGTACAAAGTAATAGAGACAAAAATTAAAAAAGGAAATTTTAAACATTGGTTGACCAAAAATTGGCCACGACAAGTGCATTTGGAGTTGCCCTCATTAGATCTTTAATGGTACAAGTGGCTGGAGAAAATGGACACAGTAGAAGATGCTCGTTAGTTTGTTTAGTACCACACTTGCAGTAAACTGTCTCCACAGGAAGGCCCCATTTCTGTAGGTTGGTCTTGCATCTCGTGGTACTGGAGCGTAATCGACTGAGAGCCTTCCATGTTGTCCACTTTTCAGAATGTCCAGGAGGAAGTTCTTCCTTTGGAACCATCCATTCTCTCAAATGTTGACATTTTTTCTGCCACATTGAGATTCTTGCTTGTTGTGGTGTTCCTTTAAGAGCTTCAGTGGTTGTCAAGAAGCTCTTTCTTGATTTCAACCTAGGATGTGCTGGTTGACAGGTATACAAAGGATGGGCTTCCATAGTCATAGCCTTGCTTTTCTCATGCCTAGCAGCAATCTCACGTCGGATTTCAGGTGGTGCTATACCAGCGAGACAGTGGAGTTTATCTATGGGAGTAGGTCTTAAACAACCTGTGATAATACAGTAGGTGTGATTTAGTGCTACATCTATGTTTTTGGCATGGCTGGACTTATGCCACACGGAGCATGCATACTCAGCAGTGGAGTAGCACAGTGCTAGTGCGCTTGTTCTCACAGTGCAAGGGTGAGCTCCCCAGGTGATGCCTCGAAGTTTCCGCACTATGTTGTTTCTGGCAGACACTTTTTGTTTCACATTTAGGCAATGTTTCTTATATGTAAGCGTACGGTCCAGAATCACTCCCAGATATTTTGGAGTCGAACAGTGTTGAAGAGGGATTCCTTCCCAGGTGATTTGTAAGGTTTTAGCTGCTTTTTTGTTATTGAGATGAAATACACAGCTATGAGTTTTGGCAGGATTTGGCTTCAAGTCATTTTCATTGTAGTAGTTGGTAAATTCTTTCAGAGCTTTGGATAAAGTCTGTTCTACCTTTTCAAAACAGTGGGCCTGAGAAGTGACTGCACAATCATCAGCATAGATAAAACTCTGGTTACATTCAGGTAGAGGCTGATCGTTAGTATAGATGTAGAATAACAGTGGTGCGAGCACACTGCCTTGCGGTAACCCATTCTCCTGTGTTCTCCATCTGCTTCTTTTTCCATGAAATTCCACAAAGAATCTTAAGTTTTGGGGAATATTTTTAATGTTGCACATTAGATGGAAGTCTTTGGTGATGTCATACAATTTTGTTAGAAGAAGCCAATGGTTGACTGTGTCATAAGCTGCAGAAAGATCAATGAAGACAGCGCCTGTAATGAGCCGATTCTCAAAGCCATCCTCAATATGCTGCATCAAGTATAATACCTGTGATGTGCTACTTTTTCCTTCTCGGAATCCAACTTGCTATGGTATAAGAGACGACTCCACCTTTCCTATCAGTCGCTCAAGAATGAGCCTCTCCAGGACCTTGTACAGGTGACAGAGCAAGGAAATAGGCCTATAGCTTTTGGGATCCAGCCGATCTTTGCCTGGTTTAGGGATAGCAATAACTCTAGCCTTCCGCCAGATTTTGGGAATCTTGCATTCTTGGACACAGATATTCATTAATTCCAGTAGCCAACGCCTCGTAACAGGACCAACATTTTTGATCTGCTCTACTCGAATGTCGTCTAGTCCAGCTGCTTTTCCCAATTTGCACTTCCTCAGTGTTTGGAACTGGTGGACATACTGCTTTGGTGCATGTATGCATAACGCTTTCACTAACAAAAAGGAGGTCTGGATTATAGCCTTGTCCCCATCTTCCACTGTTAAAAGAAGGAGAGAGTTTGCTATCATGGATGAGGGCAAGTTGAAAATTTTCAGCCCAAGAGAGAACTGTCTCACCATTCTTGTCCTCATGTGCATAACCCCATACATGACTGTGACTGTTGAAATCACCTATAACAATGGAGGCTTTACTTTTATCAAAATTGTGGGGTGGAATGAAGGAAAATTCTGCTGCAGGTGGTTTATAGACTGAGGTGATTACACAGTTACTTAGTTCAACGGTGATAATTTCAATATTGTTTTCATCTGACTGGCAAGCACTTCTGACTTCTAAATTCGGCTTCACAAAAACGGCACTTCCATATAGAGCATGTGGTCTTTCAGCGATCAGTTTCATGCCAGGAACGAATGGGCACTTCTGCTTCATATCTCTGTGTGTTTCCTGAACACATAGAACATCACACTGCTTGTCGCGACAAAGTTCATACAAAAGTTGTTCTTTACAAGATGTTATGCCTTCAATGTTAACAGAAATGACTGTTAAGGTTGGTTCTGAAAAGAACCGTTGTTGGATCTCATATTAAATAATTCTGTTACTTCTGGTGTGAGAGAATCAGCCATCTAGGAAGAGTCCTAGTCCGTTGCCCAGGAGACACCCGGATGTATAACAATATCGCATGCAAATACACCCTACTGGGAGGTTTCTCTCGTGTCTCCCGGTAAGAACAGATGTTCATCAGAAACATCCAAAATAAAATGTTAAAAAGGCACCGCATTAGAAAGCAGAGTCTCCAGTAAGCGAATACACGCAATAAATATACCATACAAGAATCAAGACGTACGGAAATTCCCGTCAGTTCGCAAACCAAAACTACTGTACTAATTTTAAATCAAAAGCCTCGCGGAAGTTATACAGAGCAATAATCCTGAGGTCTGAATAGTACAAGTGGACCGTGAAGTGTGAGAGTCTGTGTGTACCTTCACATTAATCTCCAGTAAGCATCTAATACTGTTGCATTCCAAGCATCAGGGAAACTTAGCCATTCCCAGGTCCTAATTCATTAATAATAAATAGGACAGCCTACACTGACTAAGACGAATACACGCAATAAATATACCATACAAGAATCAAGACGTTAAATATCATGAAAATGATACTTATGCGTACAAACTGAACACATTTGCATTGTTATTGAACTCCACAAATAGTTTGGATAGCTAGCCTATAAGTAACAGGCGTATTAAAACAACATTTAGAAATCTGGATAAGAAGACTTCAAAATACACTACTAATGATAGTAAATATACCGTATACCAAGTAGATAAACAAATTTAGAGAACACACTCCAGAAACAGAAAAACATTGTATACCCGTACATTAAATTGATAATCTTTAAAAAAAAAAAGAATATGTAGCTAACATTAGGCCTACTATAATGATCATGTTTGTAACTGGTGCTACTCTACCTCAATTCTAAATATCTCTAACAATGAAAAGAATACCTAGCTTAGCTGTGAGTTTTTCTGAGTTAAATTTACAGTCAAACCTCGGAATGCGAGTAACTTGGTCTACGAGTGTTTTGCAAGATGAGCCAACATTTTAAATAAAATGTAACTTGATAAGCGAGTGAGGTTCCGCAATACAAGCATCACGTGTGCCTACGTTTTCCCCTCCCTTGTTCGCTTGTTGAATGGATGAAGGAGATCTTTGGTCCTGTAGTGAAGAAATACCTTTCAGAAAATAATCTGTCACTCAAAGCCTTGCTGGTTATGGACAATGCTACTGCTCATCCTCCAGGCCTTGAGGACGACTTACTGGAGGAATTCAAGTTCGTTAAGTTCCTTCATCCCAACACTACTCCACTACTCCAGCCTATGGATCAGCAAGTCATTTCGAACTTCAAGAAGTTATACACCAAAGCACTATTTCAGCGATGCGTCGAAGTGACCAAAGGAACAAACCTTACCCTCCAAGAGTTTGGGAGAAATTATTTCCCCATCGTGAACTGCCTGAAGATCATCGGTAAAGCCTGGGTTGGTGTCACCAAGAGAACTCTCAATTCCGCTTGGGGAAAGTTGTGGCCTGACGTTGGTGACAATGAGCCGCCGATTGTCGATGAAATTGTGTCCTTAGGGAAGACTATGGGCCCGGAGGTGAATGATGTGGACATTCAAGAGCTGATGGAAGAACAAAGCCAGAAACTGACCACCAACAAAAGGTGGATCTACAGCACGAACAATACGAGGAGGTTATGGAGATCTCGTCCAGGGAAGAGAAGGAGGAAAAGTCAGAGGAATCTCTCACTTCAACTGAGATTCGGAAGAAGTGCAAAATGTGGGAAACGGTGCAAAATGTTGTAGAAAAACACCACCCGAATAAGGCTGTAGCAGTGCGAGCGATGAATCAGTTCAGTGACAATGCAATATCACATTTTCGTGAAATCGTCAAAAGAGGCAAAAGCAACAGTCATTGGACAGGTTCCTCTTTAAAGTTGCACGAAAAGAAAACAATTCCAGTGAGCCAACAGATAGCAGTGATTCCGTTAGTGAAATTCGTGCCACACAGCAACTTCTTATGTCGTCTTTCGTCTCCCTCACATCAACAATATCATGTCTTTGCAAGTATTCTATCAACAAATGTTCCGATATTTAAATAGAAAAGTGAATATTGTTTCTACTTTCCCCTAACCTAAAACTGAAATGGATTAAAACCTAACCTACAACAAGAATCTACTGAATGTCTAAGGAACTACTCAATGCAATATTTAAATATCACAAATCTTAATTACTACAAATGAACACCAATGACATGGATCCCCCAAACTTAACTAAATTTCAATAAGTATTAACTATGTTTTCACTACGATAACAGCAGACTACTCACTAGCACATCCAACAATCAATTTTTGGCTGGAACTGCAAGATCAAATATCAGCACACTCTCCAGAGGACTTCCTTATTCTCTCTGGTGACCTGAATGGGCATAATAGAAGCAAGCAAGAGGGTTACAACTGTCATGGAGGCAATGGTTTTGGCACAAGAAATTATGATGGTCAGCGAGTTCTTGACTTTGCTGAAGTTAATTATTTCGTTACTAATACATATTTCAAAAAATGTACCAGCCTTCACATATGCCAGTGGTAACCATAGGAGCCAGACAGACTTCATTCTTGTTCGGCAATGCATGTTCACAGCTGTAAAGGACGTGAAGGTCATACTATCCAACTGTTTTGCCCCTCAACATAAGTGCTCATCTTTAATATTAAGATCAGAAAACCTTCAAACAAGGGTCATCGTTTGATTGTCCTCGAACAGATCAAGCGATGGAATCTACAGAAATGCGAAGCAGCTCCTATCAATGACATCAAATTCCCCCCAGCCATTCCAGGGTCTGTTCATGCCAAATGATTCTGTTATCAAGGTTGCCAAGACAACCCTGGGTACAACGAAGGCAGGCCAACACAGAATAGACAAGCAGGCATGGTTATGAATTGAACAAATCCAGGAGAAAGTGAAGGGGAAGAAAAATGCCTATAAAAAAGTGGCATGCTAACAAAACCAAAGAGAGCAGCAAGATGAGCAGCTAGGAAGGCTGTTGCTGAAGCCGAAGCTGAGCACTACAAAGATTTATATGCAGAGTTAGACACTAAGGGAGGTGAGAAATGTGTCTATCAGCTGGCAAAAGCAAAAGATAAGGCAACACAAAACATTGACCACTTCATGTGCATTAACGAAAACGATGGGCACCGACTACAGAACAGAAACCATATCCTGGAAAGGTGGCAGCAGTACTTTGAATAACTTTCAAATGTAGAATTTCCACATTCACCAATTTCAGACCAGCAAGTCACAACACCTCCCGTTAAGTCGCCCATGCTGTAAGCACCAGGCCCAGATCTATCAAAGCTGAAAGAACTCTTTAATGATGCTGCTAAAAGGCTGGCTAGTCTCTTAAATGCCGTTGTGGATGAAGCTCATGCTCCTGATGATTGAGCAACAAACCAACAGTGCCCATATTTAAGAAAGGAGACCTAGCAGACTGTTCAAAAAATTGACCAGTCTGCCTCTGTGTCACATGATGAAAATCTTCGAGCAGGTTCTTGATTGGTGCCTGAGATACAACGTCACTATAGGCATCAACCAGTGTGGTTTTATAAAGATAGTAGTCAGTATTAACTCCACCATTGTCTGGTCCCAAGTCTGGAATGGGAAAGGAGGTGGGCTAGTTGGCTTGGCAACCAGCTCTAAAAACAGCTACTGCTGAGTGTCGAGTGGCGATAAATAACTCGACTCCCCATAGGGGCCAATGGTTTCGGGCGGATGAGCCCCTTTGGGTGGGGTGATGGTCCCCTTAGTGTAGGAAATGACACTGGAACCCATCATCTGTGACTTTGGCCTGACGGCAAAACGGATGGAGGAACCTCATTTTTGTGGTTCTCATCAGTCATGGAGGTGGATGAGGTCATGCCAAATGGACTGGCTGACTGGTACTAGAACCTGCATGTCGCATTTCAGACTGTCCAGGGAAGGTAAACTTACAGAGTTCAGCTCAGGCTACACAATCTTCTGGAAGGGAAAAGATGAGGTAGAACACCGCATTCATGGTGTGGGATTCGCTGTGAAGACCACATTGGTGAACGATTATCAACTAACTCCAACAGCAGTCAGCGAAAGAATTATGACTCTCTGAATCCCACTCTCTGATGCCAAATCTATGACACTCATCTCTGCATATGCTCCCCCCTTGGATGCTGATGTAGAAGCTAAAGACCAATTCTACAACTTGATGAGCACTACCATCACCAAAGTACCATCAACACACAAACTCTTACTACTTGGCAATTTCAACGCCATAGTTGGTAAAGATCACCAATTATGGGGCAATGTGATGGGAAAACGTTGACTTGGCAACTGTAATGCCAATGGTCTACTGCTCCTTGGTTTATGTGCTGAACATGAATTCTTCATTACTAATACTCAGCTTTGCCTGCCTAATCACTACAAGACCACTTAGATGCATCCTCGCTCAAAGCACTGACACATCCTTGATTATATCATCACCAGGCAATGTGAAAAAAGAAAAAAAATGTCCTTGTTACAAGGACCGCAAGAAACGTAGATGACTACTGGACAGATCATAAGCTCCTTTTTTGCTGGTTGAGAATCTCAATCTGTCGCAAACCAAAAAGATCCATCCACAACCTGCCCAGAAAGAAATTTGATACTTCTAAACTTCAAATTGAATCCATTGCTACAGATTATAGAAATGAAATCTCAAACAAACTGGCTAGTCATCCAGTCAACAGTGATAGTACAAATCAGGAATGGGCCACACATAAGAAGGTCATCACTGAGTCAGCTGAGGAAACAATTGGTTTTGTGATGAAAAAAAGACAGGACTGGTTTGATGAAAATAATGAAGAAATTACATGTCTGATCAATGCCAAACAGGAAGTCTATCTATCCTATCTTCAAGATCCATCTTCCAATGTGAAGAAATCACATTTCTTGGAACTTAAAGGAAAATGTCAGGCACAAATTAGGGAAATTAAGAATAACTGGTGGCAACAAAAAGCTGAAGAACTGCAAAGACTATCTGATGTCGTGACCTGCAAAACTTCTATGCTGGCATAAAGGAGATATATGGTCCAATTCGATTTTCATTGGGGTCATTAAAGACTGCTGACAACTCCATCATTTTAACTGATAATGGAGACATTTTAGAGTGTTGGAAGGAACATTTCTCTTCACTTCTAAATCGTGTCTCCAGTGTTGCTGAGGACTTTCTTTGTAATGTCCCTCAGCAGTCCCAACAACCATGGATGGCAGTTCCACCTATATACAGTACACTACAGAGACTTCACCAAAGCACTCAATCAACTAAAACCAAGAAAGGCTCCTGGTCCTGATAACATCCCTCGGGAACTGATATAAAATGGAAGTATACTCTTGAAGACTAGACTTTTCACACTCATCCTCTTGATTTGGGAAATTTGAGAAGTACCTGATGACTTGAAGAATGCTAATATCATCACTATCTTCAAGAAAGGCAATTGTAGTGTATGAGGCAACTACCGTGGTATATCGCTTTTGTCAATTGCAGGTAAAATTCTCACAAGAATTCTATTAAACCGGCTCAGAGTTATCTCAGAGAGGATATTGCTTGAGTTTCAATGTGGTCTCTGAAGCTTCAGAGGCACAACAGATATGATCTTCTGTGCTAGACAACTCCAGGAGAAATGCAGAGAACAACAGCAGCCTCTGTATTCAGTTTTCTATGATCTGGAAAAAGCCTTTGATTCAGTACCAAGATCTGCTATGTGGAAAGTATTGAGACATCTTAGATGTCCTGAACATTATGTGGAATTGGTTCAAGCTCTTCATGATGGCATGTCTTGACAGGATCTTCATGGTAACTCAGTATCAGATTCATTCCCAATCAGTCATGGATTGAAACAAGGCTGTGTGCTTGCTCCTACACTCTTTGCACTGTACACGGCTGCAATGCTGCATGAATCATCTGCAAACAACTTAGGCATGGAGATTAAATTTCAATTTGATGGAGGCCTTTTCAATCTGGCAAGACTTCGCTCAGAAAGACGTACTCTGGTTACCCGGGTGACAGAAGTGCAGTATGCCAATGACACCGCATCTCCTGCTCTAACACCTGCAGAACTACAACAGTCAGTCAACTACTTTAAAACTGCATGTGATCACTTTGGTCTTGCCATTAATGCGGAAAAAAAAAAACCAAAAAAAAAACCCCGAAGGTACTTGCACAACCTGCCCCAGGATTAACACTTCCTGAGTTCAGTATTTCCATCTTAGACACATCACTGGAACAGGTTGATCACTTTTCATATCTTGGAAGCATCTTGTCTAAATGGTGCACCCGTGAGCAAGACGTTGATAAAAGAATTGGGGTTGCTCATGCAGCATTCAGATGGTTAATGCGCAGAGTCTTCATGAATAACGACCTAAAATTGCATACCAAACTCATGGTGTACAAAGCTGTTGTCATTTCCATGCTGCTGTATGGCTGTGAAACTTGGACACTATTGCTGTGATATCAAAATACTTGAGTGCTTCCACCAACAGAAAATGAGATTCATCTTGAATATGAAATGAAATGGCATATGTCGTTTAGTGCCGGGAGTGTCCGAGGACAAGTTTGGCTCGCCAGATGCAGGTCTTTTGATTGGACTCCCGTAGGCGACCTGCGCATTGCGATGAGGATGAAATAATGCTGAAGACGGCACATACACCCAGCCCCCGTGCCAGCGAAATTAACCAATTACGGTTAAAATTCCCGACCCTGCCGGGAATCGAACCTGGGACCCCTGTGACCAAAGGCCAGCATGCTAACCATTTAGCCATGGAGCCAGACATCTTGCATATTAAGTGGGAGGACTATGTGACCAACACGACATTTCTCAACAAAGCGCAGCTAAATAGCAATGAGGCAACAATCATCGCTCATCAACTGAGATCGGTTAGGCCATGTTCACCGCATGGGTGATACCAGGCTTCCCCGCCAAATTCTTTATGGTGAACTTTGCTCCAGCAGTAGACCTCTTAAGCGTTTTAAGGACCAGCTGAAACACATCATGAAGACAACTGGTATAGATATACAGACATGGGAAGAATGTGCTGTGGACCGCTCACTGTGGTGGAATATTACATCCACTGCTGTCGCCTTGTTTGAAAGAGAATGCCGCAGACATCAAGAGGCCAAGCGACAAGCAAGAAAACTCTGTTAATTACAACCTCGCCCTACTCCATCCATTCAGTGTGATTTGTGTGGGCGTATGTTTTATGCAAGGATTGGTCTGTTTAGTCATCGTAAACACATCCATAAAATGAGTTGAACTGGTCAATGTCTGCAGGAAAAAGTTATATATACTTGGATCGAGTTACAGCCAACGTCAGTATTTCTGATGCAATCTTCATAGCATGCATGCTTGTGGAGGAACTCGGAGAAAAGAATAAGCCATTACAATGGGCATTTCTCAACCAAGATAAAGCATTTGATCATGTTCTGTATCAGCTCATCTGGTACGCACTGCACAACCATGGTGTTATAATCATTATAAAATATCAAAGCCATTTTGACAGTGCTGATATAATTATTTTATTATTATTATTGATATATACAGTCGTATCAGCACACACGACTGTATATATCAATAATAATAATAAAACAACCATGGTGTGCCAGAGCTGCTTATTGCCTGGGTCCAGATGCTATATGAGAATACTTGTAGCAGAGTAAGGTGCACTGCTGGCTTCTCTGGGTGCTGTCCTATGAGAGTAGCACATCAGGGATCAACTCTGTCACTGTTGCTCTTCATACTTCTTATGGGTACTATCTCATGTGACCTGCATTAGAGTGTTACTTGGACCATACTGTATGCCGATGGCAAGCTACTTGCAGCTACAACAAAAGAGGAACTGCAGGGCTGTGTTCAAATATGGAGTGAATGCCTACGCCAATATGGTCTGTGTCTAAATGTTAAGAAGACTGGGTATCTGGAAACTAACCCAAGCACATCCACCATCATAACCAAGACCTAGTGAAAACCAACTGCTTCTAACATTTAGGATTCCGCCTGCGAAGTGAAAGTGGCATTGATCAGGAAGTTTGGGCTAGAGTGAATGCAGCATGGTTTAGATGGAGGGGAGTAACAGAAGTACTGTGTGATAATTGTGTGCCGGTCCACCTCAAATCAAAGGTGACTCTAGGTCATCCAGTGGCTTTCTATGGGGCCGAGAGCTGGCCAGTCACTAAAAGTGCCCAGTGCCCTCTGCACACCATGGAGATGCACATGTTAAGTTGATCTCTTGGAGTTTCACTCCTTGATCATGTAAGCAACAACACGATCTGCAGAAGATGGGAGTTTTTCCCATTCAAGAAAAAAATGTGAGAAGGGTGTCTGAGATGGTAGAGTCACATGCCGAAAGCAGCAAATTATACTATCACTCGTGATGCATACAACTTCATTGTCAATGGTAAGCACCCATGTGGAAAGTCGAGATGATGACAAGATACCCTAACTGCAGACATGATTGCTCAGCTGACGCCGAACATTGCGCCTGATCGTTTAAAATGGCATTTGTTGATCCAAAAAGTGGACCCTGTACCTGCAGGAAAAAGCTAAATAAAGAGGAGAAAAAGAAGAAGCTATGCGACCCTAATTACACGACCAGTTCACTTAGCGGAAAGATCCGCACTATCAACACATTCCAAATAATAACGGTCCAGTTCTTCCTTATAGCTGTCAATTTCACAGCCTGGATTTCTTTTCAAAACATCACAGTTTTGTTTGCAATTCATTCACTCTATTCATACAGCTTGTCTTCTGGTGGAGAAATACAGAGAGGAAAACAAACCTCTACACCTAGCCTTTTTGGACATAGAAAAGGCTTTTTTCCGGATACCACATAAGCTTATTTGGAAAGCCCTCCAATCACATAATGTTCCAGAAGCCTATGTCCGATGGACCCAACTTTCCTATGACAAAATCACCACTGTGGTTCGCTGTCTGGTAGGGATCTTATCCTCATTTTCTATCAATGTTGGGATTCATCAGGGTTCAGCACTGTCACCTCTGCAATTTATCCTATGTATGGACAGTCACAGCTGACATCCGGACGCCATACCCATGGACCATCATATATGCTGACGATATGTTCCTTGTGGATCAGTCCCGAAGGAATCTGGAAAATCTGCAAATTTGAAGAGGCCATTTAGGAGAATATGGCTTGCGCCTTGACATCGCTAAAACCGAGTATGTGCAATGTGGCTTTTAGACTGCTGATATTATTTGCATTGATGAGCTAGACCTAGTTAAAGCCAACCAATTTAAATACCTTGGATAACTCATCACCTTGACCGTAGGAAGTGAAGGATGGTATGTTTAAATGTGGAACCTGCATCAATGCGGGACTGAATGCTAGTAAAGAAGACACAGTTTTGTTACCAAATGGTGTCCAAGGTTTCCAGCAACATACTTGAATTTATGTTGCACTCTCTCCAACATCTCCAGATAATCACTCTACTGCAAGTCACGGGACCCTAGCTTCTTAATCAATTCTGTACGATTTTGAATTGAGTGGTGATGATTGCCAGATCCCTTTGGACTGTTTAACTGTTGAATTTGGTCTGGTTAATATGCATGGAATTTTTTTAAAAGTACAGAACATTCAAGAAAATACAACTTTTCGATCATGTAAAGTATGTTTTCAATTCACGTGTGCTCTCCCCACTGCTATGTCACCTTGCGCAAGCATATAGTTTCCTGGCAGAATCACAACATCAGGTTCATGTGAGTGGTCCTCTGAGTTTTTAGAACCAAAACTGCTAGCCAGAAGCAGGACTCTAAACAGGATAAGAGTCAATCAAGGAAGATGCGGCTATACTCTTTATAAATAGGGCTGGCAGAAGCCTTCTGGGTGTGATTGTGGAGCTACCTCACAGACCATCCACCACGTAATTGCCGAGTGTCCACAGAGAGCATTTCAAGGTCCTTTGGAGGACATACACAACGCAACTGAGGAGGACTTAAAATGGATCAATGGACTTGATTTGGAACTATAGGCTTCTGCTTGTATATATTGTGTACTTATTTATATAATCTATCTGTGCACATTATACGATAAATAAATAAATAATAACCAAAATTTTCAGTGTCAAATTTTTATAGCTTATAGAAATAACAAGAAACCCTATTATCGTTAAGTACGAACTACATTCCTTCTAAAAGTGTAATATATCTGGCAATTACAACACAGTAAATAAGAGACTAATTATACACTATAATTACAGTTCCTCTTAATAATAATGTTATTGGCTTTACGTCCCACTAACTACTTTTTTTTACGGTTTTCGGAGATGACGAGGTGCCGGAATTTAGTCCCGCAGGAGTTCTGTCACATGCAAGTAAATCTACCGACACGAGGCTCACATATTTGAGCACCTACAAATACCACTGGACTGAGCCAGGATCGAACCTACCATGTTGGAGTCATAAGGCCAGCGCCTCAACCCATCCTAGCAACTCATCTTGGCACTGTTACTCTTGCCTCACTTGAATTGAAATTTTGCCCTCCTGTTTTTCATTGAAGCAAGATGTTGGTAATATTGTGGGTGATCTAGTATGGAATGGAAAATAAATTACCCAGCAAGTTGGTCGTGCAGTTAGGGTCGCGTAGCTGTGAGCTTGCATTCGAGGGATAGTGGGTTAGAACACCACTGTTGGAAGCCCTAAAGGTGGTTTTCCGTGGTTTTCCATTTTCACACCAGGCATATGCTGTGGTTGTGCCTTAATTAAAGCCATGGTCGCTTCCTTGCAACTCCTAGCCCTTTCCTATTCCATCGTCGCCATAAGACATATCTGCATTGGTGGAACATAAAACAAAAATTATAAATTTAAAAAATGAAAATAAAATTACCTTCGTGAGAGGAGAGAAAGCAGGAATGAAGTAATCTCCGCAGAGTAGCGCAATCTAACGGGGACATTTAGAACTGTTTCTCGATAGGAGACTTGCTAGTCTCGTGCAACTCCCTCAGACCGATACTGGCAAGCATGCTACGTGATGCTATACAGGCTTAGGTATGTCCCTGCTGAAGTACATCATGCCTTGCTGTCCGCTAGGGAGTTGCCATAGGAAAGCAAACCCTCCGAGTTTGATTCAAAGCCAGCAGCGTTTATTGGTCTGTTACAGAGCATTAGTGCAGCAAACAATCAAAGATAGTAGATTTTAACATGTTTTAGAATGTATGTTAGGTTTACTAAACTAGAACATTAGAAGACAAAACAACAAATGAAGTGTAAAATTATTGGGAGTTGTGCAACACTGCAACAATACCACACACCACCCCTGCTTAAAGGACATTTGGAGAAAAGATTATGAATCGTGATAGGTTATATGAAGAGATCTGTAACCTTTATTTACCATTCCGTTAATGTGATTACCCCAATGAAAATTTTTTCCTTATATTAACAGCCAGGTACTTAACATGATCCACATGAGGCACTTCCACTCCATAAACACAGTAATTAAAATTGAGAGGACTTTTCCTCTTGGTAAAACTTACATCCTGACTTTACACCCAATGTACAACCATATGATTATCTGCTGTCCATCTCACAACATTGTCAAAGCCTTTTTGTAGTTGCTCACAATCCTGTAACTTATTAATTACTCTATAATACAGCATAACATCATCCACAGAAAGCTGTATCTGTGATTCCAGTTCTTTACTCATATCATTCAAATATATAAAAAAACAAAGGTCCAATAATACTGCCTTGCAGAGCTCCTCTATTTATCATTACATAATCACATAATGCTTGGCCTACTGTACACTGCACAACTAATTGTACAAAAGCAGCTTCATTGTTTGTATTAGTTTAATATCATTCATATTTTGATTTTCATGGGTTTGAATTCAAATATAAGAGCTTGTAACATACCTACTGTTCTTTTTTCTTTTTCAAAACTTAGAAGGGGGTCAGTGAAATTTTTTTTTTCAAGAGATCTTCAGACTGGAAGGTTCTGAGAACCACTGAAGTAATAGAGTAGAAGCCTGAAGTAACACAGTCTAATATATCATGGATTTGGATTTAACACAGTGAATATGCCCCCACAAAAATGTTGTTTGAGTCATCAGTCCATATACCGGTATGATACAGCTCTCTGTGCCACCCTATCCTGCGCTAACCGTTTCATTTCTACGTAACTGCTTCATCCTACATCTGCTCTAATCTGCCTGCCATATTCATACCTTGGTCTACCCCTACTGTTCTTACCGCCTACACTTCCCTCAAAAACCAACTGCACAAGTCCTGGGTGTCTTAAGATATGTCGTATCATTCTATTTCCTCTTCAGGTCAAATTTAGCCAAATCGATCTTCCCTCACCAATTCGATTCAGTATCTCTTCATTAGTGATTCGACCTACCCATCTGACCTTCAGTATTCTTCTGCATCACCACATTTCAAAAGCTTCTATTCTATTTCTTTCTGAGCTAGTTATCGTCCATGTTTCACTTCCATACAATGCCACGCTCCACACGAAAGTCTTCAAAAACATCTTTCTAATTCCGATATCAATGTTTGAAGTGAGCAAATTTCTTTTCTTAAGAAA
Organism: Anabrus simplex; assembly: GCF_040414725.1. Lineage (NCBI taxonomy): Eukaryota > Metazoa > Arthropoda > Insecta > Orthoptera > Tettigoniidae > Anabrus > Anabrus simplex. Next base: position 171,610,927 of record NC_090271.1, read on the forward strand.
GCTCTTCCTTGTTTGTGCTAGTCTGCATTTTATGTCCTCCTTACTTCTGCCATCGTTAGTTACTTTACTACCCAAGTAACAATATTCATCTACTTCCTTTAAGACTTCGTTTCCTAATCTAATATTTCCTACATCATCTGCCTTCGTTCGACTGCACTCCATTACTTTTGTTTTGGACTTATTTATTTTCATCTTGTACTCCTTACTCAAGACTTCATCCATACCATTCAGCAACTTCGAGATCTTCTGCAGTCTCAGATAAAATAACAATATCATCGGCAAATCTCAAGGTTTTGATTTCCTCTCCTTGGACTGCGATTCCCTTTCCAAATTTCTCTTTGATTTCCTTTACTGCCTGTTCTATTTAAACATTGAAAAGGAGAGGGGACAAACTTCAGCCTTGCCTCACACCTTTCTGGATTGCTGCTTCTTTTTCAAAGCCCTCGATTCTTATCACTGCAGACTGATTTTTATACAGGTTGTAGATAATTCTTCGTTCTCGGTATCTGATCCCTATCATCTTAAGAATCATAAATAGCTTGTTCCAATCAACATTATCAAATGCCTTTTCTAGATCTACGAATGCCATGTACGTGGGCTTGTCCTTCTTGATTCGATCCTCTAAGATCAGACGTAAATTCAGGATTGCTTCACGTGTTCCTACATTTCTTCTGAAGCCAAACTGATCTTCTCCCAACTCAGCCTCAACTTGTTTTTCCATTCTTCTGTAAATAATACGTGTTAAAATTTTGCAGGCATGAGATACTAAACTAATGGTGCGGTAGTTTTCACACCTGTCAGCACCGGCTTTCTTGGGAATAGGTATAACAACATTCTGACGACAATCGGATGGGACATTTCCTGTCTCATACATCTCACACACTAAATGGAATAACCTTGCCATGCTGGTTTCTCCTAAGGCAGTCGGTAATTCAGAGGGAATGTCATCAATTCCAGGTGCCTTGTTCCTATTTAGGTCGCTCACAGCTCTGTCAAACTCTGACCTTAAAATTGGGTCTCCCATTTCATCAGCATTAACAGCCTCCTCTTGTTCCAGAACCAAATTATCTAAATCTTTACCTTGATAGAACTGTTGGATATGTTCCTGCCATCTTTCTGCTTTGTCTTCTTTCCCTAGAAGTGGCTTTCCATCTGAGCTCTTAATATTCATACACCTAGATTTCCTTTCTCCTAAGGTTTCCTTGATTTTCCTGTATGCAGCATCTACCTTTCCTAGGACTATACAACCTTCGACATCCTTGCACTTCTCCTTCAGCCATTCTTCCTTAGCTACCCTGCACTTTCTATCCACTTGATTCTTTAATCCCCTGTATTATTTTCTGCCCTCTTCATTTCTAGCATTCTTGTATTTTCATCGTTCATCAATCAGGTCTAGTATCTCCTGAGTTATCCACTGATTCTTAGTTGATCTTTTCTTCCTTCCTAACATTTCTTCAGCAGCCCTACTGACTTCGTTTTTCATGACTACCCACTCTTCCTCTATTGTGTTTCCTTCAGCCTTTCATTTAGGAAAACCATTCCCAGGACGGCCGCGGTGGGATTCGAACCCACGCTCTTCTGAATGCAACGCACTACTAATTCACTGATGGTGAATTCGAAAATGAATTCTGCGCTCCATCAGAAGAACTAATGACTCGTGGAGATGCAGCAATGCAGCTGGACAAACTTATGGTGTATTTAGAATCCTAGACTGACACCACACAGCAGAAATATTGTTAGTAAAAAGTCTTTGTTATCGTGCTGCGCACTAACGCTATACAAATGTAAAACAGAAAAAATTCACACATTATTTTAGTGCATAAAACAGTTGTAAATTAGTGATGGGCAGTCTGAGACGAGGTCTTGAGATTTCTCAAGTCTAACGCAGGTACTATTTTTCGTGAGAAATTTCGAGAGATCTCGAGAGCGATGTCCCCGGATTGTGCAGCAAGCAGTGTGTCGTAGGCCTACAGGTAGTCGGAGCTGAATGTTGTTTGTGCCGAGTATGCTACCCAACCATGGGCCTTCTCAATTTCGTAAATACGTGTCAACAAGCGACTCGGACGTTCATTTCTACCGAGGTCTATTTTGACGCAGTATAACATAATTATATAGGATACGCATTCTGGCATTGCATGCACTGGTAGGTATACGAATGAGTGGTTTAAGTACAGAACCTGACAGCTACTGTAGGTACACGTACTTGGATACTAGAAGCGTGCATTATTCGAACTTGAGACGAGGCAAGATGCGTCTTGCTGCATATGCAACCACCATTATGGACGAGTGGAATGTGTAATCTAAAATGCTTCAGTTTACTCCAAAATTTCAGCTGGTAGGTGTACATCACTATCAGACCCCCAAATTGAATAACATATGACCACTGCTTGTGTTTACCATTATTTTGGTGACAAAGGAACTAATTCCTTACAATGTTATAGAGCAATCGCGTCATAATTAGGTACTTCGATATATGACTGTGCAATGTGAAATTAGCCAACGGCGTAGCCGTGTTGAAACACCAGATCTCTTGAAATCTCCAAAGTTAAGCAACATTGGGCGTGGTCAAGATGTGGATGGGTTGCCACACACTGTTGGTGGGTGGGGTAAGGGAATGGAGGAGCGGAAAGGAACTAGCCACCCTACCGTACGTAAACTCCGGCTCAGGCACACTTCTGTGGAGGTTCGGACCTGCCTTCGGGCAGAATATACCTTTACCTTACCTTAATGTGAAATTGTGTCTAGTTGTATACGACAACTTGAAGACGATGTCCGAAATGCAACGTAAGTCGTGGATGTCGATTATTTTGAAGAGATGTCACAGCACAGCCCACTGTGTTGCTTATTCAAAAGAAGTAAAATATGTCGGCAGAAATACTTCTGGGATGATCCGATACTTAAAAACACATGATATAAATGAAGAGGAATAGTCGCAGAACATCTCCAGGCCGGTCTGAATCACAAGAAGCTACCCTGTTGACAACGATTGTGAGGCATCCAGGTAGGTTTACATCCTAATAATAGTTATTAACAAATTATACGGGTTATTCAGCTAAGAAGTCTACCTGACATAACTTGTGAACAGTTTAGGATACTGGCATTCCGTCTTCACTTTCGTTAATGGCATTAAGGAGCACATAGTTCAACATGCAGTGCCTTCCTGGCTGTTGACAAAATTCATCATCACACACGTTGCCATATGAGAACTGCTGATGACAACTATCAATTTTACACTTGTAGTTTACTGTGACGTCGCACAGCTCGCAGCACACGAGAATCGGTCTCGAGAGCGTTGCCCATCACCCCTGCTGAAAGAATTGGAGGAAAGTCGGGGATTTTAGATTACACGTTCCACTCATGTGTAATGGGGGTTGCATATGTAGCAAAGCACATCTTCCCCGCCTCACGTTCGAATAATGCACGCCTCTAGTATCCAAGTAGGTGTACATCCTAGCTACAGTTAGGCCTATTCACAAATTGTGCATGGTTATTCAGCTGAGATGGCCACCCGTAATAAGTCGTGAACAGTTTAAGATACTGATATTCTGTTTTCACTTTCGTTAATGGTATTAAGAAGTTCATAGTTGAACACGCAGTACTTTTCCAAGCTTTTGACAAAATGTATTGGCACACACGTTTTCATATGGGAACATTATTTCACGCCATAACTGCCAATGATATACTATCAAGTTTACAGTCGTAGTTACTGGTACGTCGCATAGCTTGCACTACAGGAGGATTGGTCTCGAGAGCGTTGCCCATCACTATTGTAAATGTAAGAAAAATGTTCTTTTATTTCTTTGTACAATTGAAAAAAGGGTATTACTGTGCAACTTAAGTTAACAGATTATATACCATGTACTGTATTTGGTTCTTTTAGTTTTCCAGATTATCTGGATATTTGATAATCCGGATCAGTTCTGGTCCCACCTAATCTGGATAAACGGGGTTCTTGTGTAGTTGGAAAGGGATGCAGTTCCTGGAGTCCAAGAACTATCAATATATTAGGATTAACATAGAGTACAGAACAAAACAAAATTTATATTTTCATTAAACATTCTATAACAAATTTCCTGCCCAATTCTCAAATATTGATGGCAGAAAGTACACAATATTTCAGTATGCAAGGAATGATACATAATAATACAGGAAAATGCACTTGCTAATATCACTAACTCTGTCTGAAAAATGAGTTTAGTTATTACTAGATTTGCATATGACATTACATTCTCTATACCTGCCAGTCTCCATTCTACTTTTAAATGACACATCTGATTCAGGCTGAAAAATGTTTTCATAAATGTGACCAGTCATACTGATCTATATCGAAGCAGCTAAAAGAGCAGCCCAAGACAGATTCATTTAGAGAAGACTCATTGTAGGACAAACAAATTGCAAGACTGAATGCACGATTATGATGACGATGATGACGATCTGATTCTGCACCAAGAAAATATAAGGAATACTCATTTTAAGATCAACCTACAAGAAAATGAAATGTCCATTTTCACATAAAACTTAATGCAGTGTATCTTATATTTCTCCAACAAAATTGAAGTAAATATCATGACAGTATATATATACTGTATATGCATGTGCAGTTTATAAACTGAGATGACTAATATATTACTAATAAGAAATAATATTACATACTATCCACTTCATTCCGTATCGATATTGTAATCAAGATAACAATTAAGTAAAAGGTTCCACCTGATCGATACTTTTTATTACTTAGCCTTCGGCTAACAACATAACAACAAATGACAACACACCTTCACTTCCCGTTCCCCCTCCAAACCAAGCCAGCAAAACGTCCTTGTCACACAGCTACTACACAAGGTTGAGGACGACAGAGACAGATACAAACACGTAAACATCGGAACAAGAACAAACTGGACAGGGGTAAGTTTAAATAAGCTATTTTCATAGTATAAGTAACTCCTTTAGGAACCACATTTTCAGGTATTCTCAATTAACAAACACATTTCTCTAGCGGTTACAGGTAGTAAACCAAACTTCCCGACTTAATGATTCCAAATAAAATTCGTACAACGAATAATTGGATAGGGGTAAGTTTTTAATCTTTACAATTTCATTTTTAAAATGCAAAACATTTCTTTAAGCAACATACCCTCAAATAATTTTAATTAATAGTAACTTTTCCTGCCGGTTACAGGTCGTATGCCAATCAATTAATTAATCATTAATCTAATCAAAATATGCATATTATTTAGCCTATTCTAAATTTAACACATGCTGATCAGATTTTGAATTGTAATGCAGTGTGTATGTCAACAGTATACAGTTAGTAAACAAGAATTAGTTTCTGATACAGCCAGTTTATTCTATCAGATGACAAAAGCTACTGTATGTAGTAAAATCTGCATAATTCAAAATTGAAAATACTGACATACAGTCTGTAGTACAATTTCTTACAGAACAATGCTTTCTGAATATCATTTACACTATTCTGAGCTGAATTTTAAATTTTTCATAATTTTGCTTAATTTTAACTGCTCAACAATTTATACATTAAAGAAGGTAACTGATAAGTACCAGAAGACATTTCTTACTGTGATGGTGGCGATTGATTCTATACACTAATTTACTGAAAAATCAAAAAATCACTTTTCAAAAAAAAAAAATTCATACGTCTGGCTCCTTGGCTGAATGGTCAGCGTTGAGGCCTTCAGTTCAGAGGGTCCCGATTCGATTCCTGGCGGGGTCGGAGATTTTAATTGTGCTTGATTAATTCTTCTGGCTCAAGGACTGGGTATCTGTGCTAGTACCAATATTCTCCTCTTGATATTAAGACAACACACCACAGTAACAACCATAACAGAAATACGCAAGGGTTAGTGTCAGGATGGGCCTTCAGTTGTAAAACAGGGCCAAATCCACATGTGTAACACAGTTTGCACCTGTGTCCCCACAAGTATGAGAAATAGTAGTAGAAAAAGATTCATGGAGAAAAAGTAGTAGAAAAAGATTTATGATTATATATCAGATTAAAATTAATTTACAACAAAACCAAGTAGAAGTCATGCATAAATATTTCCAAGTTATTCTGTAAAACAAAAATTCTTAAAATCTATGTGCTATAAATTCAGCCACAAAAGGACCTTCATTATCTAAAGTATGCCATCCTTGCCCACATAAGTCACAGATGACTCCACAAAGTACAATACTAGAAACAACACAGTTCACTCATGGAGAGCTCATTTTCAAAAATTGTACGGCAACTTATTTTATCATATCTTCGAACACTTTCACAAATATGAAGACATTTTATTGAATCAAATATGTACATAATGAAAAAATGCACTTAAATAACAATGTTCGGATTAACTTAGCTTTCAATGTGAAAAAATTTCAGCCTGTCTGACCTAAAACAAGTACCTTAAAGCAATCATTTGAGTGACAGTGCAGTGTTAAAGTTATGGTCATATATGTCTCCACAATCATTCCTGCACACTCATATCCTGGAAGGAATTCTAGCACAATAAAATCAATATATATATATATCTCCCCATGTAGTTTAATTTGTTTAAAGGGATGTGTTGTTTTATTTAATGGTATTGAAAATGCAGTTGCCTTTTGTATTACATACTGGTGAAGCTACCAAAATGAGTTACAAATATTGCCATTAAGCAAGATAAACTAATTATTTTCAATATATTACAAGAGTGATCGTGCAATCTTAATCAAATTATAATCATGATCATATGTGACTGTGCAATTATAATACATGGGTATATTCCGATCCTAAAAGGAATTTCATAGCCTAATATTTTAACAATTTCTTTGAAAACAGAAAAAAAAACCTATCCACTCTTTCTTTCTTTCTTTCTTTCTTTCTTTCTTTCTTTCTTTCTTTCTTCATACATACCATTTTCATATAACAGAAAACTTAAAAACAGATGTTTTCTCTTCTTACTGATCTATAATTATTTACTTCATTATCACTCTTATTTGACCTATCCTTGTGCAAGAACACAATTGACTTCACATTAACAATCACTTAATTTCATAGCAATATATGTTATCATGAAGTTCATTATTGTTTTCAAAATAAACATGTTCTTTAACTGTAATTTATTTTTGAAGATTTAGGAGATTCTACTATTTTCTTTTTTTTTTCCCCTTATGGTATACAAAAGAATACACAGGGTTTTCATCCTTGAGAGATATTATATGAATATCATACACACTACAGATTCTGGTTTATATTCACAGTCCATGTTAATATTGTATTACTCATAAAAAAAACAACAACAGAGAAGACTATTAATGAAACAATTAACAGAAACATGATAAAAATAAGAAAATATATATGGGACAAAAATTGAAATATATATAACTGGTTACCAGATTAACTTGCGCAATTTCTTTTTCTTGGAAAAGTTTTATCACAAAATATCACAATTTTACACGGAAAAGTAGTCTTAAGCATAAAATCACTGATATTAACTATGTATTTCTCAATAATGATACACTTCTACACTTCCCAAGCATACTACGTGCAACAACAGCGGCCTTATTAACCACTCAAATCCCACCGGTGATGAAAATGTGTATTAAAATACCATGTACTTGAATGAGCGGCTAACTCTCACCACAGCATAGTGAAATTGGGATCCCATTTACTGGCAACATGTTCACGAGATCATGAGAAAAAGTTCCTAGATATTTTATTTATTGATAAGAGAAAGTACTGTACTTCAGTTCCACACATAATACTGACATACAATCATTACTCATCCATATTATCGTATTTTCTTCTTGCAGGACATGAAGAATGTGGTTCTTTATATTCTCTTGAGCGATTGAACACATTCATTATGCCTTCCCGCAATCTTTCGTGGAAAGTTTTATACTCCATATCGTTTGCTTGACCAAAATCAAAATCAGCAACCTCCACAGTATACCTGAAAATAAAAAATAAAGTATGTACTATAGAGTAACTATCTATTCTTGCTAGAGGTTTGACACTATACTAACACAAATGGGTTCTTTGTCATGGTGAGTAGGAAAGAACTGGGACTGGGAAGAGAGCAGCCATAGCACAACAATGCAAGGGCGCATGCAGCAGGAGTGGTGTCGGATTTCTTTGAATGCTGGGGGTGGGAAGTGATCTAGCACCCCATACTCTTCAAATTATAAGTCCCTGTGACTCTGACCTAGCCCCTAAGATGAAGGAATCACTGTTTGGGATTCACTTCTGAACAGCTGGCAATCTGACCACTCTCTTCGCACCATCCAGAGATTATGCTGTGCCGACGGTATCCAAATTTTTGCACATCACTGGGAACATGTATGCAATGCTTGTGACAACAGCGAAGGCCTGTAAAACCAAGAACCTTGTACATATGCTATGCATCTAGAAAATAAATAGTTGCCACTACTATAAAGCAACTTACGTAATTTTGTTGGTTAAACACCAAACGTGTCACTAGAGATCTTTTATATACTGACATTGTACAACATTGAGTATCGAATGGACTTTTCTCCATCCTCCTCCTGGTGCTGCTGCACATGACCATATCACCACAGTTGCCTTTCCTGAATTTTCTTCCTCAGGCATGCTACATTTACTGTTCCTCTAATGTGTTCATTTCTTATTTTGTCTTCTCTAGTGACTCCACACATCCAGCATAACATCCACATTTCTGCTAATTCCAACTTCTTTTCCTGGGCCTTAGTAATGGGCCAAGTTTGGGATCTTTGAGATCCACGAGAAATCACTATGTTATGGCGATGATGTGCGGACAAAATTGTGGCTGGACAACATGAAGCTGGCATCTCAGTGTGAACCCGATTAGTGTGCCTGAAACAGTCTATGGGCAGAGGTAGGGTTACCTGACGTCCGTATTTACCAGGACATGCCCTTATTTTTAGCGTCTGTCTTGGCATCCGTATTTATTTTTTAATTATTTGTTGATTGTCCGTATTTTCGTCTAATAATGTTAAAATGAACTTTTTCCAACTGGAAACCCATTTTCGTAAACTTAGACTCGCTTATTCCATAACCTTTGACTTCAGCTGCAGCTTGAACTTTTAAATTCCTGTAGTCTTTGACTAGTATTTTATCGCTGGTCGAAGTTGATAGTCGAAGCTGGCGATAGCACACGGAAACGGAAGCTAAAGACAAATACTTTTCACCCATATTGCTGCTTAGTTGTGCCACAATCCTTGTAATCTACTCTACAATATCTGTTGTGATCTGTTGGTATGTTAAATGTGTTATGGGGAAAAGAAAGTAAGTTCACTGCTGAATTGGAGAAAAGATATAAATGCTTCAAAAAGGGCCGCACCCATGAAGAAACCATGTGTCTAGTATGTAAACCAGGAACATACATTTCTGTGTCTAATCGTGGAGCTATGGATTTAGAAAGTCACATTACAACGGGCAAACATAAAGCTAATGTTCAAACTGCATCAACTTCAACTTCAAATAATGTTTTGACATTTTTCAAAAAGAACACACCACTAAACGAAAATGCGATTGCTGCAGAGGGAGTCCTTGTGTACCACAATGCTGTTCATCATGGGAGATACAAAACTACGGATTGTATGTCTAAGCATCCATCTAAATCATTTCCTGATTCTGAAATTGGGAAAGATATTCACCATGCTCGTACAAAGTCTGAGGCCATTGTCAATAATGTACCTGGACCTCACTGTGTAGAAAGTGCCATTAAACAAGTCAAAGACGTATCATACATTGGTGTTTGTACGGATGGCAGCAACCATGGGAATATAAAACTTATTCCTGTGCTCATGCAGTATTTTTACTACAGGAATGGAGGGCTGCAAGCAAAGTTAATTGACCTGCACAATGTTAGTAATGAAAAAGCTGCAACAATCTCTTCAGTGGTGTTAGATGTCCTGCAACAAAATGGAATTTCAGAGAAGTGCATTGCTTTTGGAGGAGATAACTGCAATACAGATTTTGGTGGCCTGAAAAGAAGACAAGATAATAATGTATTTTATAACCTCAAATCTCAGCTTAATGAAACCTTGATTGGAGTAGGCTGCCCAGCACATGTGTGCATAATTGTGTTCAACATGGAGTTGATTTATTGACGATTGACGTTGAAAGCATTGTATTAAAAGTGTTCAACTACTTCTTTACATTCACGATAAGGAAAGAAGAGCTAAAAACTTTTTGTGAATTTGTTGATGTGAATTACAAATCCCTATTGAAGCGTACAAAGACTCATTGGTTGTCACTTTTTCCAGCTGTTGAAAGGATGCTTGAACTGTATTCAGCACTTCGGTATTTTCTATCTGTGGATAACCTGCCAACAATTTTGAACAAGTTTTTCACCAATAAGTTAAGTGAAATGTAGTTAATATCTTGCCAGTCTTTAATGTCAGTCTTTCAAAAGAACATTCTTCATGTTGAAAAGGAGAATAATTCCATTACTGAAGTGAAACAGGCACTTGAAGAAACTGTTGGCATTTTACAAGCTCGTTTTTCGAATAATTCTGTTCCTATGAAAGTGAAAGAAATTATGAAAACTTTGAAGGAGAAAGGGTTGCAGGAAGACAGTGATTCCTTCATGAAAGAAGTCCATGATGTATATAATGCATGCCTGGAGTACCTTGGAAAATGGTTACAACCACTTGAAGAATTCAGTACTTTTTAAATGGATGACCTTACCTTCAGATTTCAACTGGACTGATCCTGAAGATACTGTTAAATATCTTAGTGCTAAAGGTGTGCACATTGATGATGTTAGATTATTTGACCAATTTGTAAATCTTCAAAAGTATGTTGAAGTGCAAAAGCAGAATGAAAATTTCTTGAAGGAACCAGTCCATAAAAAAATGGACTGGTTTTCTAAATAGTGTCAATATTACATGTTCTTCCAAGCTACTGAAATTGGCAGAAGTGTATTTTGCAATTCCTGCACATAATGTCAATGTAGAAAGAATTTTTTCTTAATAAATGCACAGTGGACCAAAGAAATAGGTTAAGTGTTGACTATGTGAAATGGTTGGTGTCAGTGAAATTTAACATGAAAGACTTCACTTGTAACCAGTTTTATGATTATTTAAAAGACAATAAGGAGTTCCTCAATAAAATAAGTAGCTCTGATAAGTACAATCAACATGAATAAGGTGTCAGTGACATTCCTGCTTTTGAGACTTCACTTGTGGCCAAGCAATATGTATAAATAAATAAAAGTCCTGCTTTCGAGCCGTTGTCCTCTGGTAACCCTAGGCAGAGGTACAGTGGTTCCGATTGCATGTTGTGTGCATTTGGCACACAGTATTGGAGCCACAGGGAAGCAAGGTGGTACAGAGAACACATGTGAATGACATTATGCATGGTCAGATCATCGGCAGATGAGGCAAGCCACAGTCAGTGCCACGTGGGACAGGAAATGAATGCCACCTGCAGCATCATTTCATGGCTGTGGAGAAGATTCCAGGAGGGAAGAAATATTCAACGGCAGTACGGGCAAGGTAGACCACGTGCTACAACCCAGTATGAGGATCGCTACCTTGTCTGAAGTGCCCGAAGACGTCCAACCAGCACAGCACCTGCACTGGCTAGAGACCTCACATCAGCCTCTGGGTCACACATCTCCCATCGGACTATGTTATCGTCGGCTCCGAGAAGTTAATCGGTATACTCAGTCACCCGCACGATGCATTCCCCTCACACAAACATACTGGGTGGTTCACTGAACGTGGTGTCTTGCTCATTGGTATTGGACCTAGGAACAGTGGGGTAGTGTTCTGTTCACGAATAAGCTGTGGTTTAGCCTGGTGAGCGACTCTCGCCATCTGTTCATCTGCTGCACCCCTCGGACACATTACAATTCTGCCAATATTGTGGAAGGGACCGATATGGTGGCACCAGTGTTCTCCTCTCGGTCGCCATCATATTAGGAGACGTTCCCCACTACAAGATTTTCCTAGGGGTACTGTGGTGGGTGCCACAGGTCTGGCCTGGTGGACAAGTCCGTGCAACATGAGGACATCATATGTCTAGAGTGGCGCGCTCAACCTTCCACCAACTCCTACCTCTAGACTTAAAACCGAATGAACATGCAGTGTTCTCCCCGGAAATTTTCGTCAGCTGGGTGGCAGGAATGAGCAGTCAGGTGGGGAATACTTTGTTGACGCAAGTGTGATTAACTGATATAACTTGAAAACAATATTCCCTCATCCATGGGTAAATAATGCAAGTATCAAGCTCGAATTATTGTTATTTTATGATTATTATTATTATGACTTGTAATGTATGGCTATGAAGTGTTTACATCCATTTAGTATTATTATTTACATAGCTGAATGATCACATTGTTTGTGAGGTTATGTCATGAAAATTGTGCTGTATATAGACATTTCAGACGAGTTTAGTTAATGTAAGAACCTATAATTAATAGTATATAATTTATTATTACCTGTATATATGATTTGTAATCCACTACAGTATGGTGTGACACACTGTAACATCCAGTATGGCACTAAGTAAGACGAGAACTATGGAGAGCATTCTTTACATTATATCTGGGCTTTAAGCACTCTAGAATTTACGAGAAGGTCTGTTATGGCATATCTTTCTAGAAGCCTGGCCAGGCACATATATAAGGAGGTGGTCTTGATGGTGAAGATGAGTTACTGCTTAGTTGGAGTTATGCCTTAACAGGAATTGTACTTGTGACCTCGTGTTGTGGACGACATGCTTGTAAGCACAGTGGATAGTGGATAGTTTGTAATGCTTGTATGCAGTCATCTGTTTCAAGGTGGTAATCTCCATGTACTCTGTGATAGGCAGGTGTTAAGAATGGTAGCTTGTTGATGTGGTGACGGCAGTTAATTACTTTATGTGCGTGTTTAACGTGTAATGTGCAAATAAGTTCTAAATAAATAAGTGTACCAACTGACAGCATTTTGTGTGCGTCTTTGTGGTACATCAACTGGCAACCGTGACGAGGACGTAAGAATTTATGAGTGAATACGAGTGTAGTGCGAAATAGATCAAAATGCAAGTGACGCTAGGAAATATGTCGGTAAAACAACTGAAAGATCCCATAACATCTTCAAGATCCATGGAGAAACATGGGGTATGATGATAATGTGTAAACTAAAAGGTGTCCTGGCAACAATTTGACTCATGGCAGGTTTTTGATACCAGGTATACAGAAAAACCAGACATGGACAGTGGATGGCACCGACCATGTGTGGTGTACCTCCGCCGGTGGCATACAGAACTTCAGTACGGGATGTGATGACCTCACATGGCAATACAGGACGCACAATGGCTCCCCATACTCTGAATCAGGCTGTCCAGCATGGCTTGTGGTAACGCATCCAGTTGCTGGACAAGTGCCCATTGTAGGTTAACATTGGTTGTGGTGGCGGTGTTTGGGCTGCAATCCTTCTGCCTAGAGCGTTCCATGCATCAGTGTTCTCTCCAAGACCTTTTTAATGGACGCATCACCCTGCCGTTTTGATAGACCACCCGTCTAACATAATCTAAATATTTTTTTATAATATTAATACATACTTGAGTCATTGGGTGCTCCAAATTAAAATATAAATACTGTAAAACTGTTCATTTGATTGATAAATCTTCATTATTGTCAGCATAATTGTATCAATTACATCTGAGTTCAAATGTTTAGCTTGACTATTACGTAGTATCATATGCGAGTGGTGTCTGAATTAGCGTGAAATCGCATGTGAGCACTTGATTCTGCATGACGTCACAAACCCGTATGGCAGTCCACAGCAAGCTAGTGGTAAGCCACAGTGTTACATGATTATGAATGAGCAGTAGAACACTAGAAGTGCCAAATACTCTGTTATGACTTGTTCACGATAATAACACTCAAATAGTTCAATTTTTGCAGTTAATGTTTACCCGTCTGATATTATTACTGTTATTTTTTTCATAGTTTTACAATGATGTAGCCATAAAGATGTACACAAAATGCTGTCAGTTGGTACACTTGTTTATTTAGAACTTATTTGCACATTACACGTTAAACATGTACATAATCTAACTGCCGTCACGATAAAACACCATATCAACAAACTACCATTCTTAACACCTGCCTATCACGGAAAGATGAACTCGCTAAGAGACTAAAATTCTAGTCTGCGCATGTTGCTGTCTCCCGTTTCCCACTCACTATCTTGCTTGTACATAATCGATTTGTCCAAGACTTCAATACTGCTATCTAAACGCCCTGCTGTCTTACATCTTCCATGTACTATATCCTTCCCTTAAGGCGGCCCTGACTTTAACTAAAGTGAACAGCTTCAGAATAAAGCAGTGTTCGATCTCCTTGCTGTACTGACGCTCATGGCTTAATACAACATTAAACGAGGTAAGATTGGATCCACCTATTCAATTGTGTATTGAATAGATGGACCCACTCTTATCCCATTTAATGTTGAATATTTGTCAATACGGATCAATATGAAATTTATATCATATGATATTTAATACAGTGAGGCAACTCTGACCCCCGACACGGCACGATCCGGTCAAGAGGAGGAGAACAACATCCAGCGACGCTGAGGAAGAGAGAAGATACAATTTATGACCAAGGCAAACTCGATGAGTGTGACAGACTGTGGAAATTGTTTCAAGTTATGGGGGAGATATTGATGCAATTGTGATAAACTGATATAACTTGAAAATAATATTCCCTCATCCATGGGTAAATAATGTAAGTATCGAGCTTGATTTATTATTATTATTATTATTATTATTATTATTATTATTTTATGATTATGACTATTATGACTTATAAAGTATGGCTACGAAGTGCTTACATCCATTTAGTATTAGTATTATTATTTACGTAGTCAAATGATCATATTGTTTGTGAAACATGTGCTGTATATAGACATTTTACATGAGTTCAGTTAATGTAAGAACCTATAATTAGTAGTATATCATTTATTATTACCTGTATATATGATTTGTAATCCACTACAGTATTGTATAACACACTGTAACATCCAGAATGGCACTAAGACGAGAACTATGGAGAATATTCTTTACATTAAATCTGGGCTTTAATAAGAATGGGTTTAATGGAATTGAACAAATTTTTTGAAATCTTAGTTATGCATACAGATTTCAGGCCACAAAATGTACCTTTCATTAACACTTTGGAATTTGTATGCCAGTTAATGGACCTCCCATTCAAATTCTTAGCTGGAATCCAACCCAAGTAGATCATATTAGATCATATTGCACACACTAATGTATACTTTGATGGTGGTGTTATAATGTTAATGAGATCTCAAATCCAGAAAGGGTTTTTATTCACAGCACTTATAGCTATCAGCTCTGCGCTCAATTTCAGTTCCCATTGTTTAAGCAGTCCAGCAACAGTTTAATTTCACTGATTAGCTTTTTCGCAGTTACTTTTACAACATTAACAGCACAATGCAGAAATCAGAGTTTCGAGACTTATTTCTTCTGAAAAGAGACTTTCTCTATGGTATGAAATAAATAATATAAATAATAATATTGGTCTTACATTCCACTAACTACTTTACAACGGTTTTTGGAGATGCTGAGAAGCCAGAATTTTTGTCCCACAGGAGTTCTTTTATGTACTGGTAGGTCTTGTGAAACAAGGTTGACGTATCTGAGCACCTTCAAATGCCACCAAGACTGAGCAATGATTAAACCCATTTGGGTTGATGTTGAACTTGTAAAATCTACAGAAATGATCTGCTGCTGGAATTCTTCCCCGTTATGTTATCTGTGATTTTCAGTCTTTGTAGATCCCATCTTCTCTTCCAGTCAGCCTGTGGGTGTTTTTTAATTTGGAGATGTAATAAAAAATCATCTTAGCCTGTTGTTCATTCAGTGAAGGTGTCCATAAAATTGTAGTCTTTTTTTAACTTCCTGTAATTTTCTGTATATTTTGGTACAAGTCTTCATTTTTCCTCTTCACCCAAATACTATTCTTCTAAAACCAAACCAAACCCCATGGCACAACAGCCCCGAAGGACCATGGCCTACCAAGCGACCGATGCTCAGCCCAAAGGCTTACAGATTACAAGGTGTCGTGTGGCCAGCAAGACGAATCCTCTCGCCCGTTATTCTTGGGTTTCTTGTCTGGGGCCGCTATCTCACCGTCAGGTAGCTCCTCGTTATTGTAATCACGTAGGCTGAATGGACCTCGAACCAGTCCTCAGATGCAAGTAAAAATCCCTGAGCTGGCCAGGAATCAAACCCGGGGCTTCCTGATAAGAGGCAGGCATGCTACCCCTACACCATGGAGCCGGCAAATACTATTCTTCTGGTGTCTCAAAATTTTCCTCTTTCCCCCCCTCCCCCCAGTTCCTCTTGTTCACCCCTTTTGTTGTCCAGCTCCATAGATAAATGCTGGCGTTTGGTCCAAGGGGTCCCAGGTTCGATTCCCAGCTGGGTTGGGGATTGTAACCTTAATTGGTTAATTTGTCTGGCTCGGGGGCTGGGTGTTTGCTATATCTTCGACATTAGCAGTCATTTTAGGTAGAGCCCCATCATCACACACATGCAGGTCGCCTATATGTCTACTAGAAAAAGACCTGTCCGGAAGCCATACGCCATTATTACCCCTTTTGTTCAACTGGTTTTATGAACACTCCCCCACCAGAATACATCTCTATTGGTCTGCAAAATCACCTGACTTGAAACCCATTGAAAATCTGTGGACCGAGCTCAATAGCTGCAGTCGCTTAATTGCGGCCAGTGTCCAGTATTCGGGAGATAGTAGGTTCGAACCCCACTGTCGGCAGCCCTGAAAATGGTTTTCCGTGGTTTCCCATTTTCACACCAGGCAAATGCTGGGGCTGTACCTTAATTAAGGCCACGACCGCTTCCTTCCCACTCCTAGCCCTTCCCTGTCCCATCGTCGCCATAAGACCTATCTGTGTCGGTGCGACGTAAAGCAACTAGAAAAAAAAAAAATCTGTGGGACGTTGGAACAGCGGGTTAACCTGGCTTAATCTGGATGCTACGTACCTGCACAACCATGTGGACTCGCCTCCTAACCGAATTCAGGCGGTTATCAAGTCCAGAGGCAGAGTTACACAGTATTAAATGATGCTTGTAATGATTACTTCAAGGGTGACTGATTTTTTTGTTCGGTGAGCTTATCTTTCTTCAAATAGACTTTCAGCTATTAGGTCATGTCAAGTATTCATAGAACATGCCAAAAAGATGTAAAGTATCAATGTGGATCAAATATGAGACTTCTGAAACAGGCATGGTATACTTTAATGCTCATTAATGTGCAATGAAGCACAGTTGGTAGGAGTGCTTAGGCATGCTCTACACTGGACACTAACCTCTACAGTTGCTTCTCTTGCTGCTATTATGATGAGTGAACATGATGTCTGATGTCCAACACATTATTACTGCATTCAGTTTATAGTACATGATGTTGAACCTGCACAAATTTTCCATAGATTATGTGCACAGTTTGGTACTGATAAACATTTGTAGCCTGAAGTATATTTACTTTACCAGTAAAGCCGGTACAGCGATTCTTCGAAGTTGAAATTGTGAAGTATTCACAGCACATTCATGTACAACAGCTATAAAACTTACAGCGTGGAGCATATGACATATGCCGTTGTCACTTCTGGCTATTGTCCCCAACTACAAGTCACCCAGAATCAGCTTATTTTACAATTTAATATCTCCATAAATAACAAAGATAAAATGAAACTGACAATGGCGACAGACCTACCATTACAATACCTGAAGAACTGGTTATATGACAATCCTATGGCCCATAAACAAAGAATTATAAAGACTGATGCAACGGGGGTTGGCTATGACTCATAGTACTCACTATCTGGCTATATAGGCACAGTGAAGGAAGAACATCCATTCATTTTTAATCTACATTCTCCCTTCAATTGTCAGCATGGCCATTGAAAGCAAAGCTATACAGAGCTTGCTGTTCACATAACTTTCGCAAAATATAAAGTGAATGATCAGCAGTGTCAATTCGTGATGTGTAACACTCAAAGCTTTTGAGTAATTTCCAAGTCAACTTTTGAGGACTTACTAATTTCTATGTGGAAGACTTCTAATAATCTTTATGTGAAAGATTTATAAATACTTTGTGTTGGGGACTTGTAAACATCTCCAAGTTGACTAGTTGTAATAGTCGTGGAGGACTTCCGGAATAAACATCAAATGATATAGATGTTGATTCCCATAGGGAACCTGAAATATTTGTCCCGAATGAGTAAATTTATAGTACCAATATAAATGGTCCATTATTGGACATTATTATAATGATCCAATAATGGACCATTTATATTGGTATTATAATCATCAAACTCAGATTATTTGGTCAAGACAACATTTGGAACTTAACATTTATTTCTTTTGTGTCACATTGTTTAATATTTATTTCTGTAGTGTCAACTGACTTATGTTTATTTCTATTTAGCAAGAAGGTGGCTTGTCATATTCAGGTGTCGGTAGATCTCCGAGTAATACTTTTGTTCTTGATAGTTAAATACGCCTACGGTCTGCTTCATTTGTGCCAATGTGATTACAGTACTCTTAAGTTTGACAGTGCGCGAGACAGTTTGGGAAAGAGTCCTAGTGATTAATAAATGCAGTTCATCTGGCCTCGTGGCTTCTCTCAACGGCTCGAGGTACTTGGGGTCGCCACACCGTAGTGAAAGGTGCGCCCGCGGCCAAGGGAGGCCGACTCGTCCGCAGGTATCCAGCTATGTACTAGCCGCCTTAATGCTAGCGCTCTCCGGAGATGTACAACTGAACCCAGGACCCAGCCAAAGCAATCAAGGTATGACATTTTTCTATCAAAATGTGAGGAGTATGCATAACTCACTCAATGACTTTAATGCTGGACTAAGTGAAGGGAACTATGAGTGTATTTGTATCAGTGAAATTTGGTTAAACGAAACTGTAACTGATAATGAAATATTAACGGACAGTTACATTGTATTTCGTAAGGACAGATATTCCGTGAACACTTCAAAACTGGATGGTGGAGGTGTTTTACTAGCTGTGAAGCCTGATCTTGGACCAGTGTCGCAGCCTGAGCTTGCTGGGAATTGGGTGTGTCATGTAGTGAAAGTCAACCCTCAATCCGGTCGTGCTGTCTTCATTGTGTGCTGCTACCTGCCTCCCAATGAAGTGAATGACCAGCTTAGTGACCTACGTCAAACACTGGGAAACATTACATCTCTTCTCAACTCACGGGCCACTGTTATTGCGTGCGGTGATTTTAACTTGAGCCAATTAGCTTGGAAAACTGATGAGTCGTCAAAAGTACAACACGTTATCAAACAGAGAAGCGAGGAGGTATTCTTATTTCTAGGAATTATTAATGAATTCGATCTCAGTCAGATTTGTGATTACCCTACAGGGAATGATAATTTTCTAAGACTTAAATTTAGTTTCAAATGAATTACTTCGGAGTGGAGAGTGCGTCAAAACTGAAAATGTAATTCGCTCTGATCACCTAGCCATCAAAATCTTCCTGCCTATGCCAAGGACATTTCACTTCAAAGCGCTAAACAAAGTCATATTTGCATGGAAAAAAGCTGATTTTTCTTTAATGAGGGACCTTTTATCCCTGCCCTCCTGGGATATGATTAAAGAGTCCCACTCTGTGGATGAAGCTCACTTTTTATGACTTACTATATACGGTCATAAAAGACAGCGTACCATTTCAAAAAATTAACATCAGAAAATATCCTTCTTGGTATGACTCAGAACTAATCCAGAAACTGAAGGAAAAAGAAAGGGCGGGAAGGAAATACAAAAGATCAGGCCAAGAGTGTGACTGCAGTTTTCCACATTACGAAGTGAATGTAAAAAAACTGCAGTGTGCTAAGTACAGGGACTACGTTAGGTCAGAAGATGACATCACACGCCCTAAGCACTTCTGGAATTTCATTAATAATAAAAGAAAACCTCCCCGTCTGCCTCCCACTATGCTAATAAACGGAACTGAAATCCACGAAAAAGATAAAATTCTAAACACATTTGCGCAAACTTTCATGAAGTACCATTCTCCTCCTGAGCCCTTCAATGCAACTTTTTCTCCCCCATTTTCAATAGATCCAGTGTCTATTCAAACTTCTGTGGTAGAAGTGACACGGATCCTGTCATCGGTGCATATCAACAAATCACGTGGGCCTGACGAGATCTCTGGCATCGTCCTCCATGAATGTGCTTCCCAACTGGCAATTCCACTGTGTGAAATTATAAATAAATCATTTACGTGTGGGTGTTTTCCAGCTGAGTGGAAAATGTGTTACGTAATCCCTAATTTTAAGAAAGGTGATAAGGTGTTGTTCGATAATTATAGACCAGTAGTGCTGTTCTCACTTTTATCGAAGGTGGTGGAGAAAGTCATATATTATCGCCTGTATGACTCTTTTAGTCAGTACATAGACCCATCACAGCATGGATTCGTTAAAGGCAGGTCAACTGTTACAAATCTGGCAGGTTATTTATCTTCAATTTCAGATGCATTGGACAAAGGTAAACAAGTTAATGTGATATATACTGATTTCTCCGAAGCCTTCGCCTCTTTACAACACAAAGCCTTGGAAAGAAAATTGTTAGCGTATGGAGTGTCCGGGAGTATTTTCGAGTGACTAAAGAGCCACTTGACAAAACAAATATGTTTTGTCAAGTCTGAGGGTTTGATCTCTAACCCCTATCAACCTTCATCTGGCATCCCACAGGGATCACTGTTAGGGCCTCTTCTATTTGTTTTGTTTCTAAATGACATTACTACAGTCGTTCAGAGCAGTGAATGTCTCTTGTATGCTGAAGACTTGAAACTATACAAAGTCATAGAAGAAGACAGTGATGGCGATTATCTACAAGAGGATCTGAAGCAAATATGCGAGTGGTGTGATAAGTGGTCCCTTAAAGTGAATAAATTAAAGTGTGGTGTCATGTCATTTACTCGGAACACCTGTATTTTACAGATATAAAATCAGTGGAGAAAGTTTAAATCGTGTGGAGGAGTTTAATGATCTAGGTGTAATTCTTAGTAACAGGAATGGTTTATCCTTTGAGAAACACATCGATAGTATTATAAAGAAATCTTTCAGACTCCTGGGGTTTGTCAAAAGGAATTGTGAAGATTTCAGTAATACTGCACGTGTCAAAACACTGTTGTTCCCTGGTGAGACCCTGTCTCGAGTATGGTTAAGTGTGGCTCCCGTATCAGAAAGGCCACATACACCATCTCGAGAGAGTACAGATAAGGTTCATGAAGTGGATTAGTTTTGGATTTCTGGGTATGCCACTCTCTTCAAGCAGGTATGAAGAATTTGTAAACATTCTTGGAATGAATATGCTGGCAACGCACCGAGAATGTGCGAACGCAATGTTAGCGGTTAAATGCTTGAAGAGTAAAGTGGACTGTCCAGCTATAATGGGGTTGATCCCACTTCATGTTCCAAGCAGACGAACAAGACAGAAATGTACATTCCACCTGCCCAAATGTAGGATGGTTGCACATGAAAATTCTTGGTTCATGCAAGCCCTTAGGACCATAAATCAGCTGGAATGGTCACTAACATTTTTCACCACCCTTCCACTGCAATTCGGAAAGTTCTTCTCAAGGGTGGAACATGAGAATTTTGTAAATTATGTAAATAATCTGTAGAAAACATGTGAAGATTTATATCTGTTTGTATACATATGTATGTACATTGAATTTAATTATTTATTTTAATTTTCTATTACATCATCTGTAATTGGGACATCCTGTAGGTGATGAATATATATATAAACATATATATATGGCTACTTACTCACTAACCTGACATTAAAACTAATGCCAAGTGTTAAAATAACTTGTAAATTAAATTTTCTTCACTCAAACATTACTTATGGACGCTACAACACAGACAAGTGCTCAAAATTTATTTCATCATTACTTGCGAATTCTAAGTGTAACCACTTTAATCATTGATCTTCCGGCAGGGGAGTACAATTTATTCAGTGACTCATCACAGAACTTTATGGCAAACATGGTAGACGATACTAGACTACGAGGTGCCTATGATTATTGGTGACACTGGATGACTACATGATGCCTATGATTATTGGCAACATTGGTTGGATTACGTGGTGCCTATGGCTACTGGTGACACCGGCTGGACTACGTGATGCCCATTGGTTGTTGGTGACGCTGGCTGGACCATGTGGGGCACACGGTAAAATGTGGTGAATGTGTCCAGAAGTGTTCATGTCCTTATTTCTGCAGAAGCCAATGAGAAGATTACTTGTAGGGGATGTGATCAACAAGCTAATTAATTAAAATAGAAATCACATTTATTTGAAAACCTCTTTCTGTACCTGCTCTGATTATTGTGCCACACACGACCCTGCACTCAAGATTCATTATGCTCTTCAACCTAGCTTTTGTACGGGCATTTCCTGGTACAACACAAGTAGGCCTATATGAGTCCTTTCGTGAAGGTGGGCAGTAACTTCTAATCTCACTTGTGCACGTTGTCTCAGAATCAACATCATGCTGCAGAGATCAAGAACTTTATCACGATGAATTGTCAATGCTTCAGACTACTGCGAACTCTTGGGCAAGGTTAGAGAGGCCTGTCATTCCGAAAGACATGAAATTCCAATCCTCAACATTCTGCTTCTTCAGATTACCACCAGGCCCCACTGCTATGAAAGTCAAATTGGAAGCAATGCACTGAACAGAAGCTCTGGATCACCCATCATCCTCCTTATAGTCTAGATTTGTCACCAAGTGAGTACAATTTGTTTGGATCCCTGAAGATGGAAATAAATTTCCCAATGCCAAAGAGGTTCAAGACTGTGTGTGCAATCGGCTTTGTACCCATTCAACATTTCTTTTAATGAAGAAATTATTAGTGATGGATGTCACCGGTGGTGAGTTGATAGTCGGTGGAATCATTTTTGACTTGACAAAAGAAACTAAGGAACTGACATATTTTGAAGAATTCGACTAAAATTTTTGTTGTTGTAAAAATTATGTAAAATTTGTGTGTTTTATTTCTGATGAAGTTGTATATTAACCCTTTCCACTCGAATTATTTGTACGTCCTGATTTCTCCCAACTCGCATTTATTTCTGTCAGCATTCTTCATATTTTAAAACCTGGTGTTAAGTACTGGTTGTAACAATAACACAGGAAGACACTACAAAATTAATGAATGTATGGTATTTACATGACACAAAATCATGTTTTTCACTTTCTTAACGGTATGTCTTTAGTGTGTGGAAGCGTTCAAAGCAAATGCTTGGATGGAGCCCTGCTTGCTTATTCAACCAGTCTGCACTAAATTAATCCTGCATTTTTGCCTTACTGTTCATCCCCATGTTGATAATTGTACCAATAAATGCCTTCAGCTCTTCTAATGTCACAGCTTTCCAAGAAAACCAGATAGATCTCTTCAGAAGTGGAGTATTTTGCTGTAATTTATATTTCGGCAAATTTGTTTGTCTCATGGACAATAGAGGTTATCAACTGATCAGTAAAAAAAAAGCTACCAGTACTCTAGTTCTATTTTAAGTCTATTGCCACAATTTATGAATGCACTGACTAATCTGTAAGGACATTTGGGTAATCCTGCATCACCCGTTCTCCGCAATCTCCAAGGTATGTTTGAAGTCAGCACTGTATCACTGGGACCGGGACGAGTCAAAATACTATCGCCGCCTCCATGATTTCTTGCGACGCTGATATCAATTGATTCACAATTAAGTATTTATTTATTTTCCACCTAGTCGATACAATGATTGCTTAAGGCAATTTTTAATGGTCAAATGTGGTACATGTTTCGTATATTATCAACATCTTCAGCCACATAACACTGTTTAGATGAAAAATATATAAAATTGACAAAGTAATGCTTTAGAGGAAGTGTCGCTGAGTTTCGCAATCGAAACCTCTAGAATGAATTTCCCACATTACCATATATGGTGCTGTAATTCTATTGGTGAAAATAACACTAATTTGTATTGGTGAAACTTCGGATCGAAACATAGGTAGCTTCCCTGATTGGCTGTTTGAGTATTTCCCAATTTCAGGCCTTTTGGCTCCTTAGCTAGAGCAAGGCTCCGTTCAGCGTCTTTGGTTTTCGTACGTCGTAACGATTGGACGAACCTTGTAAGGTGGTCTGCTCACCGGCTCCAGCCATCCCGGGGTAAGCATGTTTTCTGTTCTCAAGTGTTAAATTAAAATGTAAATTCATTTGTTCGGAGTTTGCCTTAGACCTTGGTTTTCACCGCTTTTGATTTTGTAATGCCGTAGTTCGTCAGCTAGGCATATCCTTTATTTTGGAGGCAATTCCTTTTATTAACCTTTTGTGAATATGTAAACTTTAATTTTTTTTCTTCCGAGTTGCCTCCAGTAATTCCGTATCAATTTAGTGCACACCTGTTGAGCTTTGCGTCCCTCACTGATGTGTATTAGGAGAGGACTGCTTCTCTATAGGCCCCTGCGCTAAATTTAATTTCCGTTGTTTCCTTCCCTTGTAACATTTTTCAACTTGCCTTATATGATGTTTGTAATTAGGTCATTGTCCCTTTTAAATTTTCATTGTAAATTTCAACATCAAAATCATGCTCACTTATTTAAATGTTATTGTAATTTTGTGTAAATATTCACTTTTCTGAAGAAACACTGATAGGAACCTCGTGGTTCGATTTGATTTTTAAAAATTAATGATGTTATCTAACCTTGTGCACTTCATACCTTGATTCACTTCTATATGTTAAATAAATTAGACAAAGGATTAATGTTCTCATGTTTCTTTCCCTACAACTTCGCGTAAGATCTCGTCCTCTGTAGGGTTTCCCGGTCTGCTTCCCATTCTTCCTCTCTCTAATTGTCATGTTGGTTATCCTGTGAAGCCACGTGTTTGTAAAAAGTAATATGTTTTCCTGGTTTATCATCGGCTAATGTTCTTTAAGGTTTGTTATTTAACATTATCAAATAATTACGTGTTTTATATGTATCTTGTATTATGTGCTCTCTTCTGTTAAAAAACAATGGAAAAAGAAACATGTAGACACCTATGGAGGTTATGTAGAAAAATAGTTTTGTTCCTGCTTTGAAAGAATTTAATCTAAAGAAGCGTTTAAAAAGAGTCTCATTCATATTTGATTTACCCTTGTACAGTGTAAGAAAAGGCAACCAGACACTGGTGGAGAACTGGATCCTCAGCTTTTGAATTTTGCAATTCACTGCTCTACGGATTAATATACAGTGGCCTTTAGAATGAATTAGAATGTTGACTTCATGCCAGACCTCAATGATCCACATTATAACCTGCTTTGGCTTCAGCTACTCGGAAAGACTAGACTACCGTATCTGCAGAGATAAACTAAACTCATTCCAGCAGAATCAGAATTGCCATATAAAGTGTAAGGGTACATGTACTCCACATTAACGTTCACCATAGGGAAATGTGCCGCATGAAAAGACTGATAATTTTGGGTTGGCGTCAAAATACTTTGGATTATATAGCACATGTATCCTGAACTGCAATCCTTCTAATAACTCTCATAGAGAATTTACTTTGACGGAATAAAATAGGGGGTTCTCTTAATCCTGTCTCCCCTGGAGATCCGACTGGGAGACTTGCTCCGGAACATTTGGAATTAAGAATTTTTCAGTATTTCGCAGGGTGTCCGACAGGGCTGTATATTATCACCTATTCTATATAACATCTATGCTGAATATGTGATGAAGAAAGCCCTCGATGACTGGACTGGAGGCATATCAATTGGTGGACGAAAAATCAGTAACCTGCGCTGTGCTGATGACACCACTCTCCTTGCCAACAGTTAAGATGAACTTGCAGAATTACTAGCAAGGGTAAAAGATGCAAGTTTAGAATATGGGCTAGAGATCAACCTGAGCAAGTCCAAACTAATGATAACTGACAGAGCAGCACAGATCCAGCTGACAGGTCGATTAAGGGAACTGGAAATGGTAAATGACTATATACCTTGGGTCGACCATCTGTGATACTGGAAGTTCTGACAAAGAGATTAGGAGACGTATCACCTTAGGGCGCGTTGCCATGAGCAAACTCACAAAAATATGGCAGAGCAGAGCAGAGCAATTACAAACAGTACAAAGATTAGACTAGTTGATTCTCTTGTGTTCAATGTCTTCCTTTATGGTTCCGAGACCTGGACCCTCAAGGCAGGAGATAAGTACCGTATCGACGCCTTTCAGATGTGGTGTTGGAGAAGGATGCTCCATGTACCTTGGACGGAAAGAAGAACTAATGCATCTGTTATTCAAGAACTGAATATCTCCGAACGTCTCCCCTCTCGCGTCAAGGAGAATCGTCCAATTCTTCAGACATATTGTAAGACGTGATAGTGAAAATCTGGAGAAATGTATCATGGAAGACAAAGTTTTCGGCAGAAGACCACGAGGAAGGTCATCGAGCAGGTGGATTGATCAAATTCTGCGTACCACCGGTCTGACTATTCAGCAGGCTTTAAGAGAAGCTGAACATCATCAAAGTTGGCATCGCTTAATCCAGAATATTGTGTGAAGTCAAATGGGGTCACGACGCTTAGCAATGAGTTACACGACTTATGGTGATGATGATGATGATGATGATCTTGAACTGCAAGAAATATAGGATCAAACTCTGTCTGGAAGAAAGAGAGAATAACAATGCAAGTATCCACAATGAACTACACTAAAACTTACCTAGTTTGGCTTTGTACATAATATGCAACACCAAATACAATGAGTATCACAGCCACTACACTGAAAGTCACTGGTACGATGATTACAGAGAGCTGAGGCTGCTTAGTAACTGAAACAAAAGAATCAAGAAAAGTCCAATTAATAATCAGTGAGTAATTTATCAAATCAAACAATCAAATGCTTTAAATACTTTGGATTATGCCAACAACATGCCTGCTTTCCCAGCAGAGTAATTTAGATATTATGACAGAAAACAGACTAAAAATGTAACATCATCTTTCTGATTGTTCAGACCATCCTACTTTATCATGCAGCTCCTGGAGTGAGTGAAGGAAGAAGGGGAAAAAGAAAAAAACCTGAAAAATGTGTGCATAACCTGTGTGAATGGTATGTTATCCCAGTAGCTAGTTATTTGTGTATTAAAGTGTAAAGTTACTGTTATGCCATTTTATGACTTAGTGAGAACCTGTTGCTGTTTCTTGATGAACACAGAATTTTTGCATCTGTTCCTTGGCAGAGGCCAGATCAAAATGTAGCTTCCACTTAAGACTCAGCAAATTTATGGCCGTGACAGTATGGAAGCTGCTGAGATATGGGAGATACAGAGTAGAGCATGACTTGGGTGCCTGGATGTTATGAAAAGTGCTAACCACTTTCTGGCTCGTTAAGAACGAAGCCATACTTGTCAGTGTGGACTCAGTTAAGTAACTTAAGTTTTTCAGTCCGTTGCATGCTAATTATAACAATATAATATACCTGTAAAAAAAAAAACACTAATAAATAATGACAAGTTTCATTCTCGAAAGAACACCATCAGATTCTATCAAATCACACCTTTTTAAATTGATGAAAATGAAGTGCTCCTATACTACGTCCTCTCTCCTTGCTACTCCAACAAAGAGTGCGAGGGGGTGTAATGTTCTGTCACTGGCGCGAGGCCAGTTGGCTAGTTTGTAACTTTCCATTACATCATGTTCCGGTGATGTCACTGGCGACTTTGAACTGAGGAGAGTTTTTTCAAAAGCCGATAAATGCTCAACTGATCAAAAATAAGATTTTTGCATTTACGTATCAAGCTTATTGCCATGCATGACCTGTTGAACCGGTTTTGTCAAAAGCTGATATTTGCTGTTGTTACAGGGTGTTGAAATCTAAGAGTTTTTGCAAAACTCTATATTTGCTCTCAGCCAGTTAAAGCAAAAGTCGAGAAAAGCCAACAGTGCTTTGTTTCTGAGAGACGTGAAGGGACAATAACAATAGAGGACGTCATTGTCAGTGGTAATGTTAGAAACTCTGGACAAACACTTGCTGACAGAAATAACAATAGGATTTTTTTCTTTTTACACAACATAAACTCCTATTATTATTGTGACGTTATAACTGAAGGGACATTGGTATAATTGTCACCAACTGTGACATTTTAGTATGCGAGGAGTTTACATGGATCATTTAACAATGCGCCATGGGCTGCAATACAGTTATTGGCTGTAATTGGTTAATTGATGTACCTCTAAAATGTGGATTGGACTAAATTAGAATATAACTGTGGGCAATCGCTTTGCTATTGGATTTTTAATTGTATATTATTTTCTACAAACTTGCAATTGGTTATATTCGTCACTCGATCTTCAACTGTTCTGCACGACACTCCATAGCGACCGTAACTCAAAACCTGACTTCTATTCCAGCGCTCGACAAGAGCAGGTGTGATGTCGCATGTCTTGCTGCCATTCGCTATGGCAGGCAAGAATGATTTGAAACCACCGTAAGGTGATAGTGAAAGGAAGGCGCAGGCCAGTACAAATGTTTTTATATTGAAAATTTTTTCTTTAGTAGTGTTTTAATTTGAACTTCTGTGTGTATTTGAAATGCAACTTTATGTGTGACTCCGAGTGCCTGCAGTTGACTATAATATTTAGCCTTGGAAAAATTTTGAACAAAATTGTATAAGTGAGTACTTTGGAATTGTTCATCACCAGTCTGGTAAGTGATAGTCTGGCTTGATATTAACTCCAATGGACATTATTTACGTAAATTACGGTGCATGTTTCTGCAGTGAGTAAAACGCCAACATGTCTACCATCGTCAATGTTTTAAATTAATATATTTGAGAGACGTCTTGTGAACCACAACTTCAACTTACTACTTACTGGAAAGCAATGTTTATTCACAAAATAATGTTCAAAAATGATTTTCGTGTGAACTTCTTGAAAGACTGGTAATTAAATTCATCACAATAATTATAAAAACTGTGTTCTGTCGAAAACTCATCAAATCCAGTTGAGGTTCACGTATTGGTTCCGCAAACATTAAGGTTGTCTAATACCCAAATTTTGTAAGGGTTAAAATTAAAATCATACTGAAAATTCATGATATAATAATGATGGTATGCCAAGCATTATAAATATGGAATTGTTTTGCCTACAGCATAAGTATATTAGCTGCTAAGGACACTCTCTCACACTTATTTGTTGTTAAGATGAAATTTTAGGTAGATTCATTGTATTTTCTTCCTTCTAAGGGACACTGAAATTGCTAATTTTCTTAATATTATTGTGCCTTGTATTTTCATATATCTGGCATCTCGGGCTTGTATGCATTGTTACATCAGTCTTCAGACCATTAGACTGTCTTATCTTGATCTTATCTATGATATTTCGTCGCATCTTTCATTATTGTCTATTGTTCTGGTAGCGTCAATTCTTGACATGGGCTTGCTATTGTTATGTGTATGTGTTTATTTGGAAAGATCAAAAGGGTAAGGCATTTTAGTTTTGTTTAAATTTGAGTACTTCAGTGTTCGTGAGGTATTGTACACTTTAATATTTTTTTATTGAGGGCTCCTCCATCATTCAATGCCTTAATTATGTTCGAAACGGTGCACCGAAGTAAACTAAAGTTTCCTTGTTATGAAAAAGGTAAACCTAAATGATAAAATCTCATTCCAAACAAGAACAAATAGATTAGCTAAAGCACATAAATTAACATGGGATATCTACAAAAAGAAATGTTTATCAATAAATGCAAAAAAAAAAAACAACAACACTGCAACACAGTTATAAAACTGGAAGTTACATATGCAGCAGAAATACTTTTTCACCTGAATAAACAATCAAAGACTGACAGACTTCAGAAAATTGAAAGTAGGATTGGAAGAACCTGCATCAACAAAAAATACCAGAAAGATGGACAGTGGCAGGTAATACCTAACAAAGTCGTGTACAAAGAGCTAGAACCCATTACAGATACTATGCGTAAGAGGAGACTGGGATTCTTTGTACATATCATGAGGATGCAGGATTCAAGACTCCTGAAACAACTAGTGCAACACAATCTTGTCTCAAAAAATACCACAACAGGATGTAAATGGATCAGAAAAGTAAGAGAGGATCTGAAGGAAATAGGCCTTACAACAGAAGACACCACAAATAAGATAAAATTGAATACAAAACTCAAGAATACAAACCTCCGTGTTACCCTCACATGAAACAAACCAACAACAAGCATATTTTCAACCGAGGAAAGGGCACGAAGATCGGAGCATCTGAAGAAGTACTGGGAGGACCATAAAGCCCAACAATCCCTTCAAAGAGACCTGAACGATGGACCGACTAAAATTATCCTATGCGGTCATAAAATAAGAAGAAGAAGAATAAGAAGGTAAATATTGTCATCTGAAAACCCAATTATGAAAATGGTAAAAATGTATTTGTTATTTCTGAAAGGTGTGCAACTTTACTAGTGTTCATGATTTTCTCTTTTTTCTACATGATTTTATTAATCTGAATTTGAGTTTATTAATATTAAATATTTTAATTTTTAATATTTTAATACCTTTAGCCAATTATTTTCTCCTTTGAATTTGCTTTCTATTAAATAACTTGGGCTGTTTAAACTATTTATGGTGTTACTGTTATTTCAGGTAATTGCTCTATCCTTTTGCCCACAATCCACCCTCTGCTGAGGTTCTTTTGATCTTGGTTTGCCTAGATTCCATCGCTTCCCAGTCCTGTGACCTGTATTGTCGAGGTCTACCCTAAGTAGTTGGCGAGATTTCGTGCTGGGATGGCCTCTAGTCTCTCGTGACAGTGCTGACAATCGAAACTGTGTGTTTGCGGTTTGTGCCGTCCTTTGTTTTCGTCGTCCTTATATTCAACTGTCGGTACGTTCACAAAGAGTAGTTGGATGGAGCAATGACCTGAAATAAACTCTGTGACATACCGACAATTGAACACAATTATTATTCATTTTGAGCCAGCTTTGATAGGGAGAAGTTTGCATTAAAAGAGTAGGCTATTAAACGATAAAATGGAGGTTAATACAAGTGATTCAGAAAATGATATACAGGTAACTGAATGTACAGGTGGTAGGAATTCCAGGTCAACAGTGAAAGCATCCAAGAAGTCTGACAAGAACAAGAAAATGCCAGCTACTGTCTGTTCACATGGGGTACTAGACATACCAGCAAGCCCAAAAGCTTTGGGAAGAAAAGAATGCAGGGCAGCTGATCTCACTTATGACAATATCACAACTTTTCACCATCATGTAAATAGTTTAAAGAAAATTGACCAGGATAAATTATTATTAAAATACATGGTAATCACATCACCAAAACACAAGATCAAGAAAGAAGCAAAAATGAAGAATACTGTTTCAACAAAGTCCAGCATAAGGAAAAAATGGAAAAAAGATGGTCAGACAGTACCTGTATGTGCTGCAACATTTCAGTCAACCTCAGGGATGTTTAAAGACAGACTCTCACATTTGGCCAGTAAATATGTAATGGATATTACTACCAGTAGCTGAAAACCGAGGGGGAGATCGCAGCACCACAAAAGATAAGTAAGTTACACAGGGTATAAAGAATGACATCGAAACATATAGGTGTAGAGACAGCCACTATTCAAGAAAAAGGTCCAGAAGGGGACATTTACCATTCGAACTGAATACAGTCAAAATATGGAAGCATTTCTGTAAAAAATGAGAAGTGCTATTTATCAAAAATACAAACATATTTTCTATCACCGCTTTAATTTGTCATTTACAACTCCCCAACAGATACATGCTCAACATGTAAGACTGATGTCCTGAAATTAAAAAAGGAACAAAATCTGGAGGAAAAGAAAAAAACCACAGGTTGCACAAACTTCATGCAAAAAAGTTCTATGCAATACTGGAGGAGGAAAATCCAAATGTGATTAAAGTATGTTCTGATATACAACAGAATCAGCCAATACCAAAGCTCCCCATAGGTGAAGTATTCTATTCAAGACAGGTCTGGCTTTGTAATATGTGCATTATGATCCATTCTCGAGCACATACAATGGAAGGGATTGCTGTTTATACTTGGCTTGAAACAGAAGGACCAAAACGACGCAACCAAGTAGCCTCTGCTCTATTGGATTTTCTCAGAAACCTTCAGACATCCCAGCCAGGAAATGGCCCAAATGAAGTTCATTTGTTTTCTGACTCCTATAGCAGTCAAAATAAAAATACAGTAATGATCTGCACACTATTGGCCTTTATGGTAGAAATCAGAAAATGTAATAAACTGGTACATTATTTCCCTATTTGTGGCTGCAACTTTATGCCACCCAACAGAGTCTCTGGTACAGTGGAAAAAGACTACCAAAAAAAGGGAAGAAATTCATTCACCAACCAAATACTATAAAATGCTGGAACAGAAAGGCATAGTCAAGATACTAAATAAAGATTGGGAAGCACAGGATCTCAAGTCCAGCGCCATAAAAGCTCTGCAATCTA
Organism: Anabrus simplex; assembly: GCF_040414725.1. Lineage (NCBI taxonomy): Eukaryota > Metazoa > Arthropoda > Insecta > Orthoptera > Tettigoniidae > Anabrus > Anabrus simplex. The sequence goes on from NC_090271.1 coordinate 171,643,410, forward strand.
AGATGCCTTTCAAAATAATTGCTCAGTGAGTGACGGTTTATGAAAAGTCTAAAAGGAAGACATTGTTGTCATTATTAGACTCTTAAAACTGAAGTCCTGTAGAGGTTGAGGTACGAAAATACAGAAACTGCAGCCAGGAACTGAGGAAAGCGACCACTTTGGAAAAGGAAAACATGGTCACCAAAGAAAACAAAAAAGATGTCTTAAAACTTATGAGTCATTTTAGTGTACCAGAAGGAGCAGAAAACTTTTATAAGGACATTGTTGAAAGTGATCAATAAGTTTCCAGTTTAGTATGTTGTAGGCAATATTTTTTTTTTTTTTGTATTTTAATATTGTTTGTTTGTTCCTATTTTGCACGTCTGCTTATCAAAAATGTATGGAAAAGTGTAATACTAAAGTATTGTATAGAAGTATTACAGTATATCATTGTATTTCTATGCCCTTTGAATGTGTATATTAACAAAAATGTTTTATTTCAGCAATGTTTGTTGCAATTTTGCACTTCCTTTTTTTTTGGCACTTAATGATACCAAAATGTTATATTGTAGTATACTATTGTATTTCTATGCAAAATGAACAACAAAGTATCCTCCTTTGTAGTTTATGTTTAAACATGTTTACAAATGTTAAAGATTAAAAAAAAACAAAAAAGAAAGGCACTTTCAATGTATATAAACAAAACTTTTCTTTTCCATCCTTGCATTTAATAATAAATGTTATTTGTTTTACGTCCCACTAACTACTCTTTTAAGGTTTTCAGAGACGCCGAGGTGCTGGAATTTAGTCCCGCAGGAGTTCTTTTATGTGCCAGTAAATCTACTGACACAATCCTTGCATTTAGACTTTTGAAAAAAACTTTGAAACTTTGTCCCTCTATTCTGATATAAAGAATGAAAAATTTAGAAAAGTCAAACACATAATTATAATTGGAATCATGCTTACAAACACAGTGCAAATGTTATATTATCTCATTTGTATAATTAGTATTTTAGTATGATGTTTAAAAAAGACATTTCCCCAACAATTTACTTTTATGCATCTATTGACATTTGAAAAAACTCTCCTCAATTTTTCTTTATTATTGTTGTCATATTTCAATTGTTTTGGAAATTACATACGGGTTGTCTAATGAGCATTTTATGGACTAGCTAGTTTACTAGTAATTTTCTGTTACCTCATTATTTTGTTGAGAATTATTATTTATTATATATACATATATACATATAATTCGCTGGGGCCATCAAAGACCACGTTAAGTCTTGTTGCATTTGACACTGAACTTGGCCTTCTTTGGAGCCCAAATTTCCCCTCATTCTTTGTGAGTGGGCCTGCTTGCACTCCTCTGTCCAAGGGGCACCGTGTCTTCTCTTCGGTTGCTCGTCTCGGTTTAGCCCGTTCGTCAATATTTTCTTGCGGAAGAGATCTCTTAAGGGCGTCTTCAGCTGAGATATGTAGCATTTGCAGGTCTTCTTTGGTATTTCTAAACCAGGGAATTGTGGTTTTGGGGTTTGAATCGAAAAAGTGAAAGATTTCTTTAGTTAACTTTCCTCCGTCCATTCTTTTCAGGTGACCGTAAAATCGTGCCCGTCTTTTTCTGATTGTGTCGGTAATTTTCTCTATTTTGCTGTAGACTTCCTCGTTGTATCTCTTTTGATGGATTCCATTTCTGTACTTTGATCCCAAGATTCCTCTCACAATTTTGCGTTCTTTTTTCTCCAGTTCTTCAAGGAGTCTTTTGTTGGCATTTGGAGACAGGGTTTCGGCTGCATATAGAACTACTGGTTTCAGAACTGTTTCATAGTGACGTATCTTGGTGTTTTGGGAAAGGCATTTTTGTTGTAGATTGTGCGGGATGTTTGGTAGGCTACTTCCAGTTTGCGTACTCGCTCCTGAAGTGCTTCTTTGTCCAGTCCATTTTTCATGATTATCTCACCCAGGTATTTGAATTTGTCTACTCGGGTGATGTCCCCGTATTTCGTATGGAGTTTTGGTGGAGCCTCTTTGATGTTAGTCATTACTTCCGTTTTCTCAAACGATATCTGCAAACCAGTTTGTTCGGCAATTTCCTTTAAAATTTCAACTTGAGCTCTAGCAGTTTCTATGTCGTTTGAGAGAACAGCAATATCATCGGCAAATGCTAAGCAGTCTGTTGCGATCCCCTTGGATTTGGTTCCTATTCTCAATGCACTGTAGTTGGTTTCCTGTAATCTCACTCGCGAGATTCTGATGATCTTTTCAAGAACACAGTTGAAGAGTATCGGGGATAGCCCATCACCTCGTCGGACTCCTGTTTTGATGTCAAAGGAATGCGAGAGACATCCGTGGAACTTCACCTTGGATTTTGTATCGGTCAAGTTGGCTCTAATTAAAGCCAGCAGTTTCAAATAAACTCCAAATTCGTTTAAGATGTTTAGCAGGACTTCCCGGTCAATGGAGTCGTACACTTTCTTAAAGTCCACAAAGACAAAGACATACTGCTTGGACCTTAGTGTACAATATCTGATGATCGTTTTGAGATTTTGGATCTGTTCGGCTGTTGAGCGACCTTTTCTGAACCCTCCTTGGTATTCACCTATTTGATGTTCGACTTGTGCTTCCAAACGCTCCAGGATGGCAAGTGATAGAATTTTGTAAGTCACGGGTAGCAAAGATATTCCTCTGTAGTTGATGTTTTCATGCTGCCTTTTTTGTGTAATGGATGGATCAAAGCTATTTTCCAATCTTCGGGTAGGGTCTCTTTGTTTCAAATTTTTTCTATTTGCTTTTGCAAGATATCAAGTGATTCCTCTGGGGCATATTACCATAGTTCTGCTACTACTGAGTCTTACGCCGGCGCTTTGTTATTTTTGAGACGGGCAATGTGGCACTTGATTTCATCTCTGTCGGGTGGTCTGGAATCTGGGTACCTGAGTAAGGGTTCCTTGGTCTCAATGGGGCTTTGCGGTTTAGAGCAGTTAAGTAAATTCTTGAAGTAGTCTGCCAGAATGCTGCAATTTTCTTCATTTGACGTGGCCAGTGTGCCATCCTTTCGCTCAAAGCATAGAGATGGTGATTTATAGCCAGTGAGTTTGCGTTTGAAGGCCCTATAGTACTCTCTGCTTTCATTCTTCCTAAAGTTTTGTTCTATCTTTTCAATGAGAGAATTTTCATATTTACGTTTCTCAGTTCTGAACACCCTAGCTGCTTGGGCACGTTGGGTTTTGTAGGTTTCCCAATCATTTTCTGATTTCGTAGAGTAGTACCGTTTCCATGCATTGAATCTTTCTTGGAGGACTGATTCGCAGGTACCATTCCACCAGGCATGCTTTTTGCTTCTCTTGATTTCTGCAATGTCTTTGGCGGCCTCAACAAGGAGACTTTTGGCATTGTTAAAGTCACAGTCATTTGGTCTAGCCTTCTCCTGGAACTCCTCGACCCTTTGCCGAAGTATATCATTGTCGAAGCGTGTGATCTGTTTGGTTGTCTTCCTTGTGTTTGCGGGAATTGGTTTGAATTTGATAAGAGACATGTAGTGATCTGAGGCCACATTGATGCCTTTCTTTACCTTGACATTCATAATCTCAGGGCTGTTTCTCCTGGAGATTGCAACATGATCAATTTGGAACTCTCCGAGAGTTTGGACGGGAGAACGCCAAGTCATTTGCTTTCTGGGTAGATAGCGAAAGTGGGTCGACATGACCTGCAGGTTGTGATTTTCGCAAATGGACACCAGTCTTGCCATTGGGATTGGTTCTTTTGTGAGCAGGGTAATTTCCTATAACTTTCTTGTACTTCTGTTCACGACCTAGTTGGGCATTGAAGTCACCCAAAAGAAGCTTGACGTGCTGTTTGGGGATTTCGTTTAATTTTTCATCCAGTAGGTCCCAGAAATTATCAACTTCGTCTGGATCAGACTTGTTCTTATCGTTTGTAGGAGCATGTGCGTTAACTAGGGCATAGGTTTTGTTCGCGCATTTAATTGTGAGTATAGACAATCTGTCATTCACAGGTTCAAAATTTGCAACCGATTTAAGGATCTTGGTTCTAACAGCAAACGCGGTTCCAAGCATCACAGCTCCATTGAGGATTCCTCTTTGCACTCTGCTCTTGAAAAATCGGTGGCCTTCGGATTCAAAAATCTCTTCATCTGGATACCTTGTTTCCTGTAGGGCCATTATGGATATCTGATTTTCGTGAAGAGCTTTGGTGAGGGTTTTCAGCTTGCCAGTTTGTGTAAGTGAATTTATGTTGAAAGTTGCTAGCAAGGTTTTAGATTTTGGCCTGAGTTTTTGACTCTTCGGGGAACACCGAGACGCTCCGACTCTTCTCTTGCACGATGTCGAGTCTCCCCCAGAATCCGAATGAGACTCGTGCGCCGTGGCATTCACAACGAGGGATTTATCCGAAGATTTACCCCCTGGGGTATGTTTCTTGAAATGTTGGGCCATCATGCTTTTTAACTTGACTTTGCTTTGGACAGGTACCCATCCTTTTACAACTAGGGTTGTTAGCCCTAGAGGTTGCTCAAGATGTTTTCTGGCTTCTGGTCATTTACCAGTCTTCGCCGTAACCCTGGCAAGGGACCAGTTCTTTTTTCATGGTGGTATTTTATTTCCCTACTACCCTCTGACTCTGCTGGCGGCAGAGCCAGCGAGCTTCCCCAATTCCAATGGGATGCACCCGATGGAGGTAACTGGTAAATCCCCACACAGGTATTATTATTATTATTATTATTATTATTATTGCCTAAGTGATGGCAAGACGTGTGAATATCTGTATGTGTTATATTTGAAGATTTCATTCATCATAATGACCATATTTGACTAGAAAGCAAGTACGTTCAATGTTATAGTATTCATACTTCTGATTTATATTTTTGATTATTACTTTGGTTAGCTTCCTGATAAAATAGATAAAGATAAGTGCTTGATTAAGTTGAGTTGATTTATAGGTTGTACGGTTGGTCTAAAGAACGTACGACATAATAGACAAGACTCGTAATCGTGATTATGTAAGTCACGGCTAGTTAGAATCCATTGCTGGCATGATGCCGGATACTGAGATTCAGTGGAGTTTTTCCCGCATGTATAGGAAAAGGTTTGGTAACGGTGACAACGGAGTTGAATATGATGATGCTGAAATAGGGAAACAAACGAACTGTATGGCCATAACAGAAACGGAAGTAGATAGGGAGGGTAATGACATAATGGATCTGACAGTTGATACCAGTCAGCAGTTAATGGAATTTTAGTGTAAGGAAGAAGAGCAGCTTGAGGTTGCTGGGGCTTTGCTGAAAAGTCTCCTGACTATTCAAGAAAAGAATCTGAAGTTGGAAATTCAGCATGGTTTGAAGAAATTGGAATAAGCTCTTGATACCACAGCATCATACAGATTATGGAAGAGAACTATGGAGATGCAGCATAAGAATTTGACTATTACAGAGAATACTGAATTGCCCATGGCATCATTAGTGGCAAATAAAAATGCTAATGAGGAGTGATGGATGCAGGCTATGGAGGAGGAGGTTGAAGAAATTTTCTCTCAGCAGGATGGATTTGATTCAAGAGCAGCAGAGGTTACTGAAAGTACAAAAATGTACGAGAAGCGAAATTATGAAGTACCTATTAAGAAGTCGTGCAGAAGCAATACTTATTAAACCTAGGAATGGCAAGACCTACTCGGATGTTTTGAAAGATATTCGTAGTAATGTAAAGCCAGAAGATAGTGGGATGGGCATTCGATCAATCTGGAAAACTGCAGCTGGAGCAATTCTTCTTTAATTCAATAAAACCACGCAAAAACGTAATAGGGAAAATTTTAATAAATCTCTTAGAGATGTTCTTGGAGAGGACAGTGACGTGAAGGCTTCAGCTTCTTGTACTACACTAGAAATCCATGATATGGATTGTGTTACCATAGTTATAGAAGTAGAAGCTGTAAGGCGAGATCTTGGGAGTGCTAATGTAGAATTGAAAGTCTCAATATCAAACCAATTAGCAGGGGGCAGAAACTTGCTATTGTAGATAGAGCAGATAGAGATGATCAGAAAATCTTGGACATAGGCAGTATTAAAATAGGATGGCTATACTGTAGAATGCGGAGAAGAACTGTAGTGTCCTGTTGTTTTCAAAGTTTATCATATGGACATTGTGCGCGAAATTGTAAAAGGTGCAGACAGAAGTAAGCTTTACTTTAAGTGTGGAGAAGCTGAGCACAAGGCAGTGGACTGTAAAGTAAATCCATGATGCATACTTTGTGCAGACAAGGAAGTTGAAGAAGCGAAAACATTTTCCTAGCTCGGGCAAGTGTATTGTGTTTCGTGAAGCTCTTGAAAAGATCACAACCAGCGGTAAATGATGAAGATCATTTAGACAAATGTGCACAGGAGTCAAACTGCCAATAACCTATTGACACAGATGACCTATGAGTTTGGAGCAGACATTCTTCAACAGTATCAGGATAAAGATTACTTAGGATCATTTGCAGACAATTTGGGGACAGCTGCCATTTGGATACCAGATCTTTGAAAATGTCCAGTTATAGATCAAGGGTATGGAGATGGATTCATTTAAGGTCATCTTTGTGAGCTGTTACTTTACCCCAAATGAGACCGTATTTGACTTCCAGATGAAATTAGGTAGACTTGAGGATGCTTTTTAAGGGATAGACAATAACTTAGCTGTTGCTGATGATTTCAATGCCCAGGCGGTGGAAAGGGGCATGCCTCAACCAGACTCCAGAGGGCGGCGTATAATGGAGATAGCTGCCAGATTGAGTTTAATGGTAATGAACATTGGGAATGTGCCAACCTTTCGACGACCAGGCTGCTGTGGAATTATACCTGATGTGACTTTTGCTGCAGATGACATTGCATCCAGAATTACCGCATGGCAAGTGGTTGGAAATTATACTGGAAATGACCATCAATACATTGTTTTGCGTGTGTGTGTCAAGAAACCCAGCAATCAAGGATAACTTCGTGCAAGTCAGTCAGGTGGAACACAACCCATTTGGATTGTGTATTGTGTTTCGTGAAGCTCTTGAAAAGGTCAAAATCAGCGGTAAATGATGATCATTTAGGCAAATGTGCACAGGAGTCAAACAGGAGTTTGCGGAATTGAACACACAGTATTGTGAATAAATGCCATGGTCACAAAGGAAACATAGCAGCTAAGAAATGTGTTGAATTCACTATGGGGCTAATTCAGCAGGCATGTGATGTGCCCATGACTAGGCATAAACAGCGATAGAATAAGCGTCCAGCATATTGGTGGACTGAAGAAATTACTGAGCTGAAAAGACAGTGTCTCGGACTTAGACGAAGGGCACAAAGAGCACAAGACAGTCAAGATCACCCAGTTCTAGCGGAATACAAGTCTATAAAGAAAGAACTTCGAAATGCAATTATTAAAAGGAATAAAGCTAATAAGTGGTGGGAATTATTGAAGGGAGTGGATGACGACCCATGAGGATCAGCTTATAAGATAGTCATGAAGAAATTAGGAACACTCTTGAGTCCAATCATGGAATCACAAACCATCAAGGACATAGTGGGTAAATTATTTCCTGATAATTCAGAGAGGATTGATGATGATGGAGGAAAGGATCCAGAAAATGTGTCCCTCTTTACATCCGAAGAACTGATGACAGCTAATAACTCTCTTAGAAACAAGAAGACTCCTGGACCAGATGGTATTCCAACTGAAGTACTCAAGGTGATAGCTGAATTCTGCCCACTTCTGCTGCTAAGAATGTACAATGACTGCTTGAAAGTGGGCGCTTTCTGTAATCGCCAGAAAATAGCCCGATTGCTTTTGATCAGTAAAGGTAAAACTGGGGGTTATAGACCTCTATGTATGTTGGATACTGCGGGAAAAGGACTAGGGAAGTTTTAACTCAGAATACTTTCTGCACTTAGCTGGGGATATATCTGATCGTGAACATTTTGCAACATTTTGATGCGGTCAAGGAAGAAATGAACATAGCAGAAAGAGCACAATCGGGCAATCATTATTCTAGAAAAGTGACGCTTCTTGTGACCCTAATGTAAAAAATGCGTTCAATTCGGTAAGATGGAGTGATATGTTCGAACCACTCCAAGAAACTTTTAAGTTGCCACAGTATCTTGTGTACATACTGAGAGACTATTTGAATCAGTTCATAAACAAAAGTCTTCAGTCCAGTTTAGCTAACTGTTGGGAAATTAAGAAAAATTGTCTGGACATGTAGAATTATAAAAATTGTTACCATTAAATGGGAATCAACATCTATATCATTTGATGGCCAAGCAGGCATCAATTTTTTCTGATGAGACAAAGTCTCTTAGTGCATTGGCACTGCCGGTGGCTCCAGTTAGCCAACGCAGTGGCCTCCACGGTATGCACTAGCTAGCGTATTGGTAGGTGTGCTAGGTACCAACTGATGAGCCCACCCTAGCACACGAGGGCGAAACGCTGGCAACCAAGAATGAGTTAGCAGGAAAATTTATAATGTCCAATAACGGACCATTTATATTGGGACTATTACAAGACGATACAAACTGTCTGATTTGCTGGGATCTAGTCATATACATAAAGAGAGGAACACTGAAAGGAACGCACAATACAATAAACACAATGACAAGGTGTGGGCAGGGAAAAACAGAAAGGAAACAGAACAGACAAGGACAATCTACACATCTTCACATGCTGCTCTCTTCAAATAGATTGGCTCTCCCATCACCAAGTCCAGTTCTTCTATTTAATTTCTTCTCAGCCCCCACCCTCCAACAAGCTCATTTCTGCTTCCCAGCTTCATCAGGAGAGTGGGCTTCAACACTCATTGAGGAACCATCTTGACAGATCTTCAGTCTTTAGGTAGGAAGTATAGGATAAGAAAGCCAGATAAAACCCAGGGAAAGGGAAAAGGCAAAGATGAACATGGGTGGTAAATAGAAAAGAAATAAAAGAAAATACTAAAGGCCTAAGGTGGATATGCTAGTTAAGTCACAGTGGTTCATACAGGATAGTGTTCCACCATCTTATACATGGATATGGCTTTAAAATTGGCTGCAGAGGATGCAGAAAGAAGGCTTACTTATCACCCCATGTAAATCGCTTTCCTTTTGCTTTCTAGGGTTACATATGTCGTACATATACCAGGTGAAGGTCCAGTCTGAACGTGGATCAAGGAAAAGTGCCATGCTATGTTGTATCAAGTTGTAAATGACAAGTTCCTTCAAAACTTGCTTAGAAACTCAACAAAATCATATTTAACACATTCTGTGATTTTGCCCATGATGCAGAACTTCTGACATCCTACAGATCTAAACAATGGGAATGGGCATAAATAGAAAACAAAAGCAGGGAATATTCTAAGTAAAACTAGTATGACCATTTTTAACAACTCTCTAGAAATATAGTCTTTTAAGAACCTAACAATATGTTACCACTTTGCTCAAATTACAAGAAGGAAAAATTCAATTCAAATATTTTTATAAACTTACCTTCATACATTCTAATTGCAAATGGCATAACAATTTGTGAAACATCATTTCTAATGATGGCTACAATAGTATAAGTGGATGGCTCACGAAAATAGTGCACCAGTTTCATAAAACATTTCTCTGAACTTAATTCTGATGCACAAGTTTCATCACCTGTAAAGAAAATAGACATATTTATTAAAACTACACAGAATTTCTTAAACAAAAGTTTCACCAAAATGTCACTAATTCAGATCACAGAATGAGGACAAGAAACTCTGTAAAAGAAGTACCTATTTTCCCCTTGTAGATGAGAACAGTAGGATATATCCACAGTATTTCCTGACCAATGTAAAAGGTAACAACTCCCTTCTAGGCCCCAGGAGCTCTCAAACTGGGAGTGCAGGAGTGACGAACACAGTGCCCCTAACCGAGTCTGACAGTGCTTCCATTTTTTTGTGCCAGGGCACTCCTCACTTTCATCTTCTCTTTCTGACTTGCGTAGGTCAACTCTTATTTTCTTCCAACCTCAATGGTATTAGATTTTTGAGGCCCAGGGGATATTTCGCAAAGCTTTCTAGCCGATAATGATTATGATTAGAGTGTTAGGGGGCCTTTCCTGAGATCATCTTTAAAAATTAAATGAAGTAAGCAATGCAGTATGCCTTCAACGCCTCTTCAGTTAAACTAATCACCCATACAAGTAGCAATGCAAAAATTCTCCGTTACTCACCTCACAGCGCTAGCAGGTTGATCCTCTTCCAGCACACTTCGTGGCTTAAACCTGTTGTATCTTCTAACAAATCTGCTTTTTACTGAGGTATTTAGCATGTTCCGTCTCTTTGCTGCCCATTTTATCAAGAACAACTAGAACTGTAACTTCACAAATAAGCTTGCTCAAGAGTGTGTTATGACAGCTGTCAGATACGGTGCACTTTAGTAAAGGTAATTCGTACAAAATACAAAAAGGCTGAGTGCAACAGTGGTCTAACCCTCCCCAATGTCGAAACAGAGTTAATTGAGCCATCTGTTTTTATTGGCCTTGAACTACATAGCAGAATCAATATATAGGTACTGAATAAAATCTTTTATGTGTGTTGGTAGCTATGTTATTTTTTGCCCACGAAATAAAGCAATGAATATTTAGTGCAACCCCTGGTAAATGGAGCACGGGTGAAGTTTAAGCAAGCGGAGATTTTATCAGTCGAATACTGTGTAGGAGGATACGGACTGGGGGGTGATTGGGGATTTAAATGGGACTATGGAGTGGGTATGTGGAAAACTGGGAGTGAAATTTGTAGATCCTAATGGGTGGGTAGGAGATAGGGATATCTGCGCTCAGATGTGAACCACCCGGCATTGGCTATTATCGTGTCGACATGTCACTTTGGTTTATTCTGAACAAAGTATTAATGTAATGGCGTCTTGCCACTTCACTTAATACAAGTTTAATAGTACCGTGTGTGCACGAGAGATGGCGGACATATCAGTGTTCGTCGCCGAAGGTCAAACTTCCTGCCATCTGAGAATCTTTTATCTCCTTGACTGTTTTGGTGGTTGTTATTTTGGGGACTGTAAAAAAAATGGCTTCCCTGCACACTGGAGCAGTGCTTTTGACTTATAAGAACATTTTTAAATGTTTTAAGTGCATCTGTAACTACCTTTCATTTTCCTGTTTGAGTCGTTGATAGCTCCAGGTATTAGTAAGTTATCTTATATTTAATACTAGCTTTTTCCTTATTTTTGATATGCAATGTTTACTCCATTGTATGACTGTGTGCGTGTGAGGGTTTTTTTTTTTGCTAGGGGCTTTACGTCGCACCGACAGATAGGTCTTATGGCGACGATGGGATAGGAAAGGCCTAGGAGCTGGAAGGAAGCGGCCGTGGCCTTAATTAAGGTACAGCCCCAGCATTTGCCTGGTGTGAAAATGGGAAACCACGGAAAACCATCTTCAGGGCTGCCGATAGTGGGATTCGAACCTACTATCTCCCGGATGCAAGCTCACAGCCGCGCGCCTCTACGCGCACGGCCAACTCGCCCGGTCGTGTGAGGTTTAGTACTTGGTTGATATACCTTTTGATTATGAGATGGTCCAGCGTGTAATCTATATTTGTGACAGACTTCTCGCTTGCCTTAACCATCAGAATGTGATTGCTGTTCGTGTCATCATGAGAATTCTCTTGCCTTGTACGAATCGCAGTCGTGATAAGAATTCTTTGGTGCGTTGTATTGCACGGTCTTGTTACCGTATTCTTTGTGTGCACCATACGCACGTTCCTGTGTCCATCTGCGTAACCCTTGGGTGACGTTGGGGTCACGATAATTACGAAATTATCGTTACTGTTGGATCTGCGTACCCCGTCTAATATTTGCATATCAGTACTGAAATGTTATGGCGGTGTGGATGAGTGCTCAGGTGTGTTGGAGGACATGTGCCATATCGATTGCCCGTTTCGTTTATTCATTCCCATTTTATCTGTGTTTTGATGCCAGTTTGAGGCTTGTAGTTTCCTGCCCGTGTTGGCCTCATACTATATTATTCATTTTTATTGTCAACATGTTTAATTTCTTTGGTCCCTACGTTGTTCGCACAGTTTTGACCTCAGTCATTTATTTGGTTCTGTCTTGCTGAACGAGCTCCCTTACCCCTTTTTAACTTCCTGGAGCTCTTGGATCAAATATTACTTTTGCTTGTTCCTTGGTGCGTCAACGGATAACGACGGGGATGGGATTGTTGAAAAATAAGATGTATGCGGGTGGATGAAATTGTTTGTTCTTGAGGAATGACATATCTGCAGGAAAGTGTGACCTTCGGTGATCTGTTCTATAATTACAAAGAAATTGTCCTTGATGAACTTAATAATGTTCTAACCCTCAGCGCAATTGGATTAAGTTAAAAATACAATTTTAAAATATGTTGGAATGTTCGCTGGAGAACGGTTGTGGGTGCTACCCAAAGATCGATGATTGAGTTACGTATGTATTTGCCACAATTTCTATTCTTGTTTCAATTGAATTCAGTCCTTTTTAATTTGATTTTCTTTGATTGAACAAACCTTGTTGTTGGGACATTTGCATTTCATTCGAGTAGCATTTGGACTCTTATTAGTACTACATTAGGAGCCCGATTTCCAGCTCAGGGTCTTAGTCCTTCAGCTTTTCCCAGTCACGGTTCATGTTTTGTGCTCACGTATTATATTCCACCAATTTTTTTTTTGTTACCGGGGATTTACATGAGGGTGGGGTGCGGTTCAGATGGCCTTCACATAAACCGCAGTGGTACGTATAAATTACGAAATTTGTTTGGAAGGGTAATAGGGAGGTACATTCAGGAAAACAGGGTGGTCTAGGGAGCACTGATAAGGGTACAGAGACCTGGAAGTCAAGTAGGGATGACATAAAGATGTTTGTGTTGAACTGTAGAAGTATTGTAAAGAAAGGAATAGAATTAAGTAATTTAATACATATATACTTAACAGATATTGTAACAGGAGTTGAATCATGGCTGAGAAATGATATAATGGATGCAGAAATTTTCTCACGCAACTGGAGTGTGTATCATAGAGATAGGATAGGGATGGTGGGAGGGGGAGTATTCATTCTAGTGAAAGAAGAATTTGTAAGCTGCGAAAAAGCTAAAGATGACAAATATGAAATCCTAGGTGTAAGGCTCATTTCTAAAGATAATGGACATCTTGATATCTTTGGAGTGTACAGACCAGGAAAGGGTAGCGCTGACATGGATTCAGAATTATTTGATATGATAATCAGCTATGTGGGAAACGACATGGAAAGGAATGAGACTGTAGTGGGAGATCTGAATTTACCAAATGTCAATTGAGAAGGAAATGCGAACGACAGGAAGCATGACCAACAAATGTCAGAAGCTGTTTTTGTCGTAGTTAAAATGAATGTGATAGAAAGGAAGGTCTTAAAAGTAGGAGTATTAAACAGCACCATAAGGCTGATAAAGCTGACATGAGGCAGTTTTTAGAAAGTAACTATGATCGGTGGAATGGGATGGGATTAAAGAAATTGTTGAGGAATGTGAAACAGGTTTGTACCTTTAAGGGGGGATGTCAATGAGAATGGTTGAAAATTTCGAATTTTTGAAAATGGTGTTTTTTGAATATTTGGGATGTTGTTTTCATCTCGTGAAAGTTTCATGGTAATATCTTTTCTAGAAATGGGTGTAAAAATTAATGTTTACGTGGGTGCGCGAATGTGTCGCACCAAGTTTCAACCTACTCTGTTGCTTTTGGATTCAGAAATCCTTTTAAAGCTAATATACAATTCTTTTGTGAATATCTATGGCTTAAATTGCTCCTATTTCTCTATCTCTGTGTTTGTAGTTCCTTCTTTTGCCACCAGAATGCAGCGGAGAGCAGTAACCTGCATGGAGACCGAGTCTTTCATTTTGGTTGTTTGTTGATTGGATTGCGGGAGTGTTATCTTTAGAGACGTTAGTGAAAAATTGGTAATGTAATATGGGGAGAGAAAGTAATGTTTATAAGAAGACGAAGTTTTGTGGAAATCGTTGTGCCAAGGCAGCAAATGCAGTACCAACAACAACATCAGAACATAACCTATCTTCACCCCCATCATCATCAAAAATTGACTCAGTACTTTCTGTGCCCCAAGGATGACAGGTGTAAGTACAATATTGATAGAGCCACTTACAAAAGTAAACATTCACTCCCTGAGGCAGTTTTATGAATGAAATAAAGCCAACATTCAGAGTTCTGGCTGACCCAAAATTGCTAAAAAAGTGCATTCATGGGAAGACACACAATAATAATGGAAGTTTTAACAACCTAGCGTGGGGTCAGTGTCCAAAAACTACATTCTGTGGACTGAAAGTGTTATCTATTGCTGTTTATGATGCTGTGTTGTGGTTTAATGAGGGAAATAAAGGTAGAATTAAAGTTCAAAGGCAGGAAGGTATGGAACCAGGCGTACAGACTACCCGGATATTGAATGAAATAGATCAGAAGAGGATTGTGAAAGCTGAAGCCAGTCTACTAAAATTACAGCAGACTACAAGACAGCACAGAAGATCAAAGAAGGAAAGGCAAGAGGATGATGAAGAACTCAGTTCTTATGGAGGACATCAACTCTCTGGCTTTAAAAAATGGTTATTTTCATACTGAATGCAAATACAAATTTTTTAACCTTAATTTCTCACAATCACATTTTTCAAACTATTTTGTACCTTTTCTCAGCAGCTATTGGAGCCAGAGTAATGTAATTTTCATTACTTGCTTATAGCAACACAACATTGCTTAGGAACTAGAATAAAGAGACTACAGTTATTAGAAACTAAATTATGGGGTTATTATGAACTGAAAATGGGGTTGAAAAAATTTGGAAATTCAAAATTGAATTTCTACACAATCATTTCACTCCAATACAAAATTCTAGTTCCCAAACCTAACATATGTTTGTACATTATGCACAACAAATTTCATAGTGATATGTCCATTGGTCTTGGGAAAAAGGTACACTTTTTTTTACAATGGATTTTCTAAAAAAGATAACTTTTTGACCACACTGTATAATATTTCTAACGTAATAAAGCATTTAGACTCACTAATACCATTTTATTACATGTGCAAAATATGAAAATCCTATCTTGAAAAGCAAGCCTACAGTGATTTTTTTAAACAAACACTGAATTATCGTTGGCATCCCCCCTTAAAGGTGGTAAGGAATGGTAAAGACCCACCTTATTACAATAGAAAAATAAAGAGACTAAGAAGGAGGTGTAGACTGGAAAGGAATAGTTAGAAATGGCTGTGGAAGTAAGGAGAAATTGTGCAAACTTACTAGGAAATTGAATCTAGTAGAGAAGGCAGCTAAGGATAACATGATGGCAAGCATAATTGGCAGTCATACAAATTTTAGTGAAAAACGGAAGGGTATGAATAGATAATTTAAGGCAGAAACAAATTCCAAGAAGGACATTCCAGGAATAATTAATGAACAAGGGTAGTGCGTATGTGAGGATCTTCAAAAGGCAGAAGTATTCAGTCAGCAGTATGTTAAGATAGTTGATTACAAGGATAATGTCCAGATGGAGGAGGTGACTAATGTTAAAAAGATAACAATGACATTTACAATAAGATACAGAAGTTGAAAACTAAAAAAGCAGCTGGAATTGATAAGATTTCTGGGGATATACTAAAGACAATGTATTGGATATAGTACCATATCTGAAGTACTTTTTTGATTATTGTTTAGTTGAAGGAGTTATACCAAATGAGTGGAGAGTTGCTATAGTAGCCCCTGTGTATAAAGGAAAGGGTGATAGACATAAAGCTGAAAATTACAAGCCAGTAAGTTTGACATGCATTGCATGTACGATTTGGGTAGGCATTCTTTCTGATTATATTAGACATGTTTGCAAAATTAATAACCGGTTCGATAGAAGGCAGATCGGTTTTAGGAAAGTTTATTCCACTGAAGCTCAACTTATAGGATTCCAGCAAGATATAGCAGATATCTTGGATTTAGGAGGTCAAATGGACTGTATCGCGATTGACCTGTCTAAAGCATTTGATAGGATGGATCGTGGGAGAATACTGGCAAAAATGAGTAAAAGTGGACTAGACAAAAGAGTGACTGAATGTGTTGCTATATTTCTAGAAAAAAGATCTCAAAATTAGAGTAGGCGAATCTTTATCTGACCCTGTAATAATTAAGAGGGGAATTCCTCAAGGCAGTATTTATTGGACCTTTATGTTTTCTTATATATATAAATGATATGAGTAAAGAAGTGGAATCAGAGGCAAGGACTTTTGCAGATGATTATTTTCTGTATAGAGTAATAAATAAGTTACAAGACTGTGAGCAACTGCAACATGACCTCAACAATGTTGTGAGATGGCAATGGTATGGTGATAAATGGGGTTAAAAGTCAGGTTGTGAGTTTCACAAATGGGAAAAGTCCTCTCAGTTTTAATTACTGCGTTGATGGGGTGAAAGTTCCTTTTGGGGATCATTGTAAGTATCTAGGTGTTAATATAAGGAAAGAGCTTCATTGGGGTAATCGTATAAATGGGATTTTAAATAAAGGGTACAGATCTCTGCACATGGTTATGAGGGTGATTAGGGGTTGTAGTAAGGATGTAAAGGAGAGGGCATGAAAGTCTGTGGTCAGACCTCAACTAGAGTATGGTGCCAGTGTATGGGACCCTCACCAGGATTACTTGATTCAAGAACTGGAAAGAATCCAAAGAAAAGCAGCTCGATTTGTTCTGGGTGATTTCCGACAAAAGAGTAGCGTTACAAGAATGTTGCAAAGTTTTGGCTGGGAAGAACTGGGAGAAAGAAGACAAGCTGCTGGACTAAGTGGTATGTTACATGTAATAAACTTCATGGTAGTCCGTATTGAAAATTGTATATTATCTTAAAACAATTAATTTCATTAAAATGGTCAACCCATTCAATACAATACATTCATAAGAATGTTTGTAACTTATACATGACACTCAAATTGGGACATGTTGAACAAAGGGAAGTTGAAAAAAAAAATGAATGTTAATGAACATGAGAATGTAATATTTTTTTTTAGATCAGTACATTAAATGAGACCGTAATTTAAACGACATTTCAGATGCTAAGAATACCAGTTACAAAGCTTTACCTAAATTACTGCAGTTAATAAATATAACGGGTAACATGTTTAGGAACATCTTTAAATTTCCCCCCCCCCCTCAAGTACTCCTACAAATTCCAATATCATAACTTCCCCGCAGTCATCCCCTACTAACACGCCCCCACGGACCAATCAGATACGTAACACTCTGCCCATCCCTCCTTCCCCTACTCTCTCTCCACTTAAGACGTCACAGTGGTACAACACGCGAAGTGCGAGAGCAGCAGCTAACAGTCGAGCTGGCGACACGTGTGATACGATCTTGCCACACAAAACACAAGGAGGTAAGCGAAAAGCCCTATAACTTAGCTCTTCATGCGACCAACAACACACATTTTTCTCAAAGACATCTTTTTCAATTTTGTTACAGACATTCCAACTTTATTTCCTCAGTGGACATCACTCTTCCGTCTTAAAAGGCTGTTTTTCAAGAGTCTCCCAATTAACCATACATCAGGACTGTGCCAGATAACATGCTTCACTTTGGAATTATTGTTGATCTATCTTTAGTATCTCATATTATCCAAACCATTACAGCATATAAATTAGGTCACCAGTTAACTATAGATCATTTTTAAATAAGCATGAACCGAGTACTTGGCTACAGTTTAACTCACAGTTGTCTCGATTTCACAATGTGTTTAACGTGCCTTTCGTACAGAAGAGTTGAAGCTAGAAAACATAGGACTATGATTTTAGAAACATCAAGAGGTTTTGTCTAATATCCTTTGAATACGATCGATAGACGTTATCAGACAAAAAACATTTTAATTAACATCCAGATGACTTTTATCTTAAACCTCTTTATCCTGTGACTGTATATAGTGTCTTAATGTGGTGTTTATTTTGTATCAAGTGTTAATGTATCATTATATGTTAAACATTGATTTATAAGATGGAGGGTACCTAACCACATGATCATTTTAATGGGTGCCAACACCAGATATTTTAATTAATTAATTTTAAAGACTGCTTCAAGAACTCACCTGCCAGTAATAAGACGTACACATTGTATTTTTAACTCATACTATTTTAGCTATTAACATGGTTCAACTTGAGAATATCGGGATATAGATATTTGATTTTGAGGATGAAAATTAGGCTGAAGATGACCACAACTAGGGCGAAACATGTCCCAATTTGAGTGTCATGTAAGCCTATAAGTTATAAACATTCTTATGAATGTACTGTATTGAAAAGGTTGACCATTTTAATGAACCTAACTGTTTTAAGAACATAAGTGGTATGTTCCAAGCTGTCAGCAGAGAGATGGCATGGGATGACATTAGTGGACGAATAAGTTTGAGTGGCGTCATTAAAAGTAGGAAAGATCACAATATATGAAGATAAAGTTGGAATTCAAGAGGACAAATTGGGGCAAATATTCATTTATAGGAAGGGGAGTTAGGGATTGGAATAACTTACCAAGGGAGATGTTCAATAAATTTTCAATTTCTTTGAAACCATTTAAGAAAAGGCTATGAAAACAACAGATAGGGAATCTGCCACTTGGGCGACTGCTCTAAATGCAGATCAGTATTGATTTGATTCTGAGGAGAAAATACGTAGAGAGAAACACACATTTTATCTTGCTACCAGTAAGCTCCCTGTAAACCACAAAACTCCAGGGCCAGTCAAAGCCAGTAAACTGAAAGATATCAAAGAGCTGCTAAAATATGTACCACCCATTCATCATGCTTTCCTTCAATGGTCTCACTTCTGATGCTGATCAGGAAGGACATGATCATGATGGCTTTGATATACATGATTACATATAAGTAATCTTTTTTTCTTTTTTTGAAACCTATTTCTCATATATACTGACGTGAGCATTAAGATAATAGCTTTGATACACCTGGTTATATTTCATCACAATTTTTTTTAATAATCCCATTTCCAAAATTTCCTCTTACATGTTTTGCTATTTTGATGTACCTAGCATTGTTAATAAAAGTACATTTCTGAAAGGTTCAAGTATTTTTAATGTTTATGTTCTGAAGTAGAAAATGTTTATCTGACATACAGTGTTAGAGTTCCGTGCAACAGCGATCTAACCCATACCATGATGCGTCAAGTATCAAGGTTTAATTAATTTTAGCCTTTTTATTTCATCTTAAGACAGTTTAATGTATACAGAGTACCAAGGTTTAGACTAAGTACTGATGGAAATTAAAAGGACATAACAGTAAAATATGAAAAATTTGCTTATGTCAACTCTGCAGTACAATATATTAACTTAGTCTTAAAAAGGGATAGACCACTGTTGCACTCAGCCTTTCAATTTCAGTCAATGTTTCCCATATCACACAGTGCTTTACTGAGTTTTCTGACCATCAAGGTGATTTCTTACTGTAATTTACAAGCTGCTCTAAAATTAGTTAATATTTTGTGTTTGTAAGATCACATTCATTATTAAGAATACTTTTCAAAGATGCATGATCCTTATCATATTGCTGCATTTGTCTCTTCTGGTATTCTAATTCCACTTCTAGTGCATTTTCATATTGGTGTGTCACAGCTTTAATTGAAGAGAAGACGTGCTTTCCTGCTCACATAAATTTACTTTCATCATTTTCCATCTGAACTTCGACAGACTTGCTAACATTATCTCTCAGTTCAATCATTTGCCCTTCACTTGATGTCTGACAAGATTTTAGTTCTGTATCAGCAGTAAAAACATCACTTTCAGCTGCAATATCAACTGGTTCATCACCTCTCTTACTTTTCTTTTCACAGTTCTAGTCATATTTAGTTATTTTTCTTCACTCAGGACTTTGTTCAGGAACTCTGTGGGTGCGATAATCTTCGAATATTCATTGTTTTTCAACTTCTTAATTTTCAGTTCAGGATGAAAGTCAGATTCAATAAAATGCCTTCCGCATACACGAGAAGTTCTTGGTTTTAAATTAGGCACACAATTATTTCTAGAAATTACATTAAGCCATTTCTCCCTGAGGTTTGGATCACATGGGAATTCATGGAATGAAATCCCTTTAGTTTTCCTGCTCTTACTTTTGCAGTATGGAATGCAAAAATATACCATTTCGGTTGTCGATCACTTACGACAATTAAATATTATGGTCAATTGATAAACACTGCAAGCACAAGCAGACTAAGTCAAGTTAAAGAAACCTTTAATGAATACAACTTGCTACAGGTACAATTTAGCATAATGAATTCAAACAACTTAACAAAACACACCGATTCAGCTTCTAATACGTACCGAAATGAACTAAATCTAGCGCAAACACTTCCAGAAAGACCAATATATGTTTTACAATATCCAAACATCTGTAACATCAAGAGCAATCAATGCCGATTGACAAGGACAAGCTGCTGCATGAGGCAACCTACTAGCGAACCTTGTGGAGAATGTCAGTTAGGGAGTGATCGCTGGACAACATGGGGAAGCAGGCTGGTGGGAAGGCGGAGAGCACAGCAGACAGCAATGGTCCGATAAAGAGCTAAAATTTGAAATGATCTGCATTTTCAAGGAAAATCTTAAAACTATTTATAATCTTGTATTACTTCTTTTTGGAAATAAGGTTAAGATGAGGTTATGTTTTCTCTCCTCAACACTAGTAACTATGTTACTGCCTTAGACTGTTTTTTCTCAGCATCCTTTAATCTACATCCACTAAGAGAAGCTATCCTATAAAACTATTTCCAAGATTTTATTACATTTCCTGAGCTGTGTGTATTAGCAGTCTCTGTAATGCTTTTGCAGCTTAATTGTAGCTTTAAAAGGAACATACACACTTTAGGGGTATCAAGATCATTTAATTTCTTATAAATAACAAATTGTTGTGTTCCTGTCATTGGCAGGTTAGTTTTTGTAATTGCAGCAATAATGAAATCTTGCAGAGGTGAGTAGCAGCAGAAGAGACAGAGCACAACTTCAATTTTTTTTTTAAATTTTAAAAAAATTGAAAAATCGGCAAATGTAATGTTACTGTTGGTAAGTTCTAGGTACTTAGGACATTGCAAGCCATTACATTTCATTTAGAGCATTCGAGGCCTAGGCTTTAAAATAATACTCAGACTCACTCTCTCTCTCTCTCTCTCTCTCTCTCTCTCTCTCTCTCTCTCTCTCATCTTTCCCTCATTTTTTTTAATGATCTCTCCTTCACGTCTTTCTTCTGTTTCAACAGTTATCATTTTCTTCCTGATCAATATGGGCTAATGACTATGTGGGTTTACAGGTAATAAAAATAACCATTACAATCCCCAGTTTGTTATGAAAGTGACTTAACAATGGACTTTATAATAACGATCCAAATTCATGAATACCTCCATCACTATAGGTTTTGTACAGTAAAAACACATGAAACATTAAAGATCAGAAATTATATTTCACACAAGTTTTATTATTTATTATAGCCTAGTGTACAATCTAGCTATCTATGAACTTTAAAACAGAGTTCTGAGAAATACTATTTAGTTGTTTTCTTGTGATGATGTAATAAAAAATAATACAAATAGACAAAAACTGAACTGAACCTACTTTCGACTGTTGAATACTTAATCTAAGATTTTTAAAAAAAAAACATGTATGAGGGTAAAATTTGAAGTAGTTGCACAAAGTTATAATTTTAATCATACAGATAGACAACTTTTCCTGAAGTACAAGGTGACAGATATCCCATAACTAAGTCAACCCTTCATTTAAAGTTTTGGTATTTCCAACACTCGCCTTCAGAATAAAATGCCTTTTCTGGCTATATTATTTACTGTCTCCAAACATGAGTGACTTTCCTGCATGTAAATTATAAATGAAAATATTTTTTCACAGCTTTTCTGCTGTAATTCAGAACTCTTGACTACAGTATGAGGCAGGGTTAGTTTCTGATAATACTTATGGAAGATTCTAGTTTCTTCATATCACGGCATTATAGAGCCCAGGTTTCACACTCATAAAGCAGGGTGGAGATGGCAACTGCTCGATACTCATTTTTGTATATACTGTATACTTAGATCTTTACAAAGAAATATCTGATGTTGAAGACATCCAAAAGCTATACGAACAGCACGTATTCTGTTCTCCATGTCCTTCTCTATTGAGCAATTACTAGAGAGAAATAGCGTATGGCTTTTAGTGCCAGGAGTGTCCGAGGACAACGTCGGCTCGCCAGATGCAGGTCTTTTTTATTTGATGCCCGTAGGTGACCTGCGAATCGTGGTAAGGACGAAATGACGAAGACATATACACCCAGCCCCCGTGCCAGGGAAATTAACCAATTATGGTTTAAATTCCCAGGACCCCTGTGACCAAAGGCCAGCATGCTAACCATTTAGCCATGGAGTTTGACTACTAGAGAGAATACTTCGTAGATAGAGGAAATGATCTACTTGTTCTAGAGGCATACTGGAGGTCGAAATACTGACATCTGGAAAGGCAGTTCCATGAGCTGGCCATGCGAGTATTGTTTTAGGAATTGTAACGTGTTGGCGGGGTACTTAAATGATTAATTGAGTACAGCACCTGGTAGCAACCTATTTCTAAGATTTATTAACTAAGCACTACAACTACAGATTTACGCACATACAGACGATAGCCGAGCCACAAGTTACACACGTACACGGTCACACACTTACAGGCGGTTCGCGCTCTCTCTCTTAGTTTCTCTTATGTTCCATCTACACACACACATACACATACAGAGTCATCGATTATTTACAGTACACTCTCAGCCACTCGGTCACACTCGTTAGCGCTGTCGCGGTCCACAGCCTACACGTCAGCCTTGCAGGTCGGGATAGTATCCGCTGTTCACTGTCCGTCGAACTCCGCAGTCTTCACACGTTGGAACCCAGTGTTCGCTTATCGCTACTCCAGAACACTCCAGGTTCTCCTCCAGCAGCCAGCCTCAAGGGGGAGAGAGAGAGAGAGAGAGAGAGACACACACACACACACACACACACACACACACACACACACACACACACACACACACACACGCACGCGACACCAGGAAAACAGGAACGAGTCCTCGGCTCCGACAGACAGATACTCGATCAGGCTGACATCCCAGCCCAGGCTACCACTCACTCTCACACTCTGAACAATTCTCACGGACTAGCTCTCGCTGACTAACTCTGTAGGCAACTAACTGCTCTTTTATACCTGCGCCAGCCCTTCTGGAATAGTCCGGATGTTCGATGGATCGAAGGACCTCGCAAAATAGAAGACTCCAGATTAGTCTTCCAGTCGTTTCCGTAGTTCGCTGCGGCGCGACCGCAGATAGAAGTGAGAAGGGCCGCCCAGTGCTTGAGTGTTGCTCGCGGATTGGCGCGCTCGAGCGTAAGGTGGGTGGGGCGAAGGGTGACGGCCCCGGCGCGTAGCGAGTTAGCATGGCGGACTCGACAACCATTACAGAATGTTCATGGTTAGGCATAATTATTTGTATGCCCTAGTGAAACAGTTAACCGACATTTATAGCTCATCAGGTCTATGAGCTGGAGAAGCATTGTCATATGCATATTGCAATACAATTACATGGGTGAGTAGAAAGTTTTTCTGATCGAAAAGATCACTTCTATCAACAGAAGCTCAGATATATTATGAACATCAAATGGGATGACTACATTCCAAACACAACAGTTCTAGAGAGGGCAAAGATGAACAGTATAGAGGCCACCATCATCAGTCACCAACTCAGATGGATTGGACATGTCCAGGGCATGAAAGATGATAGACTTTCTCGAAAAACTCTGTATAGTGAAATCGATGCATGCAGGAGACTCCAGGGTGCCCTTCTGAAGTGCTATAAAGATCAGATTAAGAAGACCTTCAGGAGCAATGACATTGATCCAAGTACTTGGTATATCATTGCAAAAGACCGACTCAATGGCGCACAATTGCTGTTGTACAATTTAAGCGAGAAGATCGTAGATAGGAAGTAGAAAACATCACAGGCGTAAACAACGCTAGGCTCAACCAAAACTTCCATCCTCTATAAGGTGCAAAGAATGTGGTCGTATGTTTCATGACAGGATTGGTCTCCTTAGCCATGAAAGGCATCTGCATCCCTGAATTCAAGTACTGGAAGAATCATAGGAGAAATAAGAATACTCTGATACGAATATCAGCTGACGATGACAAATTCACGTATGTACTCTCTATGATCGTAATAAGAGTCAGGAAAATATTAAAAATGTAACTGAATTCAGTGAATACCCTCTTAACTGGCCTGCTCGGGACTGGGCCCTTGGCTAGATAACAAAATGGCAGGTTAAATCAACAATATCAAAATAGAAGGTCTATCCAGACAATTTACAGTATTATAATTTCACTGAAGGTATTTTATGCATACATATAGGAAACAGATGGAGAGCAGCAACTTACCAAGTAAGAACAAACAGAGTACACACAAAAGAAAGGTATGGTTCCAAAACTTTTGCCTGCAGCCTTCACCAGTGGAGGATAGCACAAGAATGGTAGCAGCCAACTGTTGACAAGAGGATGCTGCTGTGAGGTAAAAGGAAGGGGGAGATATGCAAGACAAGAGAATGGAAAATAGGAGCGGGGATCTTATGTTAAGGCCGGGGTGCTTCCCTACACGTGAGCACCAACTGACATCCAACTTTGGAATCTTTAAAAGCAAGAGGGTGGGAAATTCGGGTATAAATGTTTAAGGACTTTTAGGTCTGTTCCTTTTTTCCATTCTCTTATCTTGCCTATCTCTTCCCTCCCTTTACCTCACAACAGCATCTTTTAGTCAACCATGGCCACAGCAATTCTTATTATATCCTCCAATGCCTTCGTTTTGTGTTCACTCTAAATCACTGGTAAGTCACTGCACTTCATCTATTTCATATACATAGTAATCAGATTTGCTTTACATCGGCACGTTGTGTTTTTACTATGGACGAGCATGCCCTCGTTTGCCACATACATATAGAGCTGAACAGCAAGAAGGTAAATCGTACAACAGTAACAATTCTAAGAAGTTCAATACTTATCAAATTATAAAAAGTGGTGTTAAAACTGCCTGCCTTTATTCTCCACGCATTTTTAGCACCTTGTTGGGAAATTATTCATCACTTGCTGTAGTTCACTTTGAGGAATCCACTAAATTGCCTGATGAATTTCATGTTCTAGTTCTTGGATGGCAGGTTCTTCTTGCACACAGCATTTTTTAATTCACCCTAGAGATACTAATTGCAGGCGGGTAAATCGAGGGACCGAGAGGGCCACAAATCCCTATTTTAATTCTCTTTTATGAAAACACTTTGTGCATTTCTCTCACAGAATTACAGGGTCTTTCATAAAGAATGAACCGATTTCGAAGGCTTACTGCGCCATACTCAAGCCACGCAGCGGAACGAGTAGTATATCATTACAAAGGACGTGGCCTCACATTTCTATCAGTAGTCAGTAGAGTGCTCTGTGCCTTCCTCCCCTCCCCGCCCCTCCCCTGACACCATTCAACCTGCATAGCAGTCAGCTCACTTAATTGCTGCGCGAGTCTAATAATGGCAACACCTCAGCACAAAGCGTTCTGTGTTGTTGCATTCGCACGGACTGGGTCTGTGGTCACGGTGCAACGTGAGTTTCGTAGGAGATTTAACGACGACGCATACAGGCCCTCTCCCAAGAACATCCGACGGTGGCTCCAACAGTTCCAGGAAACAGGACGTTTGTGTAAAGGAAAAAGCCCTGGTCGCCCACGAACTGCACGGTCAGAATAAAATGTGAGGAGCACTGAAGAGTTTACTCGGAGCCCCCGGAAATCCATATCTCAACGTCGCCGTCAGCTTCAGGTGAGCAGTACCAGTATTTGTCGTATCCTGAAAAGATACCTACACATGAAAATTTACAACAGACTTCAGCTGGTTCAGGCACTGAGACATGTTGACAAGGGAAAACGGATGGAATTCTGTGCTGCGATGCTGAATATGGAAAATGATGATGAAAACACCTTTAAGTGCCTCAATTTTAGTGACAAAGCAACCTTCCATATCAATGGCTGTACCAATCGTCACAACGTTCGGATTTGGGGAACCGAACACCCACATGCTACAATTGAGCACGAATGGAATTCTCCCAAGGTAAATGTTTTCTGTGCGTTCAGTAATGTCAGAGTTTTATGGCCCTTTCTTCTTCAACACCAAAACTGTCACAGGACAAAGCTATCTCGCAATGTTACAGACCTGGCTCTTTCCTTTGCTGCAAACACACTCATGCGACTTCATTTTCCAACAAGATGGAGCCCCACCCCATTGGAGCTTACCACTGCAAGCATTTCTGAATGAAACAGTGCCTCAACAGTGGATTGGTCAACACACTGCTATGGATCGTGCTCTACTTGCATGGCCTCCCAGATCCCCAGACCTCACTCCTTGCGACTTCTTCCTGCATATATATCAAGTAAAGTAAATGCTAAATCTTGTTATTTCCACCTTCTCAATACATATCAATCATGCAATGTTTACAATAACATTCCAATAATATAAGGTACTAGTTTTGGTCCTATAAGGACCATCATCAGCCTAGCCAAGACAAATGTAAACTATATTTCTAAAACAGAGTGATTCGGTGAGATGAAAGATGAAATGACCTGAGATGATATACATAAAATGGTAATATATCAACAGTTGAATGTGGCAAAATTATATAAACAGTGACGATGATAT
The DNA here is from genome assembly GCF_040414725.1 of Anabrus simplex. NCBI lineage: Eukaryota > Metazoa > Arthropoda > Insecta > Orthoptera > Tettigoniidae > Anabrus > Anabrus simplex. The sequence goes on from NC_090271.1 coordinate 171,670,151, forward strand.
CTTTAAAATTACATTAGAAGTCAACCATTATCTCGAAACAGAATAAAACAGCTCTGGTTGACGAAGTTGCACATTTAAAATTGTGTATGTCAGATTATAAACAAAGTCCAGTTTCTATTAGGTTCTAGAAGGTGTGAATCAACATTAGCGCAGAGGGAATTGTTGTTCAAAAAGTCCACAGTACCTTATAATATTGGAATGTTATTGTAAACATTGCATGATTGATATGTATTGAGAAGGTGGAAATAACAAGATTTAGCATTTACTCTACGTGTAATCTTAACTCAATACGGAACCAACTATGAAGTTTATAACCTTAAATATGTGGATATGTCGAGGACAAAGTTTATGTTCCGCCACTACCCACTACACCGGATGACCTTCAAGAGCGGAAAACACGTGTGATCAACTCAGTTGACCGTGATATGCTGCAACGCATTTGGGAGGAATTGCCTTATCGCCTTGATGTGGTAAGTGCTGCTGGTGGTGGTCATATTGAACACTTGTAGGACTAAACTTTAACATCAGACAAACACATGTGTCTGAGGTTTAATCTTGTACTACTGACAGTTGGGAAAATATAGCTTGATGAAACTGGTTCATTCTTTATGAAAGGCCCTGTATTAGCTGCGTAAGCAGTGTCAGAGTCCTGTTGATAAAATGCAAAAACATGCTCTCTCTTGGTTAATTCTCTGAAAAAAGGTGTGTTATTTACCGAAGTAACAGAATCAGCTGTATTCTGAAAAGAAAAATTGGTCCTACGTTTCTTCAACCACTGATGGCACCCCATACATACAATTTTGCATCATGGAGGGGCACTTAATGTACTAAGTCAAGTTTAACAGAACTCCAGTAATGACTGTTTTGCATACACACACAACCATACACACAACCATGGAGATGGAACCAACACTCATCTGAGAAGAATAAATGTGGATCTATTCGTCTAATGTACATATTTTCCAGACCTCCCACTCACAAAATATGCATGTAAGTACAGGGTCACCTGGTTGAAGAGCATGTGCCATAGTTATTTTATATGGCATTAAGTGTAATAATTTATTAACCTTTTGTACAGACCCACCTGAAATTCCCACTTGTACAATATGACAAAGTAACTTTTTGGGAGAATCTTCCTAACTATGACCAGTATCACCTAATTTTTCTTTGGTGAGAATCCTACACTGCTTTTTCGGTTTCTTAGGCTGGATACTGTAACTGTTCGCTCTCCTAAGCTTCACACTTGAGGAGATGAAAGTTAATACCTGGGGACACATGGCTTGCCCGCAAATGCCACGCAAATAGAATCAATTATCATTCCATGGTTTCCCATTTCTCTATGTAATGTTTGGGCGCCAGCGTTACAGTTTTAAACAAAATTGTAAAGCAAAATTTATATTTACTAGCATAGAGACTTATACTTAAATCACAGGAGTAAGATTTTAAATAATTAACCATTAAGTATCGCTTGAGAAAGAAAATGAACGCAATATTAAATTTATTATACAAAAATTAGATGAATCTGAAAAGTTCCTTAAAGCTTGGAGGGATTTAAAATTTACGTTACTGAAAATTAACTGTCGCTTGCTTTGTCTAATTGAGGCTCACCAATTGCAGCTTCCGTTGAGGTCATCTGGATTCCGTGGTTACTCGTTCCCCTCTTCTCGTTGTAGAATTGGCTCCATGGACATCCTTCCTTCCTTCCTTCTGTGATATGGTTTGGGCTATCTGGACTAGCACTCCCTAAGTGCCTAGTCTTTAAATTAGACATTGGCCCTGTACTTATGAAAATTGATCACCGTTGATCGTAGGAGGAGAAAATTCAGAGATATGAATTTTTCCATGTTAGCAGAACATCTCAATCCAACTTAGCTATTCTACTGATACAATACAGACTCGTACCAAATTTCGTGGACTTGAACTACACGTAGTTCTTCGTCTAGAATACTTACTGAATATATCACAAGCCGTAAGCTTGTTTCATCTCACCCTGATCCAACAGCATCACAGCAGCTAAGTACTGTGTCGAAGCGACAACTCACTGTACGAAAATAACCATGTCTCGAAGCGACCACTCACTGTCTCAAAAATCAATAAAGTACTTATGGTTCTGGTAGTGCGAGTCCAGGCTTGCTCCGCGCTAGATAATATATCCCCGGGCTCTCCCCACTCTTGGTACCAGCTCAATACCAAATCTCAATACAACAAAGCATCTGATTCGTAGATCGCATTATCATCTCCCTCTCTTCATTCTTCACCAAGTAACCAGTAGGTGTGGCGATGATGTAGATGCCCGGCTTGTTAGCCTCGCGCGCGGGTCGCTGTATACTACCTTTGCTCACGAGTTAAACCCGTGAGTCATCCAACTTCCCCGCTTCAAGAATAACTTTTCCGTGTACACAAATATGAGATGTAATGACACCAACTCTGTCTCAACATTGACCATATTTACAGCACATAATGAATTCCTATCCTTCATAATATATTACTTTAAATAATAAATGATGTTCTAATATATACAATATGATTCCAAAAGCCTTATTTACAAATGATTGAAGTTAAATTAATATCTCATTATGAATAATTTCCGATGGCAGATAATCTTGATATTGAGTGATATCGCGTAAAAGGATTGTACACTAATTTAATATGGCTGGAGAAGCCTGGACGGTTACAATACTTCCAGATTCCTTAAGTTTATTATAATGATTATGGACTGTTTTATGACTTGGAATGTCTACACTAGGGAATCTTGAAACTGTCTGAACTTCATGAGCTAAGGTAACACACATGAATCTCACATAAAGACATGAGAATAATGATGATGATCATCATCATCATCCATCTCCCTTGACCTCTTCCTGTTAGATTGAAATGTTTATGACATCTGTCCATCTTCCTCTACTATCCAACCACCATTGTTTCTCCTTAACTGTGTTCCTATCCAGGTTTCTTCACATTAGGCCTATATCATTGACTGTGATTATTGTGTTTTGAACATTTACTGAATTGCTACGTTATGATACAATGTTAATTTTTTGCCTGTATTCAATGTGCTAATTGTTTTAAGATCTTCGCAAATTGGCTGATGATGACACTTAAAATGTGTTGAAACCGGTCCCATTAAACAGGTTGTAACTACTTTTTACCATCTTATTACGGAGTATTGAAAGGTGGATCCTAACCTATAATATTGTACATCTTATTAGGCCTATATTATTCTTGATTGTTTTCAACTGCCTTAGTCTGAGTGTCCCTCTTGGCCTTCCTCCTATCTGGGTCTCCATCAACCGCTTCAGCATCCTTCTCTATTCCATCCCCTTAATCCCCTTAATATGTTTGAACCATCCAAGTTTCTCTCTCTCTCTCCATTCTGGCATAAACCTTTTCCACTGACTTCCTTCCTGACATCCTCATTTCTTACTCTGTCCTTTCTTGTCTTCCCTATCATACTGTAAAATTTAATTTCATTGGCTTGGATTTTATACTCCCTGTCTTTTTGTGAGTGTCCAGATCTCAGCTGCATATGCCAGTAGTAATCACCTCTTTACACTTCATTGATACTTCTAGTGTTGATCTTCCATTTCAAAAGCTCTTCATGTAACTGTCCTTCCACCTCTTCTCATCCTCTTTTTTAGTACTTCTAGTACCCTAACAAATTTACATGGCCATTTGGCTGTACTAAAACTATTATTATCAGTACCCTAACAAATATTATTTCTACCTGAGATACAAGTGTGATTCCTTGATAATTATCATGTATCTTCTTGTCCCCCTTCTTAAACAAGTCTCCCTCATGCCCTCCTTCCTTCTATATGGGTCTCCATCAACCGATTAAGCATCCTTCTCTCTTCCATCCCCTTAATATGTTTGAACCATATAAGTTTACCTCTCTCCATTCTGTCATAAACCTTTTCCACTTATTTCTTTCCTGACATCCTAATTTCTTACTCTGCCTTTCTCATATTTCCTATCATACTGTAAAATTTAATTTCACTGGCATGGATTTTATTTTCCTGTCTTTTTGCGAGTGTCCAGATACTCGCTGCATATGCCCATAGTAAATTTTATACATTACCTCTTCACACTTCATTGGTACTTCTTGTGTTGATCTTCCATTTCATAAGCCATGCTGCTCTTCTTGTACTTTTCCTTCCACCTCTTCTAATTCTCCTTTCTAGTACTTCTAGTACCGTAACAAATATTATTTCTACCCGAGATACAAGTGTGATTCCTTGATAATTATCACGTATCTCCTTGTCCCCCTTCTTAAATAGAGCTATTATGCCTTTGCTCAAGTCATTTGGTACAGATTTTTCTAATTCCAATATAAATGGTCCATTATTGAAAATGATAAATTTTCCAATAACAGACCAATTACCATATATTGGAATTGTGAATTTACTCATTCAGGACAAATATTTCAAGCTTCCTAAGGGAATATAAATATGTACCACAGACACTCTTCAAATACGTCTAAGCCTATACAGCCATTGTAAACCAATGAGTCCTGCTGCTCTTATCACTTACACACACAATTCGTCCAATCCCACCGCTTTTCCCACTTTCATTTGTTTGACAGCAGTTGAGTTTCTACCTCTCCCATTGTAATTTCCCTCTCAAATTATGTCTCCTCACAACTCTACCTCTCTCATCTCATCTCCACCCCTTCTCACATTCAGGAGTTCAAAGTAATCTTTCCATCTATTCCTTATCTTCTCTGGTTGCATTATTCTCTCTTCTTTTTCCTTTTTGCCTGCTTTGTGTATATTCTTCCTTTTCTCTTCCTTCTTACAAGTCTATAAAGCATCCTTTTACTGCTATGCACATCCTTTCCAACTCTCATGTGAACCCTTCCCAGCTTTTATTCACTCCCTACTTTCTTCCACCTTTGTTTCATTTCCTAATGCTTTCTTTCATTTTATCCCGATTTCATTATTGCCATTCTTTCATCTTTTACACCCTCATTCCACCATGGGGTCTGTTATCTTTCATTCTTTCTGCTAATCTGCCACCAGCACTCTGCACAGCTTACAAATGCCTTCTTGAATATGTCCCACTCCTCTTCCACACACTCCACCTCAGTTCAGGGTATGTGTTGTCTCAATTTATACTGCAGTTTTTCTTTTACAGCAAACTCTATTATATGAGCTCATCACCAGACAAATTTGCACGGATAACTGAAAACACAGATAATACGATTTTGCTCATTTTAATGCACAATGAAACTTTTAATAATATAGAACATACAATACTGTTTGAAAATGCAATAATGTTGAAGAATTAACATATTCAATAACCACTTGTATCAATAAAGTAGGCCAATATAAAAATTACAACTTCTACTGTTGGTAAAATACTTGAGATACTGGTACAAAAGTATACAAAGTCCCAATCCCATAATCATTTGCTAATTTCTTTACTGATTCTCCTTTCTCAGACTTGTCAATTAATTCAAGCTTTAGTTTTAAAGTTAAAACCACTTTCTTTTGCTTCGTAGCTATGACTTCCATCACAGAACACAAACAAAGAACTGCTATACAGTACATTGTTTAGAATTTAGTTTTTGAACAAAGCATGCCTCCAGCACACTTACAGTCGAGAGTGTGCTGAAATTTCAAGTGCGCAGTTCACATGTATTCAAAATGCCACGACAAGAAATAAAAGAAAAGAAATGAATGAATTTTTGAGGGTAAGTCACACCATTTCCTCACAAATGTACTGTGTATAGCAGATAATTCTCTTTGAATTTCCAAGATTGTGATTTTGGGAAACCGGAGGCCAAATTATTTACCAACTCGGCCGGTTAATCCAAAGTGTCAAAATTATGATAACAGTTCCATTACTGTAATGTTTAAACAACAGTTTATTTTTGGTATGAATTCTGTTCTTCATCCCATGAAGATCTGCATGAAATTCCTAATATATATTTTTCAAATGGATACGTCCATCCACACTGTAGATGACCACATGAATCAAGAAGATAAAAATACTTTCTTCAATAAAAGAAAAAGTTCTAAAACAATGATACAGTATCAAACCTGAATTATTAAAATATTTAAAAAATTATTACAAACTACACAAGAATAAAATTAAAACTGAAAGACAACCAACAAAAATACAAATGTGTACATAACATGGGTAAAGAATCCTTCAGAACCATAAGGGATAGATGTTTAAGATTCTCAACTGTTAATCCCAGGTTCATGATGAAGGAGCTTGTGCCCTTAAGAGAAGGTTCCTCTGGGTCCAAGAGAACGTCCAATGCTCCCCATGTGTAGCCAACTGTATTGCAGCTCCCACTTAAGCGAGAGAGACATACACAGTAAGCAGTTTTCTTCTCCTCATCGACCAGTGACAACTGCTGTGTGTTCTCAAAGAGTAATGTGGGATCCAACAGAAGACATTTCTCCTCGTTGCAACTGATAGCAACAATATCCACATATTTATTTGATCCATCTTTTGCGATGGAGTGAACTACTTCATTCACTTCCCATTGAGCTTTCCGTAGAGCAGTCGCAAAGTACGAACATACCTTGTGATATCGGGTATTTCTCTGTAACTCTCCATTTGGACACCGACAATATATGTCCAAGAGTCTCAACTTCTTCACAACCTCAATAGTGACATTGGATGGTATCTGGTGACTACCCCAGAACAGCTCTTACTGCTGATGTACTGCAGGGCACTTTAAATCGGTTAGTCCACTCAAAAGACGAAAGAGCTCTCCTGTCAGTCACCCATGAAGTAGCCTTGGGATCATCTTTCTTTGTTTCTACTCTTTTACTTTTATGTGAAAGATGACACCAACTCAAACTCATTCCTCAAAACATTGACCAGATGTTGAAAAATATTCCTTATTCAAACGAAAATCTAGTTGTTTGAGAGCATCTTTGTTTTAGCTTTTGTGTGTCTACAGTGGAAAAGATGTTGATCATTTATCTAAAGCTAACGTTGACAGAAGTTGAAATTCTGGGTGCAAGCCTTCATTATACCTAATCCTCAAAAATTTCAAGGCGCATAAAGCTTGAACGGATAATTTATCAACGTCATTTAGAAAGCTTTCAGGAATATTGTTTAGTGAAGTGTTTTGGAGCAAATATATTAATTCTACGCCAAATGAACTGATTTACAATATTTAATTTCTGATCAGGCTTAAGAAGTGTTGAAATTGACAAACTGTTTAAACTGACTGATAATCTGATTAATTTAGAAGTGTCCAAAATAATTTTTTCACCAAAAGTTACTTGTAAATATTTTGTAGTTTCCCCCTCTTTAAATGCATTCCAATTCACTGCCATCTGGCAACATCACATTTTCTTCAGTCAAAATACCTTTCTGACAGTTTATAATTTTACATTTTGATAGGTTCACTCTTAATTGTATTTTTCAGCAGTTAGGTTAATCAGAGACTGCAATGATTCTATGTCCTTTCCAATGAAGGGTACGTCATCAGCAAGAGCCAACAATGGCACTTTCTACAACCTGACACTGTTCAATATTTCCTAATTTATTAACTCTTGCACTGACCTAAAACCATCAAAATCAGTAGAATACATAAACATACATTATAAAGTCACTAGAAGTAATAAAGAATTAACCTACACCTGAAACAAATGCTGAAAACCGGGAGAGACAGAATTCAAAGATTCAATGAGTCACAGAAAAGTTTTCTAGATGAATGGATACCTGTACACAAGTTATAACCAGAAAATCAATAAAGAGATGCTCTGAAATACAAGAAATCTTACACCGTTTTCCTACAATAAAATTGAAACCCAGGGGGTTTATTTTATTTTTTATACATACTATTATTCTTACCTGTTATATTATAGACACCTGGTTTTATCTTCATACAATGAAAGAAAGTTCCAGACCCATTACAGAATATATCTAAATGAAAGACTTCACCAGCTGGCAGCCACTGTTTACCCTTCAGAATGACATTTGTGATTGGTGCTGGAAAGAAAGGACAAATACTGTAAAATGTTTCACAAAGAACAAGAAATTTAAATCCTCTGTTTAGATATAGATCATTCAATTGTAAGATATTAAACATTTATAATTAAATATTATAAATTCAGTGGAATTTTACTAGTAATAATCAGGTTTTTGTTCCAAAAGGTGCACTTAACGTCTTAACCCCTTCCCAGCGTCAACCGCTTATAAGCATCAAGGTAATTATTCACAAGTTGCGTGAACCGCTTATAAGTATCATCCAAGTTTGTGTGTTTATTACAGATTGCATAAACTGCCTGTGTCAAAAGTTTATAGATACTTCTGACATCTATTGGCCTTATTTTGCAACAAAGCGCTACATTTTATTTCCATGGAATATCGTATTCCGTGTACAAGTCAGGTGGCCGTGCATACATGTTTTCCATGCAGTCAGCAGTCGAAGTGATATGGCTTCTGCACTAAAACCCCCGTGTAAATTTCAGCAAACAGTGATACTGAACGAATGCTCTTGCTTTGTGATGAACTTGAAGACAAAAGTGGTAATTATCCTTCCGAATCAAGTGGTGAATTCCATGAGACAGACACTAATGTGAAGAAACTGAAGACGTTCAGACTGACTGGGTAATGTTTGGTGGGAGTCCGCACAACAGATTTTACCAGCAATTTTGGGATTCATGCTAACTTTGGGGATAATCCCAAACCACTGACAATATTTGAACATTTTCTTAGTGACAAAAAGTTATTTGAAGTAAATTTTTTTTTAAATGCAACACGTGGAAAATTAAAACTCAGTTAAGGAGTTAAATAATTGGCTCTTCTAACAGACAAACAAGAGCAGTGAGTAGACAGAACACCGTGGTCATCTTTGTAGAATTCCAGAAAATATACTATGACTCAATTGACAATCTATTTCATGTCCTAGAGGAGTTTGGAAAAGACATGAAAATGAGAAAATCATAACGGAAACTCTGACAGACACCTTCTCAAAAGTAAAATTCTTCGGAGAAAACTTAAATCCATGTCAAGCAAGCAGATGGATTGTCGTAAATCCTCTTCAACAATGTAATGTAGAAAATTATGAGAACCTGGAAGGTAAAAAAAAAAAACAACCTCTGAAAACGGAGGGAATAAATACACCTCAGGAGAAAAAAAGGTCAAAACCAGAAATTCAATGACTGGGCTTTTCCTGACATTCTTGCCCTTGTAGTCCAAAACAGAGAAAATGCCAAAAGGATGCTGGGTAAAAGTCTGCCCCCTATAAAACATGATAGAGAGAGAGAGATATGTTTACATCGAGTGAAGGCACGGGAAGATTACAAGGACGGAGAAGAAAAAGTAGCTGGGAGAATGGATCCAACCAAAGAGACTGGATAAAGGAAATAGGCAGAAAACTGGAATAAGTCTACAGACTAATGCAGAACAGGTACAATGAATGGGTAAATATCCTACAAGTCCAAAATTAAACACTGGAACACAGAAGTAAAACCAGAGGGACTATATGGAGTATGAATGGGGAGCTACAAGAACTGCAATAACCCGAGAAGGAAAAGAAGTCCTGTGGCAAATTCTACAGACTCAGAAAACTAAAGACAGGATATAGAAGAAAAGGAAAAACTAGGACCTCTATAAATAAACCAAAAAGACTGTGGATTCAATGCAGAAGGAAAGTTGAATTTAAAGACATTTTGTGAGAGCAAATGAAGACGCTGACAAAAATTATCTTTGAATATACAATTGGATTAAAGATAACCATTAATTGGGTGGAGGACATTAACAACTACTCACAATAGATTGGAATCACAGCAGAGTTGATCTATAATGCAAATGAGTTGAATCAACAGTCTCAAAATTTTCCAAGAGAGTTAGCTAAATAACAGGCTCAAACTGATAACTGAGGAGCAGACAAGGATAAGAAAAAAACAGTACTGATTTCCAGTCACATGGATACAATATGTACTGGAGTATCAGGTTTACTAAAATATTGCATTTCACAAGTATCAGCCACTTGCAGGCTGATGACCTAGATGTTATGCCCCTTAAAAAGTCATCATCATCATCATCATAACCTAGGCATTTTAATTAATTAGTTTCATGAAATGTAAATAAGTTGTAGAAACAGAGACAGAACACAGCTAATTAATTTTGTATCTTTCAATAAAAAAAGCAAAAAAAACCTCATTCCAGACTACTCTCAATCTTTCTACATTTGAAACCACATCCCTTGCTTTTTTAACAGGTTTCACTAATCAGCAAAACTGCAATGCTGAAGTTCTCTGACAGTTAAATGCAACTCCTTGACACGTCTGCACCAACACAACCTACCGAAATAATCAGTCATAATGCTATTTATTAAATGGTATTGAGTACAACTTTTTAACCACCACCTTAATAAAAATTACTGCAACTGAACCGTAGAAATTGTACCCAGCTATGGTAACGAATAAGACTGTACAGCCAGCGTCTCGATGCAGATTGTTGGGCGGTGCTAAATAACTATCCCCTAAGGTGACCAATGGCTTCAGACAGATGAATTTCCTTAAGTAGGGTGATGGTCACCTCAGTGTAAGAAAATATGGTGGAACCCAATGAATGGCATCTGACCCCAGGTTAGGGGCAGCTACAAAAGGAATCTGCAATCCATGTTAGGAGCAGCCTGATCTCCTGTTGGTAGAAGGTCTAAAATGCCTTTTGGAGTAGTGACCCCATTGTAAAAACAGCTTAAAATGAAAATGGCAATTTTAAATCAGCCTTGAAAAAGGCTACAGTTGTCCCTGGAAACAATGCACAGTTCTTATACTGGGGGAATTGTAAGAAGTGGGCAACCAGTAGAACACATTATGAAGGTAGCAATAATCAACCTGAAGTCATTGACTGGAAAGTAAGAAAAGGTGATTGACTTCATGGAGAAAGAGAATAAAGCTATGATGGGATTGAGAAGTGGAGAGGGAAAAGAAAGAAGAAATTGAAGAAGGTATGCACTCTCTACTGCAGTGGAGGACATGAGGCAAAGAATCTTAGATGAGTATATAGATAAAGTGGATGGCATAAGTAATAGAATAATAAGGTACAGTTAGGAACAAAGAATGAAGTAAAGGATTTCATCTAAGTGTATGCACTCCAGACTGGATGCAAAGAAGACATGGACAAATTTCTGGAGACATTGGAGAGAAAGAGATTAAGAATGTGGAAGTGACTGTCAAGGGAAACAATAATGCAAATGGTGGATTGCAAAAGAAAAGGAATGAAGGAAGCAATTGGAACTTGAAATATGGACAGAGGAATGAAAAGGGAAAGAAGTTGATGGAGTTGTGCGAGAAATAGGTTAAGTGTGGGCAATAAGTGGTTCAGGAAGAGGAATAGTGTGAAGATTACAAGATATGGATGGGGGAACAGAAGGACAAAAACAGTAAAAACAGTGAAAAGAACAAATTGTAGACAGCTGTTAGATGTAACAGTCTTGCCAGAAGTAGCCTTTGCTGCAGAACATAGTGGTAGCAAAATTAGTGAAAATGAAAGAAATGAGAGAACAAAACAAAAGTATGGAAATTAAAAGACATGGAACTAAAAGAAATATTCCAAAATAAATTAAAAAACACATACCCAGAACTGAGGTGGAATGGGAGATATTGAAGAAGGCTTTGTAAGGTGTGCAGTGTGTCCTTGTGGCAGAACAGCTGACAGAGTGAAAGATAAAGAGACCACATAGTGGAATGAGAGGGTAAAGGAAGCAGTGAAAAATAAGAAAGCATTGCAACAGTAGAAAGCATCAGGAAATGAAAAGATTGTGTAAGAAAGTAGTAAATGAAGAAAAGAAGAAATGCAGGGAAAGATTTACATGAGAGTTGGAAGAGGATGTGTAGAGTGGTAAAAGGATGCTATATGGACTTGTAAGAAGGAAGAGAAAAAAGAGAATCTATGCAAGACAGGTGAAAGGAGAAGAAAGGAGAGAGAATAATGCAACCAGGAAATATGGAAAAGATTGAAGGATTACTTTGATGAACTCCTGATTGTGAGTAGGGGTGGCGTACAAAGAAACAGAATCCATGAATGAAATCACAATGGATAAGGTATAAATTGCTGTCAAACAAATGAAAGTGGGAAAAACAGCATAAATGGATGAATTTTGTGTGAGGGAGCAGGGACCCCACTAGTCTACAATGGCCATATACAGTAGTTTATATAGATGTATTTGAAGAGAAAAATCTGTATCACATGACTGGAATAGAGGAGTAATAATATCTATATTTAAGAAGGGAGACAAGAAGATATGTGTTAATTATAGAGGAATCACACTCATATCTCAGGCAGCAAAAATATTTGAAAGGATACAAGAAAAGAGAATGAAAAGAAATTTGGAAGAACAATTACAAAAGCAATATGGCTTTTGAAACAGAAGATCAATACTAGACCCCAACTTCAGTATGAGGCAGTTAATGGAAAAACAATTGGAGATACGGAAGAGATATGGTGATAGCATTACGATTTAGAAAAGGCTTACAACAGTGTACCCAGAGCAAAAGTATGGAAAGAAATGCAACAGAAAAATATTTGGAAAAAAAAAAATGTGCAAGCAAGGTACAAAAATTGTTGCAGCAGTGCCCAGACATGTGGGGTAACCGTTATAAAGATGCCTGTGTAAAAATAATCTGGTCATATCATTTTAAGAAAGGTAACCCAAGTATTGCACTTTGGAGAGAACGTTGCTGGTAACTAAAATCACTCCACGACCAAAAATCACTAAATTACACGAGTTTACAGTAGTCATGATTGAATATGATCAGAACATACTCATAACAGATGGACACAACCATAATAATATTGTATTCATATTACTTATACTTCACAGGTTCATTAAAATAAGGCTGGCTTGGTTGCCAAGTGGTTTAAGTCAAAGAATTGCCAAATCGAATTACTAGTGGCACAATATCCTTCATACTGCAAGGTATTAATTTTATAAGTAAAATAAGCCTGCAGTGCAAAAATCTGCCAACAGGAAAGTTCTAACCTTTTAACATGAAATAATTCTCCCCAAGTATTTTGTGCCTAGTAAAGCAAGTAAAGCATTACTGCTGCATGGTGGTTGACAGTTAGGCTATGTGTGTATCAATGAGAGTATTGTAAACAATGGAAACAGAAGACACCTCTAAAACTATGAGGAGTCTTAAACGTTTGAGATAACCTGAAGGATATACCAGGGAAATATAAGAGTTTAATGTAGTCATATTTTTCTACAATCAGAACACAACCATAAATATTGCATTTTAATTACACTACACTATGAAATACTGGTCAAAGCTACATTAACAGATGTAGTAATCATCAAGAGCCTAAGGCACGTGATATCATTTACTGCAAGTGCCTTAAGGGGATATAGAATCTGATTTTTGTTCAAATTTTCAAAAAACAAATTACCAATATTTATTCCCTGAAGCCTCGCCTTTAAAATGGTGTATTGAACATTGCTCTATCACAATTCTAACTATGCTAAATTTAGATGTTTCTCATAAGTGGCGTGGCACGATTTTGTTTGCCAGCTGTCATGGATAGCTATCTTTCAAAATTGTATGTATGTTGACAATGCGTATGGCTTTTTGAATAATCTTCCACTAGCCCTTGGCATTTAACTACAAACTGAACAATGATACTTTTCAAAACACAGCTTACATGTGATGCATGTATACAAACAGTAAATTCAAAGAATAATAAGTGGAGACAAGCGACCATCGAATTCATGCTGGCCAACAGGGAAACTTACAATATCACTCTCACTACTACCAATATGTCTCACACTGCATACATGTCACACTGGAAGGCGAAATATTTTAAAACATACATACTACACTATGAACCACCACAGAAACACGCAATAGTGATTACTTCACTCCATATAGGGTTGGCATCAGGAAGGGCATCCGGTCATAAAACAAGGCCAAATCCACATCTGATAATGTTGACAACTACGTAGCTAAAAAAGCAAGACAGATCATTAGGGGTGCCAAACGAAGACTGCAATATGCCTTCAGATGTGGTAACGATGATGCAAACTATGGAGCAGGAATGTTTTAACTTTAAACTCAATTTCCTGAAAATTTACTTTTTTTTGCATTCACGGAACATTTTCCCAGCTCCTGCTCAACCTAAAACAATGAAACTTTCAGGATATGTTTACTTAAATGTTTTACATACATGAAAACAATTTTATGTAGATCTGTAGTTTCTTCAAAAATTTATTGGTCATAATATATTGAAAAACGGTGATGAAAAAATTCTTAGGTAAAAAAAATTATATTTCCCCCAATATTCCTGTTTAAAACATATTATCGTTTCAGTATACACAGAATAGCTGTTACCATACAGAGTAAAAATTTGGGTTATGTACCTAACATGGTTCCCAAGAAAATGTTCCTATAAATTAACATTGTGAAGATAGGCGATTCCATATCCCCTTAAAAGCTGTTGCAAGCACATACGACCAACTGAATCCTTTGTTTAATAGTGTGTATTTTTATTTATTTTTAATTTTTTAACTTTTTTTCTTTCTTGTTTAGTAATGTGTTTTTTTTATAGGTATCTTATAGTCAGGGGTCGAAAAATACCGGGCGCCCAGTCGCCATGGCGCCTGAAAATTTTTACCTGGCGCCTAAATTTTCAAATTAGGTTTTGAAAATTTATTTTTTGAAATCCGGAGTTCCCTTACATGTACGTTCCCATCACTTTACAAAGTAACAAGGCGTGTGGTATTTCACGTTGTTTTCTGTAGCTCATATTTTAATATGTGCAATAAACATTTTCTGTGCTTCTGGCAGTCTTGAATTCTGTAATTGCTCTTCGTACCTTGGAACTGGACGTTTCAGTTCTGCGCGGGAGCTGCCTAGCGGTCCCCGTCCAACAATTATCCTTACATGTGGACATCGAGTTCCATTACAGATGATCAGCTATCGGTAGCCGAGTACAAAGATCAGACCAGAGTTGTGGAGAAATGCAGAGAACTACTAAGTGAAACAATTCCACAAACACTACATTACCGCCATCCTTCCCGTGACTAGCCGTTCCTCAACTATTGCCGCCTAAGCAGTGCTGATAAATTCCCGTGGAATTCATTCTTTGCATTTAGAACATATGGAATGACGTGTTTATCAATTCTTGTATTTTCACCGAACAATATTTATACTTTTAATTTAATTACAGCATCTTGGTATTGAACGGTTTGCACTTTATAAATACGGTTGTGTTTATTCCTGTGCGTTTACGGAAAATTTGCAACGGAGCATCAGACATCGAAGCTCGCGAACTCGGAAGCCATTTACCGCTGGTGTATTTTACGTTTCTATGCTATACTTGAGAAAATCGGCAAAATGAAACGAACAAAACCGCACAAATTGACTGATGTGAGTAACAGTGTCTTCTTTCAGATTTCTTCATAAGTAGGGCCCGTAAATGTAACACAAAGTGGTACAAAAGGGCGTGAATGTGAGAAAACACTTGATGGAAGTGCCGACTGTAGAGTTCAGGACGACAATGACCAGCGTGAAATTTATGGCATTCAAGACAATGATAGGTCAAACATCAAAAATACGTCGAAATTTCAATTTTCAGGCAAACGGAAATTTCAGCACTTTCAGCGAAGTGCGTAAAGAAAATGAATGCTAATGTTACAGCATATGAATGCATTGTTCATGGCATCTTATTATATTGCAAAAAATAACAGACCCTACACTGATATTGAAGGTTTGGTTACATTGTTAAGCAAGCTGAATGTTACTGATTCAGAGAAGTATGAGAATGATACACAATGCAGAGAATCGTAGCTTGAATGACTACCGTGGCTGTGCTATGAAGAAGGAATTGCGAAGTGTAAATTATGCATTAACTTTCGTAGTATTGCCGACAAACATTCTAAAGGTGTATCCGGATTTTCAGGACCATTTAAACTGGAAATGTTTAAAGCAAACGAAAAATTCTATCCTCACTCGAAATGTTAGGAGGCTGAAAAAATGGCGTAACAGTCCCAAAGTGCCTTGGCCTACCAAGCGATCGCTGCTCAGCCCGGAGGCCTGGAGATTATGAGGTGTCGTGCGGTTAGCACGACGAATCCTCTCGGCCGTTATCCTTGGTTTTCTTGACCGGGGTCGCCATCTCACCGTCAGATAGCTCCTCAACTGTAATCATGTAGGCTGAGTGGACCTCGAAACAGCCCTCAGATCCACGTCAAAATCCGTAACCTGGCCGGAAATCGAACCCGGGGCCTCCGGGTAAGAGGCAGGCACGCTACCACTACACCGCGGGGTCGGCAGGAGGCTGAAAGTTTCATGAAAAATCCTGAATGTGCACTTTTAGCGAGGTGCGTCAAGAAAATGAATGCTAAAAAAACCAGACCCTACACTGATTTTGAAGGTTTGTTTGCATTGTTAAGCATGTTGAATGTTACTGGTGGGAAATCAAACAGGCACATGTAGTGTAATTTTAAAAGATGCTGCCCTTGAAGGTGACTGGTGATTATTTGGGTTAGTATATCTTAAAATATAAATTTACATTCTTATATGAAATGAGACTATACTACTTAAGGTCATATTTCAAAAATAATACGTAGCTTTATCCTAGTCTAACCTGTGGTGTTCATAATGTATATTTGTGAAAAATGTGCTGGCTCCTGATGAAAAGGGGCTGGCTACTGAATTATTTCTATTTTCTTCTACCCCTGCTTATAGTGTAATATTTATATTTAACTTGTGAGTTCAACAGACTGGAAACCTTTTAAGTTGGATTCTTGAAAGTGGATAAAAGCATTTTCTACTATTTTCAGTTGTTATGCTGCACCTACTTGAAGTCTTTGCCTCTGGACTGTGAGATTGAGAAGCAGTTAATTTATCAATGGCTTTGGCTAATACATCGATAAATGGAGTTGCATGCAAATTGAGACTCTCTAGAAGAAACTGATTTTCTTAAATTCAGGTCACATTCCTCATCCATACCTACTTGTTTTGAATTTTAGGATTGCTCTTCTTTTTAGCCCTTAGCACTCACGTGGCAGGCTATGCCCGACAACTAGAATATCCTGCATAGATCCTACATCGGGCATGCCCGACATGATTTTCTTCCATAGCTATAATTTCTTTGAAATCAGGCTTGTGCGAATCCTTTGAAGACCACGCAAGTTTGTAAACAGACGTCGTTTGGCAACATGGCGTCGTTCAAGCAGCATGAGAAGGAAATTGCCAGACTTTTACATGAAAGTGATGTCGATTTCAGTGATAATGAGAGTGATTTTCAATTAAGTGATGAGGAAAATATTGCGGAACGAGATTGTGTTGGTTAGTTGAGTGAAGTTCCTGACAATGAGAAAAGTATGCTAAATGCTGATGGCTGGAGGGAATACCATGACAAGGACTTGGAATTAAAAAGAACCTCATTCGCAGGTATGTCAGGTTATAAGCCACCGCAAGGGACTAAACCTAACAGTGAACTTGACTTTTTCCAATTATTCATCACTGACGAGTTATTGTCGGAGATTGTACGTTAGACTAACTGGTATGCCAGTGTAAACATTCAAAAGGTTACGCCCCTCAGATGTCAGTCTAAATTGGAGGTCATGTATAGATGTTACACTTCCTGAATTGAAAACATTTTTAGGCGTAATCCTAAATATTGCAATGAACAGTAAGCCTGAATTACGACGTGAGACAGTGTTTTTTCTGCAATACTTGTAGAAAAAAGCCTGGATTACATCCTGGCGGGTGCTTTGAGAAGTTTCACACAATGCACAATTACAGATAAAAAGTGTCTGTCTAAGATAATTTCAGGCTTAAAAATGCTGAACATTGCACCTGAATATTATATTGTGCTTGTATTATATTTATTTTGTATTTGCTTCAGTAGATTTTTTATAAATATGCCATCCATATGTTTGTGCTGTCTCTTATCCCTCTGCAAGCAGGTTCTTAAATGGAGCTGTAGAGGTAGGAGTGTTCAGAGAAAAAAGAGGGCTAAGGGTTAATGTTGTGACCTTGTGTAAATACGTCTGTAAATTCAGAGAATCAGAACGTTTTTTCTCCTTGAAATAGAGTTCTTACACAGGTCGCAAATAGCCAAATCGTTATTTCTGGGATCCTTAATTAAGGTATAGCCCCAGCATTTGCCTGGTGTGAAAATGAGAAACCATGGAAAACCATCTTCAGGGCTGCCGACAGTGGGGTACGAACCCTTTATCTCCCAGGTAATTTTCTTATTAAACTGCTTCACACTGAAGAAAAGTTTATGAACAAATACATCTTATCAGCCTATCACATTAAATTCATTCAATTAATAAAAGAACTGAACCTTACCTTTTACAAAGAGTTCTCTTCGGAAGTAGCCATACACTTTCGTGATATCACGTGGAATAATGGAGGAATTTAGGCACACGAAGGGAAGTTTAACAGTTTCATTGTTAAATATCGTGCCATATTTGCTAGTATATGGGACTGAAGTATTTTTAGTTAGTATGTAGTTTACTTCAGTTACAGAAGATAGAAAGTCTACTGAAGTACTATTGGGGGAGGCAGCTAGGCTTGTAACATTACTGTGATCCGGTGAGACTGGGGTAGATGAGATTGGCTCCAGTGTAGTCGTAAGTGGTGGCACTGTTGTATCTGGTATTTCATCAAATGATGCCACAACTAAAGCTTCAACATTGTAACTTCTCATTTCAGTATAGTTAAACAAAAATCTAAAGTCTGTTGAGTAGCCGTAATAAACACAATCAACAAACCAATATGTAAATATACTTGTAGCATTCTTTGCCAAAAACGTAAAGTCTGGAGGAGACAAAGATATTTTGTGAGAAACTTCCGCTGCATTGGACACAAAACCATCTGTATTCCTGGTACCATTCTGTTTCAGTTCCATTTGTCCATTCAGCATATCTGTCAAGAAACAGAACACCAAAATTCATTAATTAGGACTATAAAACTGTGAATCAAAACAGGATTAATAATCACAACTCACCAAGATCAGAATGACAAAAAGTAATACCTATCTATAGTGGATGCCCTCTTAACCAGCCAAAATGGTGAATAATGTCACTTTTAGTTTCCACGGTCGAGATTGTCAATGCAACTTCCCATCCCGTACTACTTACGGTCAAGATGCAACTTATTTCATACTACTTACTGCCTGATATATATTTCAAAATGCAATGTATTTCACATTTCTTATCACTTATAATAGTTGAGGTCATTTTTAGTCAGTTCATAAGCCTAATAATATATTTCAAAATATTGTTTAAAACATCTTAAATTAGATACCATAAACTGCTGGATAGGCCATTTATTTTAATATTGTTGGTTTAACCCTCCGTTTTGTTAACCCACCACGGGTCTGGTTCTGAGAAGGCTGGTTAGGAGGTATCCACTGTAAAGAAATCACAATTTTGTCTGTATACTTAAAATTTTTGCCACATACTTTGTTTATATCTAGGATTCGGTACACAGAAGTTGAAAACAGGGTCAGTTAAATATTTCTTTATGAAACAATAAAAGCACTGTTACCAGTACTTCAAAGTTTTATTAAATAAATAACATTACAATGCATTTGAGACTGTTCATCATCATCAGTTGGCAAAATGGCAACAGACATTAATCTACTTCATATACAATGGTTTACTAAAAATATTACAGTATTAAATTTAAGAGTAAGAGCTATGTAAATTATAAATGTACTACTGGTATATTTATGTTGAGTCAACTGTAAGTGTGTGTCGTTTCAGAAACACACAGTTGTTCCTAAATCTTAAGGTTGTTTTTTAATATTCATTTTCTATTTATCATTAAGCATGTGCTGTGGATCTATTATGTCCTCCAGAGCAGGAGGGAGTTCATTATTCGCGCTAAAATCACACGCTAATAGCACGTATTTGTATTCTTGTGCAAATAAGAAAAATCAGAAAATAGAATAATTTTTTAACTATTTTTCCCTTAATGTGGAATAGATTGTACAAGTCTAGAATGAAAATAAAGAGAAAATAAAAAAATTAATCTATACCAAATATCAAATTGCTTTTTAGTGTATTTGAGTATGAGCAGAAGACTTACTAGTAACAGTATGCAATTCAAACCCAGATGAAAGAAAGTGAAAAATGTTATGTCATGCTTGCGTTAACTCCAGTTCAGACAGAGTTCAGCATATTTGCTACATACTGTCTTGAGTTGTTGTGGACCTCAACGAACAATGTAGATAGCGAGCACGTGTTGTCTCATTACAACACAATGGTTGCATTTGAAAAAAAGCAATGCTGAAGTACTGACAATGCTTTCATTTAAACAATGAATTTGTATTGTGTGTGAACCAAGGACAATAAATGCACTTCATAAACTTGGAATAGTTAAAATTAATAATGCCATGCGATTATTTTAACTTTGTAAATAGATGCTAATTTTGGAAAAATAGATGCTAATTTTGGAAAAAATAGATGCTAATTTTTCAGGTCCCTACTGATAGACAAAGCAGAGAAAAAGAGTACAAGATGTTAAAGTAATAACAAGTGAATGCCTTGATAGTGACCATAGACTCCTTGTTGCAGACCTGAGAGGAATTATTAATGTAATCAAGGGAAAACAACCAAGAATAAAGGACTAGGAACTGAAAGATTCTGATTTGAATTAGCGGTTCCAAGAGGAGATCAGAGCCAAGCAATCAATAACAGATATAAGGAGTGGAAAAGAAGAATGGAGTGATTTGAAGACGAGTTTGTGAGCAGAGCTGATAAAATATATGGGAGGACAAGCAACAGAGTTAATGAGAAAAGAACATCATGGTGGGATGACGGTGAAAGAGGCATATAACAAGAGAAATAAGGCTAAGAAAGCTCTAGATTTAGCCAAGTGTAATGAAAGGATTGAGAGTGGCCACAGAGAGATAATAGCAGATTGAAAGAGATTGCAAAAGAATATAGCTACAGGGAATTGGAAGAGAAATTGAAGGAACGTACTAGAAAATTGAATCTAGAAAAAAAAGGCAGCTAAGGATAACATGATGGCAACCATAATTGGCAGTCATACAAATTTTAGTGAAAAATGGAAGGGTATGTATAGGTAATGTAAGGCAGAAACAGGTTCCAAAAAGGACATTCCAGGAATAATTAATGAACAAGGGGAGTGTGTATGCGAGGATCTTCAAAAGGCAGAAGTATTCAGTCAGCAGTAAGTAAAGATTGTTGGTTACAAGGAAAATGTCGAGATAGAGGAGGAGACTAAGGCCAATGAAGTATTAAAATTTACCAAAAGTTGAAAACTAGAAAAGCGGCTGGAATTCATCAGATTTCTGGGGATATACTAAAGACAATGGGTTGGGATATAGTACCATATCTGAGGTTCTTAATTGATTATTGTTTGGTCGGAGGAGCTATACGAGATGAATGGAGAGTTGCTATTGTAGCCCCTGTGTATAAAGGAAAGGGTGATAGACATAAAGCTGAAAATTACAGGCCAGTAAGTTTGACATGCGTTGTATGTAAGCTTTGGGAAGGCATTCTTTCTGATTACATTAGACATGTTTGTGAAATTAATAACCGGTTCGATAGAAGGCAGTTCGGTTTTAGGAAAGGTTACTCCACCGAAGCTCAACTTGTAAGATTCCAGCAAGATATAGCAGATATCTTGGATTCTGGAGGTCAAATGGACTGTATCGCAATTGACCTGTCTAAAGCATTTGATAGGGTGGATCGTGGGAGACTACTGGCAAAAATGAGTGCAATTGGACTAGACAAAAGAGTGACTGAATGGGTTGCTATATTTCTAGAAAATAGATCTCAGAAAATTAGAGTACGTGAAGTTTTATCTGACCCTGTAATAATTAAGAGGGGAATTCCTCAAGGCAGTATTATGGACCTTTATGTTTTCTTTTATATATATATATATATATATATATAAATGATATGAGTAAAGGAGTGGAATCGGAGGTAAGGGTTTTTGCGGATGATTTTATTTTGTATAGAGTAATAAATAATTTACAAGATTCTGAGCAACTGCAACGTGACCTCGATAATGTTGCGAGATGGACAGCAGGCAATGGTATGTTGATAAACGGGGTTAAAAGTCAGGTTGTGAGTTTCACAAATAGAAAAAGTCCTTTCAGTTTTAATTACTGCGTTGATGGGGTGAAAGTTCCTGTTGGGGATCATTGTAAGTATCTAGGTGTTAATAAAAGGAAGTATCTTCATTGGGGTAATCACATAAATGGGATTGTAAATAAAGGGTACAGATCTCTCACATGGTTATGAGGGTGTTTAGGGGTTGTAGTAAGGATGTAAAGGAGAGGGCATATAAGTCTCTGGTAAGACCCCAACTAGAGTATGGTTCCAGTGTATGGGACCCTCACCAGGATTACCTGATTCAAGAATTGGAAAAAATCCAAAGAAAAGCAGCTCGATTTGTTCTGGGTGATTTCCGACAAAAGAGTAGCGTTAAAAAAATGTTGCAAAGTTTGGGTTGGGAAGAATTGAAAGAAAGAAGAAGAGCTGCTCGACTAAGTGGTATGTAATACCAATATAAATGGTCCGTTATTGGACATTATAAATTTTCCAGCTAGCTCATTCTTGGTTGCTAGCGTTTCGCCCTTGTGTGCTAGGGTGGGCTCATCAGTTGGTACCTAGCACACCTACCAATACGCTGGCCAGTGCATACCGTGGAGGCCACTGCGTAGGCTAACTGGAGCCACCGGCACTGCCAATGCACTAAGAGACTGTCTCATCACTAAAAATTGATGCCTGCTTGGCCATCAGATGATATAGATGTTGATTCCCATAGGGAATCTGAAATATTTGTCCTGAATGAGCAAATTTATAATACCAATATAAATGGTCCGTTATTGGACATTATAAATTTTCCAGCTAGCTCATTCTTGGTTGCCAGCGTTTCGCCCTCGTGTGCTAGGGTGGGCTCATCAGTTGGTACCTAGCACACCTACCAATACGCTGGCCAGTGCATACCGTGGAGGCCACTGCGTAGGCTAACTGGAGCCACCGGCAGTGCCAATGCACTAAGAGACTTTGTCTCATCACTAAAAATTGATGCCTGCTTGGCCATCAGATGATATAGATGTTGATTCCCATAGGAGATTCCCTCCAGTTAGCCTACCCAGTGGCCTCCACGGTATGCACTGGCCAGCGTATTGGTAGGTGTGCTAGGTACCAACTGATGAGCCCACCCTAGCACACGAGGGCGAAACGCTGGCAACCAAGAATGAGCTAGCTGGAAAATTTATAATGTCCAATAACAGACCATTTATATTGGTATTATAAATTTGCTCATTCAGGACAAATATTTCAGATTCCCTATGGGAATCAACATCCATATCATCTGATGGCCAAGCAGGCATCAATTTTTAGTGATGAGACAAAGTCTCTTAGTGCATTGGCACTGCCGGTGGCTCCAGTTAGCCTACGCAGTGGCCTCCACGGTATGCACTGGCCAGCGTATTGGTAGGTGTGCTAGGTACCAACTGATGAGCCCACCCTAGCACAGGAGGGCGAAACGCTGGCAACCAAGAATGAGCTAGCTGGAAAATTTATAATGTCCAATAACGGACCATTTATATTGGTATTATAAATTTGCTCATTCAGGACAAATATTTCAGATTCCCTATGGGAATCAACATCTATATCATCTGATGGCCAAGCAGGCATCAATTTTTAGTGATGAGACAAAGTCTCTTAGTGCATTGGCACTGCCGGTGGCTCCAGTTAGCCTACGCAGTGGCCTCCACGGTATGCACTGGCCAGCGTATTGGTAGGTGTGCTAGGTACCAACTGATGAGCCCACCCTAGCACACGAGGGCGAAACGCTGGCAACCAAGAATGAGCTAGCTGGAAAATTTATAATGTCCAATAACGGACCATTTATATTGGTATTATAAATTTGCTCATTCAGGACAAATATTTCAGATTCCCTATGGGAATCAACATCTATATCATAAGTGGTATGTTCTGAGCTGTCAGCGGAGAGATGGCGTGGAATGACATTAGTAGACGAATAAGTTTGAGTGGCGTTTATAAAAGTAGGAAAGATCACAATATGAAGATAAATTTGGAATTCAAGAGGACAAACTGGGGCAAATATTCATTTATAGGAAGGGGAGTTAGGGATTGGAATAACTTATCAAGGGAGACATTTAATAAATTTCCAATTTCTTTGAAATCATTTAGGAGAAGGCTAGGAAAACAACAGATAGGGAATCTGCCACCTGGGCGACTGCCCTAAATGCAGATCAGTATTGATTGATTGATTGATTGATTGAGAATTGTACAGGAAGAAAAAGAGAAATGTTGGGAGTCACTTTTAAATTGGAAGATGACAGTAAAGGAAACATGAAAATGCTATATGGAATTGTGAGAAGTAAAAGATATGACAAAAAAAAAAAAAATCACAGCAATAGAGACAAATGATAGTAATATACACTGCTCAACAAAAGTTTGGAATAACATGGGTACAACTATATTGGATTCTTACAGTAAAAACATCTGGTGGTCTTACAATAAATATTAAACAAAATAAATATATTTCACTCTGAATCAAACATTTTAAACAATATATACTGAACAAGCAAAACAAAAGGCATCTTTTAAAATTAAGTCCAGGCAACAAAACTTTGAAACTCTCTTCAGTGCACGGTGCTAGCAGTCTTTAGTAATGGGTGTGACTAACCCACATACGGATGAGTTCTTCCACCCTGTGCTACATGCTGTGAATGAGGTCATAAGTTAGTCTTGGGCCAAACTGTCTCACTTCTCTGTTACAGCTTCAATTAGTTCCTAAAGATTGTCTGGTGGGTTTGGATGCTCTAAAATGGCCACTTTCAGCATGCCCCATGCATGCTCAATTGGATCAATGTCTGGGGACTGTGTGCAGGGCAATCCAGTCGAGTGACGATGTCTTTGGAGATACCACATCACTGTCCCATGACTGAGGTTTTGCATTGTCATCTGCTAAGATGAAATGATCACTGAATGCAGTTCGGAAAGGCCACACAAATAGTTGTAGCATGTCTTGAATGTATCGGGGGGTGGGGGGGCCATTCAGTACACCCTGGATGGGAATAAAAGGATAGGTTCTCCATACTCTTGTACGTTGGGTGTAGGACCTCAAACCAATCCTGGTTTCATTGGTATACATAACATTGCTCCATTTTGCAATGGTCCAATGTTGATGAGCTAAAGCCTAGTTCCTTCAATAGGCCTTGTTCCACTGGTTCAGTAGAGAGCTTCCCATTTGCCTTCTGGCCTGAAGACCAATCTCATGCAGTCTTCTGCGCACTGTTTGGTCTGTGATACAAACCCCTGTTGCTCTGGAGAGGTCATTTCTAAAAGCCCTGGCAGTTGATGTTGGATGTCTGCAAGCTGACACTTGGAGATAATGATCCTGGGCTGGTGTTGTAACATGAAGACAGCCAGAATGAGGCCTGTTGTTCAAATTACCCATCTCTCTGTACTTTCTCCACACCTCAGACACGCTGCTTTGTGCAACATTTAATCGATCGACACCATCTTGCTGTGTTTGGCCTGTCAAAAGTAAAGCCATTATCTGAATCCTGTCAAATGCTTGTATTCGTCTAAATGGCATGCCACTGCAAGGCTGAACACAAAGTGACTGTAGCATTTGGTGATAAGGGACAACGCACCATCTGCTATAGCACTCTGGTTATGTTTACGTGAGTAGTATACAAGCACAAAGCATTCCTGTAGTTAACACTGTTGAATTTCAGGTTTGTGATAGTCTAATGAATAACGTACCTCAGAATACTTGTTTTGGCAATATTCCAAACTTTTGTTTAGGTGTATATTTTGCAATATGAGAGACATCAGGAACACAATGAAACTGTATTTTGACAAGCTCCTTAATGAACCTGACAAGTTATGTGACGGGGAGGAAAGTAAAAGAGCAACAGATAAGGATATTCCGATTACATGGGCAGAAGTTTAGCGAGAGTGGTAATTCAGCTGGAGTAGATGAAATTACAGCAGATATGATTAAAGCTGCTGGTATACGTGGAATACAATGGTGGTACAGAGTCCTTAGAGCAATATAGAATGATAATCCAGTACCAGAGGAATGGACAAAAGGGGTGATAGTTCCTATCTTGAAGAAGTGAATAAGAGGAAAGTGAAAATTACAAAGAACCCTTATCTCCCATGGCCTTAAAATTACAGATATTATCACTGAAGCCAGGGTGCAAGCAATTCTATCTTCAGCAATTCTATCATCATCGGCATCATCATTTACCATCTCCAGTTGCCCGGGTGTGGTGTACGAAACCCCTCCATCTTTGTCTGTCCATGAACCACTGTTCTCTCATAATCTTCTCTCAATCTTGTCCTCTCTCCTCAACATCTTTCTTTACCAAATCTCTCCATTTTTCTCAGGATCTGCCCACTAGTCTTTTTCCTTCTACTTCTCTTTCATATTCTCTTCTTGCAGTCCTGCTTACACTCATCCTTCTTACATGGCCAAACCACTTGTCTTGCTTTCTGAATCCTCTGTAGTAGGGAAGTCTCCTGTTCCAACCTTCTATCAGACTTTTTCATTCCTGGTCTTCTGTATCATGGTGCACAGACCTTCATTTCTGCAGCTTGGAGCTTTGAGTTGTCTTGTCTCGTAAACGTGGTAGTTTCCAAGCTATATGTGAGGATGGGTGTACAATATGATTTAAATGTCATCTTTGCTTTTAAAGATACTTGTTTATCCTACAGCAGTTGTCTTACTTGGTGGTAAAATTGAGTTGCCTTGCTAATTCGATTGTCCACCTCATACTTTGCAAGGTTGTCTTTTGATACTATACTACCCAAGTATCTAAACGTTGGAACACTGTCCAGTTTGGTGTCATTTATCCTGATTTGTGGTTTGTCACTTCCCCTCTGTAACTTTATCACCATCATTTTAGCCTTATTCATATTTTTAAATCATACCTCTTAAGGCCGATTGTATAAACTGTTTCATCTTAGATCAGAATTGGCTTAACGTCGCACTGACACAGATAGGTCTTATGCCTACGATGGGATAGGAAAGGCCTAGGAGTGGGAAGGACGCAGCTGTGGCCTTAAGGTACAGCCCCAGCATTTGCCTGTTGCAAAAATGTGAAACCACGAAAAGCCACCTTCTGGGCTGCCGACAGTGGGGCTTGAACCCACTATCTCCTGGATTCAAGCTCACAGCTGCGCACCCCTAACCGCACAGCCAACTCGCCCGGTATTTACAATTCTTGTATTTATTGTCCACACAATCCAATACATAAAATACGAGTAAAATATGAAATTCGTCTTATGCAACAACTCGCCTGGTACGATTTCAACTAGGGCATCCTTGTCCTCCTTGGAAAAATTAGAACAGTCCTTTTCCTGCTTCATTTCAGTCACTTTTTTTCTTTCTTTCGGCACACAGAATACGAAGGAAAAGAGATTCACACTGCTCAATGCAACTCCCGATACTCAGCTGTTTCTGCGCTGTTAAGCGCTCACATATAAACTGGGATCAAAACTGAACTTTGATTAATTGATCTTAGATCAGTGTTATACAACATGATACTGGTCTGATCTTAGATCATTTTCTGAACTTAGATTAAAACTGATCTCCAGTCAATGATGTTTATACAATCGGCCCTTAAACTCTTGACCCCATTTCTGCAGCTTTTCCTCCACATCATTTTCGGTCTCACTCAGATCACCACGTCATCTGCAAAGATGAAAGCTTGCAAATTCTGCTGCTCCTTCCTTTTTAGAGCCTTTATTATGGCATCTATCACAGTGATAAATAAGAGGGGTGATAAAGCACTGCCTTGCTGTACTCCTTTCTTCGTTTCAAACCATTTGAACAGCCAGCAACCCACTTGCACACAACTTTTGGTTTTATCATACAGCATCTTCACTTCTGCAATAAGACTGTCATGAACTCCCAGCTCTTTTAGGCATTTCCAGATATGCTCACTTTTTGATGTCTAGGAATAGTAGAAAAAGTGGTTTCCCTTTTCCCAGTGCTTTTCAATTAACACCCTGACAGCAAAAATAAGGTCTGTAGTTGTTCTTCCATGCCTAAAACCATATTGCTCCTCTTTCAACAAAGGTTCTACAATTTCTCTGATTTTTTTCAG
The DNA here is from genome assembly GCF_040414725.1 of Anabrus simplex. NCBI lineage: Eukaryota > Metazoa > Arthropoda > Insecta > Orthoptera > Tettigoniidae > Anabrus > Anabrus simplex. The sequence goes on from NC_090271.1 coordinate 171,698,222, forward strand.
AAGTTTTAGACCATGAGAGAGCAGAGTAATTCCATGGCAGTTGATGCATTTCAGTCTACTCACCTTCTTTAAAAGTGGTATGATTATACCTTTCTTCCATTCTTCTGGGATAGTGTTTTCCTGCCATACTGTGTTAAGGAGTCTATATAACCAATGGACTGCTGGAGTTCCTGCTACTCACAACATATCAGTACTTAACTCATCCACTCCAACTGCTTTTCCTTTCCTCATACTTTTCATGGACTTTTCTATCCCCAGCCATATAATTGTAGGTTTTATGCTTTTCCTTTCCTCGTTACTACTACAGGGTTCCTCACTACTCCATTTAAGAGATCATCAAAAAGGTCTTAAATTCATTCCTGATTTCATCTTCTCACACTAAGGTTCCGTTGTCCCCTTCTATTGCCTTTATATCCTCCTGTTCACCCCTTCTATTCTTGCCTACCCTGTATAATAATTTCCTATTTCCTCTGCTGTAAAATGAAAACCTACAACCTGTTTTCCAGTCTTTGACCGGGTCAGGGATGTAATGAATGAACCATATAGGCTATTATTACAATGGGGTCGCCACTCCCAAGGTGATATTAATGAGTGATAAATGCTATGAAATGATAATGGAGAGTGTTGCTGAAATGAAAGATGACAGGGAAAACCGGAGTACCCGAAGAAAACCTGTCCCGCCTCCGCTTTGTCCAGCACAAATCTCACATGGAGTGGATTTGAACCACGGTATCCAGTAGTGAGAGGCCGACGCGCTGCCGTCTGAGCCATGGTCAATGCTGTTAACCCACAGAGTTCTTTAGCTTTTCCAAAAAAATGTATCTTTAAAAATTTTCCTCTCTCCTCTACTGTTGTTTCTCCCCGTAGTAGGTTTTGTTGTATTCTGATATTCTTCCTGGAATTGAGCTTTTCCTAATTTCCAAATCTTTATTTTTATTTCTTCTTTGTTTTCTTCTGAATTTCATTTGCATTATGGCCCAAGTTCATGATCAGCAATCTATGGTCGCTCTCCATACTTTCGCAGGGAATGGCCTTGACATCAGTCGACTATTTCCCCCCACCTTTGTTTGTGATGACATAATTAAAGATTTATGTTTGCCATCCCAGCTATACCTTGTTATTTTGTGGCTCTCCCATTTTTTGAAGAAGGTGATCTTGATGATCATGCCATTTCTTCTACAAAGATCAATCCGTTGTTCACCTTCTGCATTTCTGTTTTCAAACCCATGTGGCCCAACGATATCTTCACATCCTTGTCTGTTTGCTCCAACTTGTGCATTTAGGTCTCCAATAACGATAACGTTTTCTTCATCGATTACATCATCTAAGTCTTGAAGAAATTTTTCTTTATCATCAGCACTGCATCCCGTCTGTGGGGCGTACACTTGTACAATCACGTAATTTGTTGACTCTAATTGTATAGATAATGTTATGATCGTGCCATTCTTGTAGGAAACTTCTGACATGGCATCCATATCTTTTGTCAGTAAAAATCCCACACCATTTTTGGCCTCCTTTTCCAGTCCACACCAATGTAATTTGTAGACTCTTCAGAGAACTTTGCTACCTGTCTTTCTCCATTTCATTTCACTCATTCCCAATATAGATATATTTCTCCTTTGCATCATATCTATGAGTTCTTCGGTCTTACCAGTTAGGGTTAATATATTCATGGTCCCAATTTGTACTTTTCTCTTCTTGAAAATCCGTCCATCATCGGAACCATGTTGGCCATCATACTTGATAGTTCTGCTCAAAGACTGTAACATTAGGTAATAACTTTGATCCGAGGCTCTTTTAACGTTTGAAAGCGATAAAAGACTAACCACTGGCTTGTTGGGCCTATCGTAGATCTTCACGCAAGTGTTTGGTTTTGCAGTAGATGGTCAGTGCCTGACAAGCATTTCCTTATGCCAGCTAGATCTATGGTTTACCCGCCAACACTCGGGAGGCTGACTGCAGTGGTTGCCCACTGGGCAATGGGGTCGCCACATCCCAACCCCAAGTATTCTAGAGCAATTAAATTTGAAGAGTATGGAATGAAAGTGAGCACAATGCTATCTGTGGCAATGAAAATTAGCAGGGAGAATTCTGAGTGCAACCTACAAATGCACGATAGACAGGTTAACGTAGTAAACCAAATCAGATATCTACGTAACACGATGACCAGTAAGGTCAGGGCACCCAGAAGTACTGAACAGAGTAACCAAAGGGTAGAATTTCTACAGTCTTGTGCAAAACTTACGAGACAGGAGGGTTCCTTGAAGAATAAAAAAATCAGCCTATACAAGTCATATCTCATTCCCATTCTTACATATTCCTTGGAAACATGAACACTAACATCAAAAAATATAAATAAGCAATCTTCAAGCTTGCAAGATGAAGTTTATTAGAACTGCCCTCCAAAAGACAAGACTTGATCATATAAAGAACAAAGAGATCCAAACAAAACTAGAATTAACTGAATCTGTGGTGGAAAGACTAAGGTCATCCAGACAAACTGTTTGGGCATGTGAAAAGAATGAATAGCACAAGAATACCACGTGCTTATACGGAAAGAAGACTAAAATGCAGAAGACCAGTTGGAAGACCAAGAAAAGATGTATAGACCAAATGAGGGAAGATGTGGAGAGTGGAAGATAGAGCTGGGAATTTGTCATGTACAAACAAAACGTTTTTGGACAGACAACATTGGAGAGTGCTCATTTACAACCACCCTACCTGGCATGCGGAAGGGTTCAACAATGATGATGATCAAAATACTTATACTTAATTATCATGGAAAATATTACATACCTGTGATATCATAACTTACTCTCTGACTAGCACATGCCACACGAATAAATTCTCTCTCATAAACAGTCACTTGTGCTAGGTATGGACCAGGAGGGTAAATATCTGCTGGATATGATACATTCCAGTATGCCACTGTTGCATTGGTATCTGGAGTCTAAAAACAAAATATTTTTTTAATGCAAAATTTACAAATAGTCGATCCAGTGGCATATACAGGAAGGAGTTGGGAACAAGAAGTGTCAGAACAACTTCCACCTTGAAAGAAGAATCAGTATTTTTCAGATCACTATAATTTTACAAAAAAGTTACTAAATTTATGTTAATATTAAATTCTACCTCTAAAAAAGCAGTATAAATTAGCAACCTATGGTATTATGGTTCCAATCCATACCAAAATGAAAGTACAGCAAAGACATCAACATTCACAAGAGAAAAGTTGAAGACCACTTCTTGAGTGTGTGATTAAAACAGCCATAACTTAAGTCATAAGAGTGAAAATACAAATAATCAGAAATGAATGGTATATGCAACTAATTTTCAATACAGGGTGACATCCTAGAAAAACATTAGGAATGAAAATCATTTCAGATTGAAAGAAAATAATAAATTCCAAAATTGAACAAGAAATGTGCTATGTGACCGGCAACTGCAGCAGTTTACGTCCTTCAACTTCTATTATTACCAATGTGCGAGTCTAGTTTCTTCCATCATGATGTGAACATCCATGTAAAAATACAATCATACTATCAAGGGATGTACTTGACTTTGAACACTAAGAACTGAACAAAAATAGCTTAGAATATAAGTTGCTCAACACGAAAATAGTGGTACGAGTCATTCTCATGCAAAATGTGTGTGACCACAAGAGACATTTGAATGATCGATCACCTGTTCAAGTTCTAAGAGAAGAACCTTGGGTAACACAATAAAGTAAAATTTTCGTATCATAGGACCAAACCCCCATATTTCAATGTTATCACTATATTGCTACATATCCCACCAGCATCATAAAAAACCTTTGGTTAAAATAACTACAATACCCGAACAACAAACTATTTTATTATACTGACCTGACAGTGTTGCACAGCTATTCAGTCTCCAAAGTAGAGATGTGGGATTTAAATGAAATGAAATGAAATGAAATGGCATATGGGTTTAGTGCCGGGAGTGTCCGAGGACATGTTCGGCTCACCAGGTGCAGGACTTCTGATCTGACACCCATACGTGACTTGCGCATCATGATGATGAAATAATGATGAGGATACATACACTCAGCCCCGTGCCACTGGAATAAACCAATGATGGTTAAAATTCCCAATCCTGCCGGGAATCGAACCGGGGACTCCTATGACCAACGGCCAGAATGCTAACCATTTAGCCATGGAGCCAGACTGCGATTTCAAAGAAGTGATTAAAAGCAAAGTGGAACTGAACAATTTGCGACATCTGACCATAGCCATTTCTTGTAGCCCGCCTGGTGGCCATGATCGTTAGGGCGTTGAAGTCTAAACGGTCTGACACCGTGGTTAACCCGTGGACCCAACACCCTGGACTTCATACTCTCCTCATTAGAACTTAAAACAATAACCCCAGGCAGAAACCTTTTCCTGTGCGACCACCAGTCTCTTGATGCTACATTCCTCCTTCCCCACCCCTCCTCAAAGCCTCACAACAGGACATCCTACCGCCCTACCTACATCTGGCGCCGTGCCGATGACCTGCCATGTGTCGTGCCCTGGAATGCCTTCCCTGGAGTCTGCTCGAAATAGCTGACATCGAATCGGCTCTTGACCTGCTGTACGACTGGCTGCAAGCTGCAATTAAAGACTTCGTACCTGCACAACGGCCTACTACCAGCAAACATCAACACTGGATATCACATGAGACCAGACTGATACTATTTAATAAAAAGAGAGCTTGGCGCCTGTGGAAAGACTTCCCTAACCCACACACTCACAATACTTTTGTTAAAATCCGCCGCCACGCGAGGTTTATGGTCAGAAGAGACTACAAAACACACGTAGACACTGTCACTGAAAATGTCCGCAGCAATCCCAAGCGCTACTGGAGTCTCATCAACACACGGAGAAGGACGGAGCGGATTCCTGTCAGCGTGAACCACAACGATGCAACAGCAGACGGCGCCGTTCGCAATTAACTGTTCAACAGGTATTTCTTCTCAAACTTCTCCCCTCCCTTACAAAACCAACCGCTCCCACCCGTTGGTACAGCTTCAAACAGAACCCTATCAAGCATAACTACCACACCAAGTGAAGTTCACAACCTTCATCAAACTCTTTGTACCAACAAAGCTACCGGTGCCGACACTATAGGTCCTCTTTTCCTAAAAAATACTGCCAGTACTCTTTGCGTCCCTCTATCTAAATTATTTAACAGATGTTTTGCCGCGGGCTATTTTCCTAATACCAGGAAACAGGCAAATATTGTTCCACTTCTCAAATCAGGCAACAAATTTAATGTTTCATCTTACCGACCAATTTCTATTCTCCCCACACTATCCTTTATCTTTGAAAAAATTATACACCAGCGTCTCCTCGCATTCACGTTGCCGTATAACTCAACCAAGCAGCATGGTTTTCTACCAGGTGGCTCTTGCCTAACAAACCTAGCCACTCTGCATAGCTTTGCATCACACGCCAATGCAGCAAAATCGCAGCTGGATATCTGCTACGTAGACATTTCGAAAGCTTTCGATTCTGTAGACCATACTCTGTTGCTCCATAAACTCTCCGAACGATTTAATATACATGGCAGACTTCTGACCCTTCTTGCTGGCTTCCTACATAACCGTTGGCAGAGAGTGGTAATATCAGGCACTTCATCCTCATGGTTATCAGTCACGTCCGGTGTCTCACAAGGCAGTACTGTTGGCCCCTTGCTGTTTTCTTTGTTTATGGACGATCTGCCATCCAAACTCAATGAAACAGCCAATACCCTACTCTTTGCTGACGACTGCAAGATATTTAGGGAGATCAGGAATCCAGGAGATGCAGCTCTGCTATAGTCCTCACTTAATGCCCTCTCGAACTGATGCTGTACTTGGAAACTTATCCCCAATCCACAAAAATGCAGCCACATGACCATAACACTACGTAAATCTCCTCTACCGACATCATATTACCTACTCGACAAGCCCATCACCGTAGTTACGCAACAGCGTGACCTAGGTGTAATATTCGATACAAAATTACAATTTAAGACCCACATAGAAACATATACAACCAAGGCTATGAAATTACTAGGCATTCTCTATCGCTTCACAGAAATTTCCGACCCCATTGCTCTTCGTCACTTCTTCCTCACGATCATTCAACCTCTCTTAAACTACTGCTGTCCTATTTGGACAACAGCCTCCCCCTCCAATACTAAGCAGTTAGACAGAGCAGTGTCCTTCTTTGCTGCAATTGTAAAGAACAGAAACCCCAAGCTCAGAAATCTGTCTACGCAGCAGGTATTAATGGCAATTAATATGTCACCGCTGCAAATCAGGCGACAGGTAGTTGACCTGAGTTTCCTCAACGGGATCTTAAATGGGCATTACCGCTCGGAACATCTTGTCTCTTCTCTCTCCGTGTTCCTTCCCGCTCCACCAGAACCAAAGACCTTCTCCACATTCCCCACACTCAGCACTCAATACTTCAACGATCTTTCCTAATCCGCCTCCCAACACTCTTTAACAATATTAACAGGAGACAAGAACTTGATATAGCATCAAATAAAAGTGTATTCGAGAGGTGTGTAAATAGCCTCTTAAAGATTAAGTTGATGTGAAGGGATTATACCGCCATCTTGACCCACAATGACTTGGATATGAATATGGACATTCCTATGGTTTTCGATTTGGACAGTTGTTATTAGTAGGCTGTGTACCTGATCTTGTTATATTTTGTTATGTTTGTTATATTTTATTGTGAAAGTTTACGTTTGTTAAATAGTCTGTTGACAGTGCACGTGAAATTTGCTCAGTGTAGCTGTATCTTGTGCTTCGTGAATAAATAAATAAATAAATAAATAAATAAATAAATAAATAAATAAATATATAAATAAACTTACATAATTATCAAGATTGTCTTCTATGGCAATTTCTTAAGTGTAACAAATTTGTTTGGAAAACTTCCATCTTTAAGAGATCTTTATGGGTTGGCCAGGAATCACAGAGCAGTAGGATCTTTCCACTTACCTGTTCACCGGGCGAGTTGGCCGTGCGGTTAGGAACGCGCAGCTGAGAGTTCGCATCCGGGAGATAGTGGGTTCGAACCCCACCGTCGGCAGCCCTGAAGATGGTTTTCCATGGTTTCCCATTTTCACACCTGGCAAATGCTGGGGCTGTAGCTTAATTAAGGCCACAGCCGTTTCCTTCCCATTCCTAGGTCTTTTCTCTTCCACCGTCGCCATAAGACCTATCTGTGTCAGTGCGACGTAAAGCAAATAACAACAACTTACCCGTTCACCAAGAAATGACGTAAGAAAACTTCTCATATGCTCTTTTGTCATTTTTCCCACTTTTACCTGCCTCCACGTTAAGATCCATGGACATCTTGCTTCAAGTTTCTTTGAAAATTTTTGACCCCAAAAAATACCTTGTGTCTCTTGAAAACAGATACAAAGCTTGTTAGCTCATTTGTCACTTGATGAAGCCACATCAATTACATAACTGTGTGTAAAGCTATGCTCAGACTGTAACACACAGCTGTAATTTCCTCTCCTCTTTTGGATAGAACTGACACTGGAAACATTTCATAAAGAAATTGACTGTGGTCAGAGTCTCAAACATTTTCTTTGTACACACTCTCTCTGTTAGGTATTGGTTCAATTCCTCCACAAACACTTGCGCCTTCCTACTAATATTATGATTTTCATATATGTCCTTACATATGATATATTTAGAAATAAGATGGCAAGAAATGCCATATTCAACCTAAGTTTGTTGATAAAAATAATCAAACCTTCAAAATTGCCCAGGCCAAACTCTTTAGATGACTCTAGTGCCCACACTTGGTTATGCCAATAGTGAACTGTAGTTCCATATGCCCTAGACTTACAAAACTATGATATTAGATACTCTTTAAAGTTATTGTGACAGCCCTTTTCCCTTAAAGAGGGCTCCTCATTGCCTTTTGTTAGTCACATAATTTAAAATTAACTTTCAATTTGATTTACTTTGCCCTAGAAATTAGTCTTGTACTGCTGGAACAGTCAACTTCGGGCACGTGCTCTTCCTGTCCTTCAATATCCCAATCAAGTATTTGTTAACCCATTTCTGTCTTTTTTTTTTTTTTACAATTTTCCTTACATCATACCAACACAGATAGGTCTTACGGTGATGAAGGGATAGGAAAGGGCTAGGAATGGGAAAGAAGTGGCCGTGGCCTTAAGTACAGCTACAGCATTTGCCTGGTATGAAAATGGGAAACCATGGAAAACCATCTTTAGGGCTGCCAACAGTGGGGTTCGAACCCATGATCTCCCAAATGAAAGTTCACAGCTGCGCAACCTTAACAGCACGGCCAGCTCAGTCATTTCTGTGTCATTTCCATTGTATTGTTGAATTATTATGCAATATAACATTCGCAAACTCCATTTCATCGACTCTAATTGTCTCTATATTTGGTATGCGACAATTTTGCCTTGCAGATTTTGACAATATTAATGGGATTAACTTGCATCATGACACATTCTAACTTGACCAACTCTTACTGCAGCTATACCATTAAAGCAAATATAGTGAGTTACTGCTTTTGTGATGAACGATTTATATTCTAAGCATGTTTTCATTCGGTTCTGAGCTTTCGTGATTAAGTACATCTTTTGTGTGTTGAATATCATATAGTGGAAAAAAGAGGTATTTGTAAGAGAAAGGTTGTATCAATCAATCAATCAATACTGATCTGCATTTAAGGCAGTCGCCCAGGTGGCAGATTCCCTATTTGTTGTTTTCCTAGCCTTTTCCTAAATGATTTCAAAGAAGGTTGACATGCAATGCATACACTAGCAATACTATGTTGTTTTCTGTGCTATCAGCAGGTATTATTCAAACTTTTATATCTTTCTCAATCCATCCTAAAAAACTGAGTCTTTGTTTGGATAATTGGTGATTCCAAAAAGGACAACAGTACACAAATGTGGTTAGTATAATGACTAATCATTGTTGGAATTCGTTACCTCCCTTACCTGGCAACACATGGAGATTAGGAAATGTGTATGTCATATTTTGAGTGGGTTACAATTTTTTTTCCTTTACAATATTTTACAAATACATGAGAACACTACCAAAAATAGAAAGGCAGGACTTACACAGGTTAGGTTGCCATTTAAGACAAAGTCGTAACTTTCAGTAAAAGATAGCAATTAATTGGTGGTGGTGATGACTTGTTTTCAGGAGAAAATCAGCAAGTTTATAAGCCTATATCTATATAAATTACACACAATAGGGTGAAAGATCACAGCCATCAATGATTACCCTACACCATAATTACTCATTCCATTATCAACACACAATGCAGCCTGTCTACATAAATGCATTTGATTGCTTAAATAATATGTCATTGATAGCATCATTGCCCAGCATGGTAAACATCTTTTCCCTTCTCAATATCTCAATGGTTAGTGTGCTGGCCATTAATCCAATGGATTCCACATTCAGTTCCTGACCAAGGCGAGGATTTTAACCTTCAATGGTTAATTTCCCTGGCTCAGATGGCAGGACCTAGTGTTTACAGTGCACTACATCCTCTGGTATAGGCTAGAGCAATTCTGTTACTTTCATTGATCTGTCTCTGTCTTATCCTTGGCTTTGACAATATGAAAGTGACTGAGGTATGAGCGATGCTAGTAGTGCCTCTCCTTATGCAGCCAGTCCCTGCTATGAATGGTGTGAAAATGTTGCTCATAGGGTCAGTTGGTGCATGCATTTCAGTGGGCTTGGCAGACTGATATGTAATCGCAATTCCTGGCTCGGTGAGGAAAGCAACGGGAAACTACCTCACTCCTCATTTCCCTAGTACGCCTCTTCAGTGACGCCTAGGCCATTTATGACAGCTGATGGTGGAGCTGTTGAGGATCCAAGCAGCCTGAACTGAAAAAAACGCGCGCATACGCGCACACACACACAGACTGAATGTGTGTGCTGTTTTAAACATCACAGTCCATACACCATTAATTAATCACCACCACCACAACCAACATTATTCATTTTCCTCATGTCTGAGCATCGTGAAGACACTGGATGTGTCTTAGGTCTTACATTTATGAGGTAGCACTGCCACATTATGATCTTTGAATTTTCACAGGACACTGAAATAATAAACTGATTATTAACTTCACTTGACCCATCCATCTAATTGTGGTCCTTACATTACTTCTTATTTCCCTTCCACGATATAAATATATCTTATCACCAGCCTTTACAGTCACGGTCTCTTATCAATATGAGACAAATGAAAAAGGGTCATAATGAAAGTTATTTTTCTCTCACGAACTGACATGCCTCCAGGCAAACCATGAAGTGCTTTCCTTGTGATACACTCTCCACAGATGTTGTAAAGCTGAAGGGATAGGATGCAGCCCAGCTTGATACCCCAATAAACAATGAAGTCTGAGAACACATCATCAATCTTTACTGCTGCAGTGCTACAAGCATATATATCTTAAGAGTGATATCAAATGTGGAGGGACACCAAACTCATCAAGTACCACTTACAACCTTCCCCAAGCAACAGAATCAAAGGCCTTTTAGTAACCAAAAATGCAGACAAATACACAGACACAAAATCCGTGATGTTTTTCAATTATCTGCCTCATACTGAGAATCTGCTCTATTTATTTAAACATTGTCTTTTACAGAGGTAGCCTCCAATTACAAAAGTACATAATACATACATACAACATTTTAAAGAAACTACCATGATAGAGAATCCGTTGCCTTCCTCGTTACAACCTATGGCTGTGAAACTTGGATGAACAAAGCTGATCGAAGGAAGATTGATGCCTTCAAATTGTAGTGCTGGGGGAGACTTCTGCATATTCCTTGGATCACAAAAATCACAAATAGAGACATCCTTGACACCATCAGATCAAGGATGTCTCCAGAGGAGAAAAATAACAAAACAGCGACTCTCATATTTTGGCCATGTAATACACGCTGGGTCACTGGAATCATCAATTATTCTGGGAGCAGTTAACAGCGAACAAAGACCAGGTCACCCAACAATCCACTCTGTTGACACCATCAAAGCAGACACCAAGATGGGAATAGACCAACTGAAAGAAGCAGTACAAGACAGAGCAACACGGTGAACCATGTTCCAGAAAGTGTCCAAGAACTGACCTTGACTGAACAGGTAGCGATGATGTCTCTTACGGGAATATAAGAAGCCACCACAGAACCAGTCCAGACTGCAGCGTTTGGACCTGCAATCTCTTTTATGGTATTGTTAGGAATGTCTAGCATTTTGCAGGTCTTTACAAAAGGGCTCGGTATCATTCCATCATTCCATGAGCCCCCAACATCAAACCAATCACCTCAATACATTTCAGGTTGTACTTGTTCTTATAGCAGGGCACGGTAGGTTCATAGAAAGCCTTCTCATTGTCAACCTCCTGTGGCTGGTCTGAATTCAGTTCGAACCTCATGGTTGGATCCTGTTTTTTGAGTCTCCTTTAAAGGCTATGGTGTCTATTCGCCTTATGCTCCCTTGTATAAAGATTCCAGAGACTTCCTCACGAGTGATTCTCGGCTAGCATGTGATGAATGGCGTGGTGACTGGCACTGCAAAGAGTTTCACCGTGCAAACAAAAGCCAAGGACGTGTGGAAAGGTTTCGATCTCACTGTGGCAACACGGACAGTGGTTACCGTCCAGACTTCTCCCCGGCGCAGCTCGGACTGCAGCAACATTACACGTCATTATGAGGGTGCCCTTTCATTTGGAGCACAAGAGTCCGTTTGGGTGCTGGATCCAATTATTAGCAGGGGTGTAGTGTTTACCCTTATGAATTAGTTTACATCATGCTTGATATTCCATGTCACGGAGCTCAGTCTTAACTTTACGAGCATCTATACAATTGTCCCTGGTATTTAAAATTTTTCCAGAACTTTCTACAAAGGCGGATCAAATATAAACTGGAATTTAAATGTACCGCTGCTGTTGGTAATAATTCTGAGGCGGGGCTTTGGCAGATATTGGTGGGGGTGTCTGGAGAAGGGGTTTGCGCGTGCGAATGGCAGTGGAGAGCTGGGCTGCTTCAGTACGCCATGAGTGAGCAAGAGGTGCACACGTCTGTTGCACAACACATTATCAAATTTCTCGCAAAAGAGGGCACAAAAAATTCCACAATTTTGAGAAGGCTCCGCGCACAGTTTGTGGAAGAAACACTTTTGCAGACTCCAGTGTATGAGTGGGCTAAAAAATTTGTGGCAGGAAGAGAAGCTGTAGAAAATGAACCTCATGAAGGGAGACCACGGACAAGCATTACTGCAGACAACACTGTTGCCATTCGTGACATTATTGGTGAAGATCGGCAAATAAAAATTTCCCAAATTGTTTTAGCCATAGAAATAAGTTACAGAAGTGGTCAAACCATCATTTGCTCAACCAGGAACAAAAAACTTTTCACCAGGAAGTTTCTCAGAGACTCCTGCCTCACTACGAGGAGGAAGGAGAGGATTTCTTGTGTTGTATTGTGACTTGTGATAAAACTTCAGTGCATCATTACACCCCACAATCAAAGCAAGCCCACATGGAGTGGCGACGAAGAGACAAAGCAGGTCCGGTCAAGGTCAAAATACACCCATCTGCTGGAAAGGTGCTTGCAACAGTTTTCTGGGACTCCGCGGGCATTTTGCTGGTAGATTTTCTTCACGAACAAAGGACAATTAACGCAGCCTATTACTGTCAACTTTTGGATGAAGCAAAAGCTGCATATTACAACAAGCTTCGCTGACAACCGATCCGAAACGTCATTCTTCTCCACGACAATGCTAGGCCGCATACTGCTGCTTTAGTGTGGGAAAAACTGGAGAAAATTCACTGGACACCTCTGGTACACCCTCCGTACAGTCCAGATTTATTGCCCAGTGACTACCATTTGTTTGGACCACTCAGACAAGACCTAGGAGGACAGCGGTTCGATGACGATGCAAGTATAGAAGAGTTCGTGCGCAACTGGCTCTGCACATGCCCCTGTTCTTTCTATCAGGATGACCTCAAAAACTTACCAATCTGATGGAGAAAATGTGTATCGAAGGCAGGACACTATGCCGAAAAGTGATCTCTATATGTGTATTTTATTGGTTGATGCAATAAATTTTAAAAAATAATTCCCATTTATATTTGATCCGCCCTCGTAATTTCAATTGACATAGACGTCACTTTCCTCATCCAAGTTGCCGGAGTTAGTGATTTATGGATTTGCAGATTTTTTTGAAAAAAGAAAAATTGTGTGCAACTTATTTGAAACTTTGAATGTAATGAGTCATAAGTTATGAGTTTCATTATGGTCCGTATTGACAACTGACCACTATCAAAGGGTAGAGAAGGGTCCACATATTCAATACCATAAGTATGTATACTGTCCTATAAAACTGGGACTAGTTTCAACCCCATATATATTGGGTCATCTTCAGCTACGCTACAATTGGAAGACATATGCATACTTCTTCTTCTTCTTTTCTAGCCTATTTCAATCCACTGCTGGATATAGGCCTCTTCCATGTGCTTCCATCGTCTTCGGTCTTGAGCCACTTGGAACCAGCGTGTTCCAGCCAACAGCTTTGGTATGCCAGAAATTTACAGTCATAATTTAAACCATTGGTGAAGTCCGAACAACACATCCAAACTTGAAGCTAAACGACACATCAAAACAGTTGTGCTATGTCGTCGCTCTTACAGCACTCATGTTCTTGAGTTGATCTGGGAGTTCGCACCGATGAGCAACTTGATTTATAATTTATGTTTGTTTAATGTAATATGGGTATTCATTTTCATCAGATGTAGTGATCTATTGTTTAACTTGGTCTGATGTGAATGTCTGAAAAGAAAATAATTTGAAGTAAGAAGGGAAGCTAGAAGATAGAGATAAATATATATAGCTATATGAAACTCACCCCCGTGTTCGTAAGTTACATTCGCTATCAAAGGGTAGAGAAGGGTCCACCTATTCAATACCATAAGTTTGTATATTGTCTTATAAAACTCGGACTAGTTTCGACCCCATATATTGGGTCATCTTCAACCACGCTACAGTTGGAAGACATATGCACACATATAACCAATAATAAATTAAACACTTTGGTATGCCACAAATTTACAGAATTTAAACCATTGATGAAGTTCAAACAACACATCCAAACTTGAAACTAAATGACACATCAAAACAGTTGTGGTTGATGCCGAACTATGTAGTCGCTCTTACAGCAGTCAAATGTTCTTGAGTTGATCTGGGAGTTGGCAAAGATGAGCAACTTGATTTATAATTTATGTTTGTTTAATATAATATGGGTGATGACTTTATGTAGCTTGAAGGGGAACATTCGTAATTTTGAATGGGTATTCATTTTCGTCAGATGTAGTGATCTATTGTTTAATTTGGTTTGATGTGAATGTCTGAAAAGAAAATAATTTGAAGTAAGTTATAAAGAAAATAAGGGAAGCTAGAAGATAGAGATAAATATATATAGCTATATGAAACTCACTCCCATGTTTTTCGTAAGTTGCATGCATCTGATAAGGACACCAACACCAGATTGACAGTTAAGAGGGAGCAGGAGTATAGTTTATGATGGCAGGAGTTGGAGGAGGGGCGGGTAGGTAGGTTTGAACTGATAGGTGGACTTGACGTGTCTTTTTTCCGTTTATACTCTGTGCATATAGGAATGATTATATCAAATAGAATATTAGGTTTTTCATTTATTTCATTAATATTATGGTTAGGGTTAAAGTAAGTTACTGTTCTGAATAAATGTAACAGTTCTCCAATATGTTGAGCATGGTGCCCTTCATATCCACTTTTATATTTATCCCTTTTTATGTAAACTTTAAAACAAGTGTAACGACTGTTTTAAAGTTTACAGATAAGCCTAGAAACAATAAGTCTGCCAGTTTTAATGTTATACAGTCAGCCCCCTTATTTTTAACATCAATGCCTTCACACTTAGTTTTGCTGAAAAAGTGCTTAGACACTTCAGTTGCTTCTGAAATTCTTGCTAGAACTGACAGTAGTGAATTCTTTTTCAACTAACTTCGGCACTTTATAAATTAGCTCCCTCTCACGTTTATGCACCCAGCTTCTTGCTTTTTACTTTTGAGTTCACAGCTGGCATTGTCTTGGCAAAAGTTGACACCTTCCCACCCAAGGTTTGTTGTTGTTATTATTATTATTATTATTATTATTATTAATTATAATACAGAATTTCACACAATGTGCAAGTTATTATTATTATTGTTAATATTATAAGGAAGTATAAATTATGCAAATCTTACTTGAAATTCCTTACAGAGGAGAGATGTGTTCATTGCAATGTCTAGGAACCAACCAGCCCACCCCCAGAAGTACACTTACTTTTATAGCCTAATAAAGAGCAGCATCCACTATTGACCACTGCTGAAGTAGCTACTTGCATTTCCATTGGGCAACGTGAAAAGGGATGTGACGTCATTCCCATCAATGATGTTAATTTTTTTCTACAAAATTTGCTTTACATCGCACCGACACAGAAAGGTCTTACGGTGATGATGGGATAGGAAAGACCTAGGAGTGGGAAGGAAGCGGCCGTGGCCTTAATTAAGGTAAAACCCAAGCATTTGCCTGGTGTGAAAAACCATCTTCAGGGCTGCCAACAGTGGTGTTCAAACCCACTATCTCCCGGATGTCCGACTCGTTGGCTGAACGGTCAGCGTACTGGCCTTCGGTTCAGAGGGTCCCGGGTTCGATTCCCGGCCGGGTCGTGGATTTTAACCTTAATTGGTTAATTCCTACGGCACGGGGGCTGGGTGTATGTGTTGGCTTCATCATCATTTCATCCTCACCACGACGCGCAGGTCGCCTACGGGAGTCAGATAGAAAGACCTGCACCTGGTGAGCCGAACCCGTCCTGGGATATCCCGGCACTAAAAGCCATACGACATTTCATCTCCCGGATGCAAATTAACAGCTCCACGCCTCTATCCACACGGCCAACTCTCCCGGTGATGATGATAATTAGACTGCGTAACTAACCCCAGCAGAAAAAAAAAAGAAAGCACAAATAAATAGAATATGTAATGGAAACAATGTGGAATAGAGAACAGCAAATATTCACAAGAATGTGTCGCATCGAATGCACTGCACTTGCCCACATAGAATGCTCTACTATCGCCCTAGGCGAAATAGAATACGCTGTTATGTTACAGAATGCTAGAGACCTAAAGCCGCTTCCCGGCCCTAATCTTTGATTGCCCTTTGCTTGGTCATAGTCCAATGGTTTTGTTACTAGCCACAATGATAAATGAATTCAGCTACAGAATGATCTTAGTTCCTAAGTAAACAGGTTGGCAGCATTGTTGACTGCCCAACCACGTCCTCCACGAGAAGTAAACAAATGACAGTCATTCCATGAGTAGCTGAATGTAGTGAGTATTGGGTGGCACAGCATCAACTATTAATCATTGTCTTAAACATAATTAATATCGCAGTCACTAAATCTGTTTACCAAACCTACACTACATGACTTTACTTCACATACAATCACTTATCGTAACCATAGTTTGCCCAGGTTAGCTATAAAAAGGTATATTTAACATTGCTGTGTAAATACTAAATAAAGCCAACCAATTTTTATTTTGGCAAAAAATTAACACTTTATTCATATAATTAATAGAGCAGGCAGAACAAAATTTCACTTCCTCATCTTCTCGGGAAACAAGTTGTTTCAACAAAGCTGCAATTATCAGGCACGGTGAAATCGTTTGCCTGTCAATAAGCGCTGGCTTCTTCTGGGATAGAATTCTGCTGTGAGATGAGAATGACGACAAAGGCCGGCAGAATGATCACTCACGAGATGTACTGATGTAGAAAAGATTAAGTGCTTGGCTATTCCATGCAAGCGCAGAATCTGCCACTTTCTTCTGTTAGTTCTCTCCCTCACACAATAACAGTCATGAGTTGCACTGTAAGCTTGGCCCATCTCTACAAGAATTCAAGTACCTTGGGAGCATGGTCTCAAACAAGGGTGGAGCAGGTAAAGAAGTAGGTACTTAATAGAGTGGCCAATGGGTCTAACCTCATACGTCACCTTAACTGGGACTAGAAGGTACCCCTGCAAACCAAGATGTCCTTGTATAAATCATATCTTCTTCCCATTCACATGTATGTCCTAGAAACCTGCACGATGTGGACTAGAGACATTAGTAAACAGCAGGCCTTTAAATGAAATTTCTTAAGAATGCCACGTACAAAACATGGCACGATCATGTGAGAAATGAGGATGTCAGATCATCTTTGGGAGTGGAGCACCCTCTAAGACAAAGGTCTGCAAGACTTAAATGGTTCGGGCAGGTAAAGATAACACCAGGCACTCCATTACCACATGCATACATTGATCAGACAGTCAGCGGAAGAAAATAACCAGGGAAACGATGGCTGGACCAACTGAAGACAGACGTAGAGAGTAGAGGAGGGGACTGGAGAGTGATTGGAAAGAGAGACCTACACGGACAGACAATGCCAGCGAGAGCTCATTCAACACCACCCTACCCAGCATGCTGGAAGGGTTATATCATCATCATGATTTTGGCGACAATGGGAGGAGACTGGAAAATAAATAAGTCTTTTCTGCTAGTTTTACATTGCACAAATTCAGACAGGTCTTATGGCAACAATGTGAAAGTCTGACAGGGCTAAAATACAGTCCCTGGCGTGAAAATGGGAAACCACATAAAACCACCTAGGTATCTCCTGAATGTAAGCTCACAGCTACATGATGAAAACCATGCAACCAACTTGCTTGGCCAGGAAAGAAGTAGCTGTGAACATTGGAAAACCCATGAGACCATCTTCAAGACTGCCAATGGTGGGGTGCCAACCCATCATCTCTCAAATGCAAGCTTACAACTACAGAGACTGTATCATGCTGTGAACTTGCTTGCAACAATGAAGATGTCCACTGGTTCATTCAATCAGTCCATCAATAAACATATGTTAATCAATCTTTACAACACAACGTATAAAAGAGTAAGTAAAACCCTTCGACGGCAGGTGTCAATTTAAACTGTTTCACGTGAAGGTTAAGAAATTTGAATTAATTCAGGTGTGTGAATGAATGTGTATGTTAAATTATTACTAATGATCTGCATGATGGCACTTCTGTACCCGGCGGGCATACTTAGGAAAGAGAAAAGGCATATACTGTAAAAAATTATATGGAGCGATACCTTAGCTAGAAAGAAAAGACCTTTCCTTTACGCTTGCCAGGAACCCACCATGCCACTCCTAGAATTATTCTTAGTTATACAGAAGAATTAAAACCAAGATTATGTAAATCAACAAAATGCGACTATTTGCTATGTTCCTATTGGCTGGCCAAGTTCCGCATCACCTCTGAGAGTTCACATCATGTTCAGGCACAGAGCTGCCACCTTCAGTAAAAATAACAGAACCACGAATTTGGAAATTGTCAAGGCGCCTGGGTGATGCAAGTGCTCTATACGTGACGTGATTACAGACCAATGATCTTGTCATGAGATACTAGAAGCTACAGTGACTATATTGATATAGTGCAGTTAAGTCTGTTCAATTTCTGATGGGCCGCATCTGGAGTCGAGCTTGATCTGCCATATTCCTCCCTAGCACTATATTGTAAACACGTTTCAATAGTTGTAGTTCGCAGAGTTGGTGAAAATGCCAAGTTGTTGTGCATTCAGCTGTACCAACAGGTCACAGAAGGATTTATCATGACTGTATTTCCTAGGGACCCAATTCGAAGGTAGCAATGATCTGCCATGTTTAAAAGAGAAGGGTGGTCTCCTTCTGACGCACCGTGTTTATGTGAAGTAAGTCCATGATTCTTAATGTTTTTAAAGATAATCTAAGTATCCACAATATAGTTTGCTAGAATGACGGGCATGTTACTTAATTTCACTAGGATCACTTCAAGCCGCATATGTGGGAAATGTGTGAAATTCATAACCCTTGATGTGGGAAATAGTACGAGGATGGAAAAAGAATTCCGGTTCTAAAATGTATTGCCATTCCCACAACTTTCTCTCACAGAGAGCCTCTAAAAAGAAGGAAACTTCCCATCACTCGGAAACCATGTGGTCCAGAAAGGAAGAAATATGAAGGAAGAAAGGAGAATACACCATGTTCTAATCTACAGATATTGCAGTGATAAGTACGGAAGAGAATGTTCTAATTTTTAACTAACAACTGCTTCACCAAACGAGCCTGCAACAGCAAGTTGCAGCCTGCCTCATTCAAATACAGACAGTAAAATCATAGTGTGAGAAGTAGCAGTGGTATGAAAACCATAACAAAAAGCTTGGAAAGAAAAATCACAGACTGAAACACACATTCTAAATTCAAACATTATCAGACAAATCAAAACAAATGATATGGATAGCGTAACGAAAAACGTGATAAAAATGTTCAATAATGCTCAGGTTTGTTTATTAAGCGGAGAAAATACATTTTAGTCCAATGCAACGTTAAAAAATTCTCTCAAAATAACATTTTCTTGTAGAAATACAGACTATGAAGAGTTCTTGGACCAAAATTATCCACTCCCCCCCCTAAGAACCCTGCATAGAAAAGTCCAGAATATTCGGTTTCAGCTTTGCATTCTGGAGGGTGTTACTAGGTTCCCCAAAATAAAAGATGATCTCTTTAGAACTAAAAAAACAAAACAATGTGGTCTATTAATGGAGGAAACTGCCATTAAAACAGGGAGTGAATAAGACAATACACACAATGTATTCACTGGGATGTTCACCTTACCTGAACCCAATGTGCAAGTTACATGTTTTAGTGTTTATTTTGTGTAGATTATCAAGTAGATGGAAACAGACAACTGCATACTTTTTCACCGGAGACAATACAGATGATGCTGTGTATGGAAATATCAATTCTGACATTACAGTGAAAACCTAAGAAATAGGTCTTAATATTTTGGCAGTTGTGTCAGATATGGGTGCACCACATCAAAGATTTTGTAGGCATGTTAGTGTAACTCTAGGATGTCACAGTAAGTTAATTAATTATTTCTTGTATCCTTGTGACAAAAACAAGAAAACCTATGACATTCCAGATCAAGTTAACCTTTTCTAGAATATTAAAGGCATGCTCAGTAATTTTTAAAAAAGTTATTAATATCCCACAATCAATTGCTGCAAAATCTAGACATGAGCCTGACATATTTGAGCACCTTCAACTTAATAGAAAACTTGGATGTTATTGTCTGTGTCTGCTAATGTCATAATTTAAATATGTAATAGAAATTATAATTATGAGGTTTAGTGTGTTTCTTTTTAATTAATTCTTACAATTTTTTGCTTTTTTTGACCCTAACCTTGCCTTGATACAATCAGCTGTTAAGAGTGATTAGGAGGAATATGGTAGCTGCATGAACTTTGCTACACTGTATTAATATAGTCACTGTACTAGAAGCTATTGGGCCATTTCACTTGCTCCCAGACTAATAGTCTTGTCCAGACCATATTCTACCCTATCCAGACCAATGGTTTTGTCCAGAATGTATCCAAACCAATATTCTAACCTATTAAGACCAAGGGTCTTCTCTCCTCTTAATTCTCTGACATTGGCAACCCTTGTTTATTACTAATAACGTTGTCAGAACCATGCCATTTTTGATCTCTGACCTATCTTTCACCTGCTGGGTACAGCAGCTTTACCATCTGCTTATAACCGTACATGTCAAGCGAAGTGTAAGGGGTTTGACTTATTTTAGAAGAGGATGTGTGTGTGTGTGTGTGTGTGTGTGTGTGTGTGTGTGTGTGTAAATTTATAATGACTGTCCTAGATTATGGTTAGGTTCTCTTGAGTTAACAGAATATTGGTCTCCTCTCTTGCCAGGATAAATAAAACATTATTATTATTATTATTTGTAAAGTAAAGTGAAGATGTTAGACTTTGTTCAGGAGTATGTGTTGAAGTTATTTCACTGTAAGTTAAGACAAGTTATTTCTGATGAGTGACAAATAAGTAATAGGCCTAAATGGCTGCCTCACTGGCCCCACCCTCCTAGACTTTTACTAGAGGAAAAGAAGTCTACTGTGGAATCAAGTTACCACCACCAAAATCTCATATAATCAGTATATGTACCATGCCTGCCCATGAAAATGCTTTAAAACATGTTTATGATAAAAAAAGAAGACATAAATTGACATCTGTACCATATACCAACACAATCATGACTTAAAACCACAAAGACAGGCCCAGTTTCTAATTCCTACTGTGAAAGTAATAGTTCTGAAATACCATAAATTTAAATCGTCCAGTGTAAATTATAGAAAAAGTATTCTACTGAAAGAATATTCAAGCATACCTCCCCAAAATGCTGAGCAATGGCATTATCTTTCCAGGAGTAACTGAAGGTGCCATTTGGAGACTGATCATATATATTGAACAACTCTGCCTTTAAAGTTATATTGGCTCCACTAACGACAGGTCCATTATGTGACAGTGTCACATAATATTTCCCAAGGCCTAGAATATATAACATTAAATTATTTTCAGTCATACAATTTCAAGGATGAATTCCATTTACAAATAATGTAGTCAAAATGAAAAAAAGGCTGGCAGTTCATATTCTAACATATTTATAGCTTCAGTGTTTTAAATAATTCCGGTGATTTATTTTTCTAAATACATTTACTTTAGCACCACGGTACCTCGTAGGGCCTTATACAAATGCTTGTGCCTTTTGGACAAACCTTTGCAATGTCAATTCGAGAAGAAACTACTTGCATTTAACAAGTATTTAGATTAGATTAGCAACTGACAGCTAGTCTAAATACAAAGAATAAAAATGATAAGGAATAAAATACTCACCAAAAGAGATCTGAAGGATGAAAAGTAAAATCACAAGACATTTTCGATTTTTTTCCATGTCAACTACAAGCAAACGCAACCAGAAAATTCATGTGCTATAATGCGCCTCGATGGTTTGATGGTTGGTGAATGACGGTGTGTGAGTGAACAAAAGTACCGAAGTTCCCGAACAAGCAGTGTATGGAGTGTCTAATGGATACATTTCTCTCAAATCTGTTTCAGCAGAGTAACATTTTAAACACGCCATTGCATAAACTTTGAAGATATGATATAACAGTTTAAAATGGTAGATTAATGGACGAAATTTCATAGATTGAATATTTTAGGCTGATTATTACAAATCTACTTGTTATAGGTCTATTTCATATTGTACAGTTGGCGAAGTTGCATTTGTTTATGTTTATTCTTGACACCAGATGTCAACACAAGACTTCAAAACAGTAATGGCCTTGAGCTTGACTGGAAGGTTGAGGTTGCATTTCTCCAGTAGAGTTAATGTGAACTTCAGTGTTGAAAATTGTTATATATTTTCACATTGGAAGATAAATTTCGGGGGATATGTCTTCCGTCCTTGAAAATGCCTATTTACGGCATAGGTTGAGGCAGATGGATCAGTTATATCCGGAGCCATCAACGTTTGGACATTGTGATTGCACTTCCTATTCGTATTTTGCTCTTTCACTTGTGCTCTTTGCGGTAGGAACTGTCATAACAGTTCTTGCTCTCGGAGATGCCGATGGTTATATATTTACAAACTTGGGACATATGTGGCTTGTTGGACCTATATTTATATGCTCAGGACTAATGGTGGCAGTGAAAAGTGTGTTATATTTAAGAAGAAAAAGTGTCATTCAGATGCTCTTGCGGCAACGGGCTCTTTTGAGGGTATGCATGTCTGTTTGTGAAATAATTTTCTTTGAAATGTCCGTAATATATATATATATATATATATATATATATTCCGCTTTAGCTTCATGTTTTTAATCCAGTCATTTTGATGACACTTTAATTTGTTTATATTCGTTGAAATACTAGATTCTTATTTTTGTCTCTTAACTTTAAGTTATGTATAGTGTAGTCCACTTGTTTCAAGCTTTTGATATAGATTCATCAATATGCCATTTTAAAATGTTTTATCTTAGTACTGTACATATCTGACATGATTTGATGGTTGCAGCGTTTTGTGCAATGTTTCAGTGGATTGTTACATGTCATTGCTTGACACTGACATATAGTCTGAAATACAAATTGAAATGTAATATATCAGTCAAGAAGAATTACAGGTGGATAAATTTAATTTCAAGGTATATATGAGAATGAACAGCTATCAGGACTAGAGAGCTGCTTTGACTGTGTGTTACAAAAGGAGGTTACTGTAGTATCCTGGAACATAAACTCAGGACCGCCTTGGACTTTGGTAATTTCTTGCTCAAACATCGTCATTAACCAAAAATTCTTTTGATCCTGAGCGTGTTCCACCATACAAAACAACTTGTTTCCCTTACTTTTCTGTTCACCTTGGGTTGTCATGATCGGCATTACATGAGACGCTATCTTTCCCAAGTCCCTCAGTAGCGGTGTCTAACTTAGGCTACTACACATACGATTGAGCTAAAGCTTTGGACTTACAAATTCCCATGTGGGAAGCATGAATATCTTTTAAAACTTTATTTCTTAAAGCAGAAGGTACTATAACCAGATACCTCCAAAATAAGATTTCTCTTTTTAGAGTATGTGGCTCATCTTTTTCTTAAAATATGGTAATAATTCATCATCAGGCATTATAGGCCACCCTATCTTAAGATATGTCATTATTTTTGGAATGCCCTTATCTTTCCTTGTATGATTTAAAATATCTTTATTATTATTATTTATATTTCATGGCCTTCATTGAACCTCTCTGGCCAACTTTATACAAAGAATTTTTCAGTTTCCTTGGAACTTATCTTTCTTTCTTTCTTCATCAGAAATCACTCTTCCTATTATCTGTTTGTTGATTCTAATTTGCAGTCTGGTTTGTTTGTCTGTGAGTTTCCTGATTTTGTTAGTTTTGTTTCTTAGGTCTTCCACTGTAATTTTTAGTTCATATCTTCCTTGATTTCTGTAGCCTAATCCGCTTAATGTTGCACTTACTATTCCATAATTTTTCTATTACCGGGCAAGTTGGCCGTGCGGTTAAGGGCGCGCAGCTGTGAGCTTGCATCTAGGAGTTAATGGGTTTGAACCCCACTGTCGGCAGCCCTGAAGATGGTTTTCCGTGGTTTCTCATTTTCACACCAGGAAAATGCTGGGGCTGTACCTTAAGGCCACGGCTGCTTTCTTCCCACTCCAAGGCCTTTCCTGTTGTCGCCATAAGACCTATCTGTGTCGGTGCGATGTAAAGCCTATTGTAAAATTGTAAGTTAGTAAATTTTCTATTATTCTCCTGATGATCCTGTTCTCTGGTGTCCTGATTGTGCTCATTACTGGTTCTATTTCCTTGTAGACTGTTTCATTAGAAGCTACTCTCTAGTGTCCGTCTTTTTGGTATGATTTGCTGATACACATTCTAATGATTCTTTGCTCAGTCTTGAATATTTTGTCTATTTGTGCAGTGTTAGTTGTTTTGAAGATGGTTTTACTTGCTTATGTTATTTCTGGTTGAGTGACTGTTTTGTAGTGTTTTAATTTTGTTGCTATTGACAGGCCCTTTTTGTTGTAGGTATTCTTGGTGACATATTGTGCTCTGGTCAGTTTATTTACTCTGTTATGCCATGTTGGCTTTTCGTTGAGGTTATATGTTACGATTTCTCCCTGATATTTAAATTTATCTACAATTTTGATTTTTTGGTTTCCTATGGCAATTTTGTTTGAGTGGTGGATCAGTTAACATGATCACTGTCTTTTTTGCTAGTGGTTTTACGTCGCACTGACACAGATAGGTCTTATGGCGACGAATTGTCTTTTTCAAACGATCTTCCAAGACCAATTTTCTGTGCTATTTCCTGAATAACTTGTCTGGTTTCCTGAATAGTGTTAGACAAGAAAGCAAGGTCATCTGCAAATCCTAGGCAGTTTAAACATCTTTTCTTTGGGTCTTCCAATTTGGATGTTCTTTGGGTTAATCTTGTACCATTCCCTCATTATATATTCCAAGGCACAGTTGAACAGCAGTAGTGACAAGCAGTCTCCTTGTCTTAAACCTGTTCCTATGGTGAATGGCCCAGAGAATTCCCCTCTGAACTTGACTTTCGATTTAGTGTTGGTTAAGGTTAGTTGTATCAGTTTGATTAATTTTGGATGGAGCCCAACATTTCTTAAGATTTTCAACATTGAAGGTCTGTGGATACAGTCGTCGTCATCATCATCGTCTGCAGTTTCCAGCTGTTGGCCGGGTCTGCTTGGAACATAAGCCTCTCCATCTCCTCTTGTCTTCTCACCACTTCTCCCTAGGCCTTCACACTTCCACTCCTTTTATCCACCTGTCACTTGGTCTTCCTCTTGGCCGTTTACCTGTTATCTCCATTTCGTACATCCTCCTCGGTATCCTTTCCTCTGTCATTCTCTTCATGTGTCCATACCATCTAAGTCCAGATGCCTCTATCCTATTCTGTAGTGGCTCTTCGTTTACTATATCTCAAACCTTCTCATTTTTCATCTTATCCCATCTTGTCACTCCTATCCTGCTTCTCGAAATTTCATTTCACTTGCGTGTATTCTATTCACGGCTCTGTGCCTTATTACCCAACTCTCAGCTGCATATGTCAGAATAGGTATATAGTACGTCCTGTATATCACCCTTGTGCTTCTCTGAGGGACATCCTTGCTCCAAACCAGGCTTCTGACACTTTTCAGGAATGCTCCTGCTTGTGTTCAACGCTCGATTATTTCCTTATCATTTCTTCCACTTTACTCTATGATACTTCCTAAGTACTTGAAACTCTCTATCTTCCCAAGCTGTTCGCCTCCAAGCATTATCCCTCTCATAGGTGTCTCCTTCTTTCTAGTTGTGATCACTATCTCGCTCTTTTGGGCATTAAATTTCATAACTAAGTTTAAGCTAAGGAGATTCCCACTTTCCAATACTTGTCAATTTCTTATAATACTTTTATTGTTTACATGACATAATCCAACTTAATCTCTAGGTGTATAGGTATATAAATTAAGCTATATTATGTCATGTAAACATTAAAACTATTATAAGAAATTGACAAATATTGGAAGGTGGGAATCTCCTTAACTTAACCTTAGTTGTGTTGAGCCAATACGGAAAAAATATGAGATTTATAAGATTAAATTTCATTCCATATTGTTCCACCTCATCTACCCAAGCATCCAACTGTTCCTGGATAACCTCTTCCTTTTCTCCCCAGACTAACAGGTCATCTGCAAACATCATCACTCATTTTTCCTTATCCAATTTTCCTCGCCACTTTTGTCATTATCTCGTCTGTTGTTACTACAAAGAGCAAAGGTGACAGAGCACTTCCTTATTTTAATCCACCTTTTTGCTTAAACCAGCCTGTTCTCTCTCCTATTTTCACACAACTGATACTCCCATTGTACATCTCCTTCACTCTTTTTACGCTCTGTTCCTCGACACCTTTCCTCTGTAAGGTTTCCCATACCTTGTTTCTACACACACGGTCATAAGCTTTCTCAAAGTCCACAAAGGCCTTCACAAGATCCTTACCCCATTCATAATGACACTCTTGTAGTTGCCTTACTGTGAATATAAGGTCTACTCTGGGCCTTCCTGATCTGAAACCATACTGCTCTTCTCTTAAGTTTTCTTCCACCCTTTTTCTGATTCTATTCTCCAGAATCTTCTCAAACACCTTTGCACAGTGGCATATCAATGTAACTCCTCTATAGTTTAAGAACTCTTTTCTATTCCCCTTCTTGAAAATGGGTATGATTACCTCCTTCTTCCAATCTTCAGGGGTCTTCCTTTCCTTCCATACTACTTTCAACACACGATAAAGCCACTGTTTCCCTACCTCTCCTGCTGCCTTCACCATCTCAGTACTCACTTCATCTAACCCTGGGGCTTTCCCTCCTTTCATCATTATAACATCTCCCCTATTGCCTTTCCTCTTACTCTTGACCGTTCCATACAGTACTTTTTATTTCCTTTGCTATCTTCTTCCATCATGTTTGTTCACTTTTCCATCCATTTTTTCTTCTCCTCTGTTACAACCTTTTTAGCTTCTTCCTTTTTTGTTCTTATATTCTTGTCTTGTCTCCGTTGTCCTCTGTTGAAAGCACACTCTGAAAGCCTTATTCTTCTCCCTAACTGCCGCTTTGACTCTGTTGTTCCACCATGGGGTCTCCTTGCATCTTTTCCTGGCACTAATTCTCCCACAAACTTCCTCTGCAGTTTTTACTAGTGTCCTCTTGAACCTTTCCCATTCCTCCTCTCCTTTTTTTCGTATCATCTGTTAGTATGTTCAATCTTATTTTTTCCTGGTATTCTTCCTTGATTTCCTTTCCCTTCAGTTTCCATATTTTGATACGTCTTTCTTGCTTCTCTGTTTTCTTCCTTTTCGTCATTGTTCTCAGTTTCATTACCATACAGTTGTATGCTTTTTTAAAGTCCACGAAGGTTATTGCAAGAGGTTTGTTTTGTTTCTTGTAAAATTCTACGTGATTTGGGTCACATAGTTGACGGCTTGCATTCTGGAGATAAATTGGTAAGTAAGTTTCTGGTTCTACAAAAATGGTGCAAATCCCTCCACATGATGGGGCAATAAAAGGTCTCTTTAGACGACCTGGTCCACTGGTTTTTGATTCTGTGCAGCATCCTCTATAAAATAAAGGTCCAGTATTCCGTGATCGGACATGTAACACCTGTTGGAGAAGTCCATAATTCTCATTTGGAGTGATGGTTCTTAGGCGCCCTGTTGTCCTCTTTCATTGATCCCACGAGATGGAACTTATCAGTGACGGCTAACATTGTTCTGTTATTTGTTTCCTCCATATTCAATTGCTCCTTGTTCTGTTCTTTAATGTAAAGCAAACTCGGACCATATCTACATTACATACAGAAATACTTTTATTGCTATTCCTACAGGCTGCAATTACAGTAATGTAGAGTTAAAGTAGTTTTAATTCTTCAAAATCCCTAACCTAAAAATCAGCTATAATGCTGAATAGTTCATGAACTCATTAAGATCACACCACTGTGCATGCTCCTAGGCAAGGATGGACGCTGTGGAAGACAAACACTACAGTTACTTTCACTGTTCAGTATTCAATTCGTTTTATGTTATACAGAAAATAGGTATTATTTGAATGAAGCTTTCATACCTGATCCGTCTCCATTATCAGGATTGTTGAAATTTATGAACACATGCACCTTAAGGAGTTTGAATGATAATCCTTTCCTGTTGTCGCTGAGTATCATCTTGTAGCGAGAAAAACTTCTTTCGACATCACATGATGTAAGGTAATGGAAACGTAGTTGAGTAGAGTTAAATCACTTGGAGAAAATTTCTGGAAATCTGCAGAAAAAGGGTTTCCATAAGGAATGCCACGTATTCCACACAGGTACAATAGTCCACTGTTCTTTTCCATTACATTTTCTAATTTTCCACACACGCTAGATGCCACTGTTCCTTTCACATGCTTTACTTCCTGTTCAGTGCACATTACAACATCCAATGCATCGCTTAGTTCTGTACCTGAAACTTCCATTTGTGTGATTGTTCCAAATGAAGAATTAAAATTGGATTTATGTAAGCCAGATCCATCTTTAGTGTACTGCTTGAAGATAAATCTTGAGTAGTTTTTATGGAGCACTATTCTGCAGGATCTAAAGACTTTATGATCTTCTCCACAACGTCTAAGTTGTGGCATTAAACCAACGCATTATAACTGGCTGGGGATGTAGGGGCAATGAAGGTTGAGCTTTGACAAATACTTTCTTGCAGTCGGGTATTAATTTATCTTCTTCAGAGTAGCGACGTCTAACTTCTTCAGCTACCCTATGCAAGGCATGTACAAGACATGTCAGGTGTATAATTTTTGGGATAGCATTTTAAGTCCCTTATCTGCCTTCACCATGTGCAGAGCAGCATCAGCTACAAATAGAGAAATGTTCTCTCTCTTTGCTCCATTTGGCCACAGCAGATTCATTGAATTGTCTGAAAACTGCAGTGCTGGAATGATTTGTCTTCACATGTCAGGAGGAATGTATCTCCAGGCCAGCATGCCAACAATCACATTTGCTGTTGAAACCTATAACTTACTTTCTCCTCTCCCACACCATACCGCATTATATCCAACATCTCTTCATAACAAAGGGTCAGATAGTCATTCCTGAAAGTAGATTAGTTGGGAACAGAATGATCTGTATATTTTTCAAGAAACTGTCTGAAGCTTCGATTTTCTTTAAAGGAGTATTAGATGAAACTGGACAAAACCATTATCTTTCAGAGATATAGCAAAAATTGTGAACGCTGTGAATTTGATTTTGGAGTTTCGAATAGCAGACATTGCCTATTTTCGAGTACAGAATGTTATATTCTTACATTTTGCAGTATTACAGTGTTGTAGCACAGTAAAGCATTTTTCAGCAGTAACTTTTTCCCCAAATCACTCCATCCGTACTGAATATGTTTTCACTGAACTTGTGAACAAAACTTCACAACTTCTCTCTAACTGAGGCTTTTGTTTTAGGCACATTGAAAGCAACTGAATGACTGATGCTCCCTCAGTAACAGGTCATTCAGTGTGTTGAAAGAGTAAGAGGGGAGGACGAAGGAGAGAGATATGAACAATAACAAATAACTGCAGAAGAGCCTCTGCTTCTGTGTAAACAGTAGCCTTATTTCCAGGAATTGATCCAACTAGCAAACAATAGCTCTTGCCAGCTAGAAACATTGCCTACACTACTTTTCAATGGTTCTTCAGCAGTAGAAGTATATTCCAGTCTATCCTGAAAAATAATTTCTAGAGCTTACTTTGATTTTTAGAAAATGAAATTCAAATGAAAATTACCAAAACATTTTGTTATAATGAGATTTTGTTCAAAATATGCCATAAAATAAAAAAAGCCTAAATATACATTTATATGCCCAAGAGAGAGAGAGAGAGAGAGAGAGAGAGAGAGATAGAGAAATGCATTTATTTCTGCTTCCCCATTTGGAGCCTGCCAAAAAGACAAAGCTTACATAAAAAGTGGATTGACAACTACAAGGGTCATGTAAAATATGTCCATAAATGATTGGTATACCATATTACAGATTACCTATTACTCAATAAAATTCATATCAGTCAATCATTTTGAAACCCATGAGGAACTCCTTATAAGACTAAGATAAAGGATAAATGATTTCTTACTATTGTTTTTCAGGGCTGCTAGCTGAATGTCCTTAATAAATTGGTTATCCAAATTAAATTTCTTACAAAAGTTGTTTATTTTTTATTATCTGCTTGGAAATGTGTTAAATACATTAGAAGTCTAATAGTCCAGCACGTTCGGGACCAGCCCGGTGCCGGATTACTGAAAATGCTGGATTATCGGGCGGTACCTCTTACTACGATATAGGTTAAGGCGTACAGCGAAAACAGCTGTAACACGGCGTTTTGCAGTAAAATCTTTTTGTTTTTTATGTCGTAAATTTTTGATGAGCAATATTAAATTAATTCAACAAGATATTTCTATTCTCACCTTTCTCCAGGCGTTTGATGATTTCCAGTTTCTGGTTGATGGTCAGAGTTACGTGGTTATGTTTCTCTCCTGATTTGAAACTTGAAGAAGGTTTCGGTTTCAAGAACATTATCACTGCTTAAATACCAAGAAAACTTCCACAGGGCACTTTGATATGCATGTTCACTACACTACTGTGATACAGATCCTAGATCGCAAGGAAAAAGTACTGTAGCGAAAAGTGCTCGCAATCAAAGCAATGAACTGAACCTGTATGTGGTGACAGCCAACAATGTCGATTATGTCTAACAATAGCAGACGTGTAGAGGTCACTTCCGTGCGCTTTAACTGTCATAAACATTTAAAAAATCATTAAAAATCCTGGATTGATGCCGGACCATTGGGCGTTCCGGACTGTTGGATGCCGGACTAATGGAATTCTACTGTATACAAGACTACACAATATAATGCGAAGGGAAAGATTATGACTTGTCATAGAAATCCACCCTCTAGTGATAATCATCCCATGTACAAACACAGGTGTCTCCAAAACAAAGCAAGAGTGAATTGGCCTGTAACAGAGTTGTAGTCGATTCACTTCCCTGTTCTAGATATGAAAAAGGTTTGTTACAGTAGGCCATTTTAAGCAGTTGTTATAAGACAATATTTTTCCTGAGTAGTTTAGAAGAAACTAACAAATGAAGAGGGGAATAATAGTTTGCAACTTCATTTGTATTTATGGGGAATGATCTTTGTGGCAACCAGAGTATTTAGAGTGGCTACTGCCTTGTGACTTCAGATTTCATGCCCTGATCTAGGGTATTGAGATAGTGGACTTCATCAGTGTATCAGCTCTTGGAGTTATTTTTTATGGTAGTTATATTCAGTGGCATGAGGAGGCAAAATAATATAGTCAAACAGAAAGAAACTGTTAGCGAATATATGTATCTTAAACTGACATGAACAAGGAGGGTATACTTCGGGATATCATCCTCTCTTATATCTTTGAAAGCAAATATTGTAAAATCAGAAACACTAAAAGACTGTTAAAATGCTGTACTTTAATACTATTCTCGGAATTCATGTGTGATTTTTTGGTAGAAAACAATCTGTGCATGCACATTGAATATATCAAATCTTCTTCAAATTAACAACATTTTGTAAGAAAGTAGTAGTATTTCAGAGCTCCCATGTAAGATGGGGTTATGTAGCATATTATTACCATGACTCCTTTCTGTTGCTGAGTGTCCTTGCAAACCATCTGCAGTATTTCAAAAGTTTTGATGGGAGCCTCTGAGTCTCATGGAAGTGGCACAGGAACAGAGGTTCCACCTTCACCCTATGAAAAGATTATTGTCAAAGATTTGGATTGTGTTTAATAACTGAGTAATATTAGCCTTCAAGCTTAATATCTGTATAACATTCCTGCATTTTTTTTCTGTGGTAATATTCACTGACAAAAGGTATATTATAGTAATTTTCAATAGGCCATGTGTTTATAATTTCATAATCATGTCCTTTTCACCCACCCCCCTCCCAAATATTTATCTGCCCCTGCATAAAACAATATATGTATATATCATAATCATCCATTTGCCTCGTATAAGTTATGTATAAAATCATAATTTTACAGCAATGTTTTGGACTGCATTGCATGTTAAATGGGCTTTAATTTTATGACTTTGTTCCCTTTTAAACCATGTAGTATAAGAAATATTTTTGTATAAGATATTTGAATTCTACTCAACTGTCTAGGGTTTGCAGGAGTTGGCACAACAGTCACGGAACCAGCAATCTGGTTGTGTTATTCGCAATCCTAGCACAGTTACCTTGCCACCTACGTATGAAGCCCTGATGGGAGCTTCTGGGTCTCATGGAAGTGGCACAGCAACAGAAGCTCCCCCTCCATCTTATGAAGAGGCTATGTTCCTAATAGGAGATGAGAAATTACAGGTCGTATTAGAAGAATCCAAATATGCTGCCAGGTTTGTATTCCTTTGATTCTTTGTGTAAAATGGTCTCATTTAATGGCATTATACTTCTGACAGGGAAGTGCTTTCTTAAACACTGTGTCCTCTTATAAAATTAGGCATGTTACAGTATTGTTGGTAACTGGAGGCACAAAACATATTCATGCACATGTGTATTTTTGTGAGAGATCCTTTCATACAGGGTTATTCATAAGGCCCTCCAGGTTTTGAGACCTTCATAGTGCAATAACTATGGCAGGCATATCAAAATTACTCATATCAACTGGTACATAATCTCTCAAAGTTTATTATGTACCTTACAGATGTTAAATATTTGCTCCTTTGATGATGCGACAGACAGCAATCCTGTATTGCAGTTCCTGCCACACATGTCCTAACATTCCACGGTCGATACCAGTGCATGCATGATCCTTTCTTACAGTTCTGCTAAATCATGGCATAGGGGGCACGTGTACATGATCTTTGATATAACCCCATACAAGTTATGTGTGGTTAAGTTAGGTGACCCTGAAGGCGTTAAAGAAGAGGAGCTTCATCTCGAATTGGACATCCAATACAATAACTTGGAAGTTCACCTTTGAGATGATCACGTGATGCCCAATGAAAATGTGATGGAGCCGATGACTTAGATTTAGGTCCCTTTAAGCAACAAGCAAGAAAATGTGATGGAACCCCATCCATTTGCAAAATGTCCTCGCTCTCTTCTTGTAATTGTGGCAGTAACCACTCTGTTGGCATGCATGTCTAGCTACACTATACGGGTAACAATTCCTTCTGCAAAGAAAAATGAATCATAGACCTTCGACGAAGTAACCGCACAAAACATATTTGCTTTAGGGGAATTATGGATGTGTTCGACCATATGGTGAAGTTTGTGTGTATGTCCCAAATGCACATTGTCGTGATTCACTGTGCCAGACATGTAAAAAGTGTCCTTGCTACTAAACATCGCTTTTTCGGCAAAATCTTCATCCTGTACCTGCTCTTGAAAAATCCATGCAGAAATGCAATTGACAATCAAGATCTCAGGGTCTCAGCATTTGTAGTAACTGCAGCAGGTATGATTTTCACTCACAAATGTTTGCGTGGACATTTGAATGAGGCATAGCTATAATTCCAAACTCGCACAGTTTGACTTTTTAGGGCTCCTGACACATGCTTCTCTCATATGAACATTGGTTTCTGCCCTCTAGCAGCTAAATCAACAAGCTCACCATGCCACCTGTTATAGATTCAAACTTGGAGAGATTCTGTGTCTGTTGATATGAGTCATATTGCTGTGTTTGCCATAGTTATTGCACTATAATGTTTCAAACCCCATAGGAACTTGTGAATAACCTGTATTTTCATTATTTGGAAAGATATGTTCGACCAAGCAAGTTGGCCATGCAGTTAGGGTCCGCAGGTGTGAGCTTGCATTAGGAAGATAGTGGCTTCGAACCCCACTGTTGACAGCCCTGAAGATGGTTCCAAATCTTGGGTGCGGGTCGTATTCAAGCTGTTCATTCTCGTAAATATTTACTACGTTTACATGGATTATTGAAATAGATTTGAATACAGTTACCGTACTCAATATACCACATGTAAACGGGCATTCAGGTCTTATGTGTTTTAATTGCGTTCTAGAAAACAAGATCGATTCATTCTCAATACGATTACAGTGGCATGTAAACGCAAAATGTAAGGTAATGAAGTACAGTAAATCAAAGAAAGAATATGAGTAAATATGAAAGCCGCTGCTGCGGATGCTCAATCGTCATTTGTTTCACAAGTGTTACTGGCATGCTGGGTGCGCGAATAGCTGATCTCGCGGGATATCGTACTTTGCGGGAGTCGAGACTGTTGGTTACAGAAGTCTACCTCACTCACATTTGAGTTCCGTATCTGTCCCGTGAAAGCGATGGATTCGAAACAGCGTCTGCTGTCATTCACTGTGCATGAGAAACTGAAAGTTGTAAGCGAAGCTGAAATATACGGAAATCGTGCCGTTGGCAGAAAGTATGATATTGATGAATCGTATATTCGTGATTGGCGGAAAAAGAAGGAAAACTTCTAAAAGGTAACGGCAATCGCAGAGCGTTCCGCGGGCGGAGTGCAGTGTTTCCGGAAATTGAAGAACGACTCTACAAATTTGTGATAGAAAAACTGAGTTAGGATAGGGTGTGCTAGTGAAATGTGTCAATTGAAAGCACTAGAGATCTGAAAAGAACTCAAAACACAGGGTTTTACTGCAAGCCGCGGATGGATCGGAAACTTTTATCGGAGAAAGGAATTGTGCGTTTGGAGACGTACATCTATTTCACAACGTCTCCCTGGGGCATATGAAGAAAAATTAACGGCCTTTCAGCGTCACATTATTCATTTGAGGAAGCAAAATTCTTATTTGCTGTTGCAAATTGAGAATGCTGACCAGGCACCTGTATATTTTGAAATGCCATTGGAAAATACAGTGGATAGAAAGAGTTCTAAAAGTGTAACCATCAGAACAGGTGGTAACGAAAAGCAACAATGCACAGTAATGTAATGCACACTAGTGGATGGAACCAAATTCCCTCTATATGTGGTTTTGAAAAGGAAAACACTTCCGAAAGGAAACTTGCTATGGGGTGTTATTGTTAGAACATATGAATCTGGCTGGATGGACAGTGCGTTAGTTGAGGACTGGATAAAGTGCATTTGGCAACATCCCCCGGGAGCTTTGTTACAAAAACGAAACATGCTTGTGTTGGACAGTTACCGAGGACATACAACTGACGCCGTAAAAGATATGATAAGGAAAGGAAAAACCGGACGAGTGAAGAGGCCTAAAGTGGGACTAATATGCAGCTGGATCACGACCGCATGGGTGCACATTCCCAATGATCTAGTGTCTAAAAGCTTTAAGAAATGTGGAATTTCAAACTCAGTGGACGGTAGTGAGGACGACTATTTGTAGAAAGATGCCAGCGACGAAAGTTTCTATGGTGAAACTTCAGATGGTGATGGTGAATTATGAATGATCTGAGTATTGGACCAATTTTATTTATGATTTTTATGATGATTTTATTAATTGTAAGCTGTTTGAATTTATGTTTGTGGTATATTTGAAGAAAATGAAATAGATATGCAAGTTATTTGATTTTTATTTTTTTCCTATTTTGCCGTCTCAAATTTAGGGTGCGGGTCTTATTCGGTGGTGGGTGGTATTCGGAATTATACGGTATCTGTGTCAATGTGATGTAAAGCAAATTGTAAAAATATATATATATGTTTGATGAAATGATGTGCCTATCCATTTTACATTTTGAAAACAGATTTAGATTATTAAATGAATCCTGTTTTGCAGAATGATGGAATTTAATGCCCTGTCTGCGTGGATAGCTTTATCCTTATATACAGTGAAACTCGGTTAAGAAGTGTGATATTCTTGGTCCCTTGATCGGTTGCATTAAGATATATGCATATTTATCCCACTTAAAGTGTTCTGTTGTAATATATTTCTCGGTTAAACAGTTCAAATTTTAGAGCCCCTTGAGATAGAAAACGTCCGCTCAAAGCAGCTCGTGGTTAGAACCCTCCAGTCCCCGTGCAAGTTGAACCCTGTGTTAGACCGTTTGCGCCTGTCATGGAGCCTCTCCGGGCTTGCCAAGGCCATATGACGTCACGCTGTGACACCACCACCAGATGCTCACTCTCACCTTGTGGAATCGAATTGAACCCATCAGTCGTAATTTCCACTCCACCGTTTACATCAAGCAGAATAGACTTGAATGGGATTCTCGCGAGAAGCACAAAGCATGATAAAACATTAATACATTAAGTTGTGTGCCGCGACAGGGTGAAGTCATTAATCGAGGTGGCATCAACATTAATTAAAAACGGAAAAATGTATTTGTCCACAACACAGCAGCTTCTTATGCATTACCGTACTGTTTGTTAGGAATACATGAACGACAACTGTAGGGAATGCCACTTACAAAATTGTTCACGGTAAATACTGTACATTCCAAGCCATGTCAATTATCGTACTGACATACCGTACTGTATATGGACTCCAACATGATAATATGATTTGAAATAAGGTCAACAATAATTGCAAAATAAAGTACCGTATAGGCCTAATCTACCACAAAATTGAATATTCTAACCTGTTTGGTTTACATTCCCTTGCTTATTTCCTTCCAGACATTCTCTCTTACGTTGTTGTTGCAATAATGCTTATGGGTCTTGTCGTAGAGGAAATTACGTTTTGGAACTAAACTGATAAGATTTTCCGTGTCCATTATTAGTTAGGTGAATAAACTATTAAGAAACAAAGAAACATCCCGACTCTATGCAGGAAACAGCCGACCAAAGAGAATGCAGCCGACTTGCCAGCTGATACATATTATGCCGCCAAACAGCCGGCCGAAAGATCCCGAATGTCTACGAAGTTGAACGAATGTTGATAACCAGCTGGGTGTTGGTGAGAGGGGGCCTGATACACGCAATCAGAGGCATTGCGATACCATGTGTTGGCATAAAATTGAAAGTTATTTTTATTTTTTATTTTATACGAGCTAAACATTGTATTATCATGTCACTCGTAATTATTACATTGCATTATTAGAACGTAGCACAAGGATGAGGAGACATGAAATAAAATTCTCGTGGGGAAATAAACTGTTTACGTTTAGATGTGCTAGTGTTGCTACTGCGCCTTTATCACTCGCACGTAATACCTCAATACTTTCCCATGCACTAATTTCTGCAACTTCGAACCTGCTTTTCTTTTCTTCATTACCTTTAGCATGAAGAGCATTAAAGCAGGAAAATAAACTCAATATCGGCTTGTCCATGCGGTACTTGCGAAACAGCCAGAAACTACACCTGTGGCCATGACAACTAATAGGAATGCAGGGGCGATATAGGCCTATGAATAGGTTCTAAGAATCTCTAAGAATAAGTTGCCGATGTCCCGTCTGCTGCCGTTAACTTGAAGATGTCGGGGGGTGTGAAAAACTGAGGCGGTTTATGGAAGGTTCGGTCAGTGTGCCTCAGAACACATGGAAGGGAATGTGGGAGGTTGTTTTTTTTTTTTTTTTCAAGTTGCTTTACGTTGCACTGACACAGATAGGTCTTACGGCGACGATGGGACAGGAAAGGGCTAGGAATGGGAAGGAAGCGGCCGTGGCCGTAATTAAGGTACAGCCCCAGCATTTGCCTTGTGTGAAAATGGGAAACCATGGAAAACCATCTTCAGCGCTGCCGACAGTGGGGTTCGAACCCACTATCTCCCGAATACTGAATACTGGCCTCACTTAAGCGACTGCAGCTATCCAGCTTGGTGGTTTATAGTTCAAGAAAGCAGTAAAAACCTTAAAACAGTCAACCTTGGACAATTTCTTTTCAAGTAGGAGCCTAGATTTTTGTGTTTGGAAATGTATTTAATGTCTAATGCAGTATGGAATTTACATAATGTACGGTCACCATCTACCGTTTTAATGTTCTTAGTATTTCTTTTATCTCTTGTGCAAGGTTTTATGTAATACGTTCCTTTCTCTTATCAAGAATTTTTATAATACAGTATGTTCAATTACAGTATTTTACTTTATCTCTAAAAATACATGTCATGATAATCTAATACTGTATTTATATTGTGGCTTTCTTTTAACAGCTCTTACATATCAGCCTATTTTGGTATTGTTCACAAACAAGGAAATCTGTTGGCTGTATGTTTCACATGTATGTCAAAGTACAGAATAAGTTTTCAGGTATTACCCCTTTTAAGTTCCTGCTTAAGAAGGTGTTTTTTTTTTTTTTGTCCCTTGAAAAACTTCTTAACAGTGTTTCACTGTAGTGTGATTCACAAGGAGTTAATAGCACTGCAATACTTATTTCTGAAGATGAGATAAAAATGTCATAAATCCAGGTCCTGTTTTCAATGTGTTTCAGAAATTTGTCATTTTGAATGTTTGTAAAATGCTTTACGCTGTAGCTGGAGGAGTAAAAGATAAACGAAGAATCCTCACCCTTCTCTCTTTGGTGAATATCACCTAACCTTGTAGTTGATGTCCTCTTTAAGTTCTTAGGCATTCTTCCTAGGATTGACAAGTAGTGTCTTTCCATATTTTATCATATCAGGACACCCCATGAGCCTAACTCAGATACATGAAATTTCTCATGAAATTTCTCAACATTCTGAACAATATAACATGTCTGATTGGACATTTTTTTCATAAAGTCATATCATCTGTACTCCTGTAACAACCCACCAATAAGCTAGGTGACTGTTTCTTCAGCCTTTTCTAGATGTATGAAAACTGTTTTGATATCTTTTCTGTAGAGTCTGTACTTTTCCATTTACATCTTAAGGTCAAAGATAGCATCTGTTGAAGACCTGCGAAGCATAACCCAAACTGTTTTTCTGTAATATGGATCTCTTGCCTTAATCTCTTTTGTATGATTTCACTAAAAAAGGTTCATGAGCCACTGAATTCCCCCTTCCTTTTAGTCTCTGTTATGCTGTTAGAGAATATCATATGGTTCTGAAATGTTACTGGTTTCCATTTTCTCCGTGACTTATTTTATGTCTTGATCGGACTTGCTGCCCAGGTCCATGGCTAACTGGTCAGCATTCTGTCCTTCGGTCCAAGGGGTTGCGGGTTCGATTCCCAGGTGGGTCGTGGATTTTAACCTTCATTGGCAAGTTACTGTGGCTCGGGTATCGGGTGTTTGTGGCATCTTCAACATTAAATTTTGTCCTAAGTAATGCCACGTTCCGTGGCTCAGATGGCAGCACGCCGGCCTCTCACTGTTGGATTCCGTGGTTCAAATCCCAGCCGCTCCATTTGAGATTTGTGCTGGACAAAGTGGAGGCGGGACAGGTTTTTCTCCGGGTACTCTGGTTTTCCCTGTCATCTTTCATTCCAGCAACACACTCCAGTGTCATTTCATTTCATCTGTCATTCATTAATCATTGCCCCAGCAGAGTGCGGCAGGCTTTGGCAGCCGGCACACTTCCTACCCTCGCCACTAGATGAGGGCTTCATTCATTCCATTCCTGACCCGGTAGAACGACTGGAAACAAACTGTGGGGATATAAATAGGGCCACATCCACCCATGGGCATCTCTCGAAAGACCTGCACCAGGCTTCCTCTCAGGTTATATGACAAAAAAAAATTGGACTTACAAGGCCTTGATTTCTTTGCTAATACTAACAGAGTTCTATAGTGTTCTCTTCATTCAACAGTTCTTGAAAAAATACTTTCCAGTTGGTCTTTATCTCATCGTCCTTAGACAGAAAAATTCTAATGTACTGAAAGAGTGTAATATTTCTTTTGCATTTTTCCCTTGCCTTAGTAAGCCTGAGGTGTTCCATTTCACCCTCATTCTTCCCAGTTGTTCATGTAGTTTGAAATAACCTTGTTTTGTACTTATACGTTTTTGCTTGCTTGGTACTTAGTGTGATTCTGGGAACAGTACCGGTAGTTGAAGCAAGTCATATTTTTTCTCAATTCAAGTTGTACTTCTTCATCATCAGAATTCTTTCTTTTAAATGCTACAAGAGGAATAGACATTTTTATGTTCCGTATATCTACAAATAAGACATTTCACAGTGTACTGAGGGATTATGAAGGGTAGTTTGTTACAGGCAATCAAAGTAATTTATGTTGACAGCGATAATTGATGGTAGAATGAGTTCTTGGTTAACAGTAGTTACAGGAGTAAGACTGTACTATTTCACATTTGTTGTTCACAGTATGCATGGATCATTTCCTGAAAGGTATCAAATGTCAGAGTGGGATTCAGTTGCGTTGAAACATAATTACCGAGCTCGATAGCTGCAGTCGCTTAAGTGCGGCCAGTATCCAGTATTCGGGAGACAGTAGGTTCGAACCCCGCTGTCGGCAGCCCTGAAAATGGTTTTCTATGGTTTCCCATTTTCACACCAGGCAAATGCTGGGGCTGTACCTTAATTAAGGCCACGGCCGCTTCCTTCCCACTCCTAGCCCTTCCCTGTCCCATCGTCGCCATAAGACCTATCTGTATCGGTGCGACGTAAAGCAAAAAAAAAAAAAAAAAAGAAACATAATTAACAGCTTGGCCTATCCCACTGTGTGGCAGACTGTACTGAAAGCCTGCAGGTGCAGCGAGTATGATATGAAAATGACCGTTTCCATGACTGAATTGGAGAAGAAACATAAGAGGATTGAATGTTAGTTTGGGAATACAGAACTGAAACGGGTGGATCATTTGAAGTATTTAGGATGTGTATTCTCCCAAGATGGTTGTATACTGCCAGATTGATTTAAGGTGCAGCAAAGGCAATGCAGTGAGGCCACACTTGCGATCAGTGGTGTTCAATGAAGTAAGTTTCCAGACTACACTATGTTTATATCAGCTTGTTTTCAGACTGACTTTCGTGTACAGGAGTGAAAGCTAGATGGACTCACGATACCTTATTTGTTACTCGGACGTAACAGACATGAGAGTTGCGAGAGTTCTTGCTGGTACTAAGAGGTGGGAACAAGGTCAGGAGTGTACTGAGACTGAAAAAATAAAGGCTGAGTTAAGTCTGCTCTTTGGATAAATCCGTATGCATAAATCGACTTTGGTGGTGGAGTCATATGGGTACTGATGTGCACCGTTTTCAGTAACTCAAATTGAGAAGGCAAAGCTGTATTGTTGTAGAGGCTCTTATTTTTTCTTTTTTTTTTCTTGGGCAATAAATAAATCTGCTATGGTAACTCTGCATGTCTCTCTTTAGTTTTCTTTGTAAAGAGTCGGGATCTCTTTGGTCCAAGATGATGCAATTTTTTTAAAATGTGTGTATTATGATAGACCAAGCGAATTGGCTATGCAGTTTGTGTCATATAGCTGTGAGCTTGCATTCAAGAGGTGGTGAGTTTGAACTCCACTGTCAGCTGCCCTGAAAATGGTTTTCCATGGTTTCGCATTTTGACACCTGGCGAATGCAAGGGCTGTACCTTAATTGAGTCTATAGTTGCTTTCTTCGCAGTCCTAACCCTGTCCTATTCCATTGTCTGCACAAGACCTGTTTGTGTCATTGTGACATAAAACAAATAGAAATAATAATTATAATATAAGACCAGGAATGGAATCATAAGGAAGTAGAGGAATTTTGCTACCTAGGCAGTAAAATAACCAATGGTAAAAGAATAAAGTAGAACATAAAATGTAGGTTAGCATTAGCAGAGAAGGCTTTCAGCATTGGAAAAGACATACAGATTTATGTACATTGTTGAATATATGTCTATAAAGATAACTTATAAAATATGTATTAAAAGCCAGTGCAGTAAAATATGATGTAATGACAGTAAAATCTTGTGAATAAAAATTATTAGTTCCATCCCATGAAATCTTTGTTTCATAAATGTAATCTTGCTGTAATATTGTGGCTGTTTTGTAAATGGTCAGTACAGAATTGAAGAGGTGACTAAACCCATGGCCACCAAATTAAGCAATTTAGGAAACTTGCACTGTTTGTTTGGTTTTTTGTTTATTTATTTATTTGTTTGTTTGTTTGTTTGTTTGTTTGTTTGTTTGTTTGTTTGTTTGTTTGTTTGTTTGACTTTAGCAGTGGCGAAGTTAGGGCTTGTGGCCCTCTTTTACACTTAACCACGTAAATTACAATTTAATACATATGTATAAAAGAGACGTACTATTCTATTATAAATTCAAGGATAACTAACCTAAATAACACATATGGAGAGCATATAAAGAGGAATGAAAGCAGAGCTCAACAAATAAAACAAGGTGACAAGAAATCCAGAGCATAAAAGTAAAAAAGAATGAAAATGGTCATAATGAAGAAAGTACATGCAAACTGAAAATCATATAAGCAGTGCATAAACAGAACACAATACATACTAAAGTAACAGAAATAAACGTGTGGCAATAAACGGTGATCTATGTACTGTACACGAGGTAAAAGTGCTGCTGACTTTTTTTTTAGAGCTTCCTAATGTTCAACAATTCTTCCACAGATACTTGGGTCTCTATCAAAGGGTAGAGAAGGTTCCACCTATTCAATACCATTAGCTTGTATAGGGTCTTATATAATTGGGACTAGTTTCGACCCCATATACACTGGGTTATTTTCAGCCACAATCCAATTGAAAAAACATTATGCTCACATACAACACATTAATAAATTAAACAATCTGTTATGTCTCAATTTACAATCCAAATTTTAAAACATTGATGAAGTCCAAACAACTCATCTAAAATTGAAATCAAATGACACTTCAAAACTGCTGCTGTTGGCTGCTGTTGGTGTCGAACTATGTCGTCGCTCCTACAGCACCAAACATTCCTGAGATGATCTGTAAAAGATAATCTCATTGAAATGTTGCTGACTGAGATCACATTTAAGAGTGTGTTCAGCAACATGAAAGGCATCTACACAATGATGATTGATAAGGATTACTAATTATATGCTTCAAATTCTCCTCTGCATCAGTATACTTAATAAATCAAGCAAAATTTAATCCAAACTGAACTGTGGGAAAATGTAGGCAATGTTGAAAGACACAAGGACAGCTTTACAAGATCTGAAGGACATCCGGTTGAAGGGATAGGAAATCTGAATGAAAGTACACTAGTGTCCAAAAGTTAAGCATAACTTACGAGTAAGCAGGGCAACAGGAAATAGACCGCAAATCGCACGACATATGCACCTACCAACCTTACGTATTCACTCTGTATAGGAAAGGAGTGTTCCCTGCTTTGACGAGCGGCAGAACCGGAAGATAAACACAGCTA
Source organism: Anabrus simplex (assembly GCF_040414725.1). Lineage (NCBI taxonomy): Eukaryota > Metazoa > Arthropoda > Insecta > Orthoptera > Tettigoniidae > Anabrus > Anabrus simplex. Next base: position 171,741,448 of record NC_090271.1, read on the forward strand.
GTGCCTGCGCCCTATATTCCCTCAGTCGTGTTTGCCCTGTTATAGTGTGCGGAGTGTAGCCTCCTGGTGAACGCGTGAGCATAATGGCACGACGACGCCATTTGGACCCCATTTTGCAGGGTAGAATACTCGGCCGTCTGGAAGCAGGCCAGCCACAGAGTGTCATTTCCAGGCTTTGGAGATTATTTCGAGACACAGGAGATGTTAGTCGTAGGCCAGTACCAGGTCAACCAAGAGTAACTATCCCGCAGCAGGACCGATATCTGGCCTTAACCGCCAGACGAAATCGGAGTGCACCTGCAAGACAATTGTCGGTGGAGCTTGCAGCCGTCTCAGGGGTTGCAGTTTCCCGGCAAACTATGTACCGGAGGCTCAGAACAGCAGGGCTTTTGCCTGACGTCCAGCGGTGTGCATCCCGCTCACTCCAGCACAGAGACGGGCCCGTTTACTGTGGAGCCGTCAACATCGAAACTGGACCATGAATGAATGGAGGCATGTGCTCTTCACAGATAAATCCCGCTTCAGTTTGCAGAGCGATTCCCGTCGCACATTAATCTGGGGAGAACCGGGTAGCCGATACAACCACAGGAACATCATGGAATGGGACCAGTATGGTGGTGGTGGCGTCATGGTGTGGGGCGGCATCATGTTGAATGGCCGTACGGACCTGCACATCTTCATGGGTGGTCCGAGGAACACTGTTAATGCTCGGAGATACAGGGATGAGGTACTGAGACCACATGTTCGAATCTTCAGAGGTGCGGTTGGTCCAGACTTCCTCTTAATGGACGATAATGTCCGACCGCACCACGCTGCTCTGGTGGATGAATTTCTGGCTGGGGAAGACATTCATCGTATGAACTGGTCAGCGAGTTCTGCGGATCTGAATCCTATAGAACATACCTGGGATGCATTGGGAAGGCGAATTGCATCCCTTCAGCCTCCGCCAAGGACCCTCCGAGACCTTCGCATTGCCCTTTCTGAGGAATGGGATCGACTCCCACAAGAGCTCTTGGACCATCTGTTGGAGAGCATGCCACATCGCTGCGAAGCATGTGTGGTGGTTAGGGGTAACCGCACACCCTATTAACAGCATATTTTCTTGTGGAAGACATGGCCAAGTTTTGTTAGTTGTTGTCAAAGTTGTACCTTAGCTATCAGAACCTTTCTGATACTGATTTTTTTTTTTGGACAGGTTGTGTGACATGGTGTGTGAGTCAGTTTCCGTTTGTTCAGCAATCCGTCTGACATTCCTATCAGGCGGTATGGCCTTGTTTAGTGATTGTGCTTAACTTTTGGACACTAGTGTATTTACCTAATACAAAACAGAATTCTGTGTACAACTAATGTAGGGTTAATACAAATTTTGGAGAAAATGAAACTACATGTTTTATTCTGATGTGTGTGCTTGCTGAAAATTGCAAATTGCCACTATTGTAGTTTAGTAAGGAACAACAGTGCTGTGTTTCATGGAATTTACTTAGATGGTGTAGAACTGATTTGTTTTTGTTTGTTTTTTGTATTTTAGTTCTGAAGATGAACTGAGCAAGGAGTCTCACGTTACTGTGCGAAGTCAGAAGCAACAGAATGGATGTCAGACTGACTGATGTGAATATGACAGAAGACTGAAACCATTACATGCTTTAATTATATCTCTCTAATTTCACTTTTGTCAAGATCAGTAGTTACCTAATTAGGGAAAATAGGTAGCATGGAGATAAGTTTTCATATACACTCTTGCTGAGCCAGAATGCTCTTGAAGTTTAAAGTAAGATTCGTATTGAAGTTTGAGAACTAGGTATTAAGAAAACATAAAGACAACACAGTTCACTGTAAGATGTTTTTTTTTTTTTTAAAGAATATAAACAAACTCATCAGTGAGGGTGATACTTAGGAACATGTATTATCATATGAAGAAATGGTGGGTCTATGATAATATTTATAAATGGCAGTTGAAATGTAATGCTCAAAATCTACTTTATCCAAATGCATCCATGTAGATGCTATGGAAGAACTTCAAGAGTATTATAGACTAAGAAGATTATCCATCAGTGTTTTAAATGTAATAGAGATTGCATTTCAGGCTCAAGAAAGGTCTTTTTAATCAGGTTGTTTGACTTCCAAAGGTGGTAAGCCTTACTGAATGGAGAAATTTTGCTATTCTTTGATCACAGAATTGTTGGTAACATATAATGTGGTCAAATGAGATACTGCATTTCAATCCTGACTCTTGTTGTTTCTTCCATAATTAGTATGGAATTTATTTCTGGAATAAGCTATTTATGTTCTCTTTTTGAAGTGGAATTTGGAAGTCTTGACAGTTCTCTGTAAGAGTGAAATGAGCAATATTTCTTGTACCTCCTAAAGTATTCCACGTGTTACTTAGATGAAGATCCCTAAACTTCTACCTCATCCTTCTGTAACAAACTATTCAAGCTGTTTCCTCATATATATGATTTTTATTTCTGTTACGTGCAAGAGTCAATTTACTGCAGATATGAACAGGAGTGCACTTCAACATAAAATTCACTGGTTAAGAAATGTATATCAGGAAGGGAAAATATTATCTTCAGGGCTGGATTTACGGATAGGCTGACTCGGCTAATAGAGCCCACACCTTGAAAATAGTATAAAAATTTGAAGGTATGTACAAATTAAATATGTTGGAAGTTAACAGCATTCAGTCTTAATATCATCTTGAATACACATATTCTTTAGTTGGTACATTTCCTGTTCTTACGTTAATATAATAGAATAAGAAATGTAGGGAAGTCTCTTTAAATCAGGATGTGTAAAAGTCTTAGGTTAGTGAAGAATTTTTAATGTTTCATCTTAAGTTCATACTATGTGTATCACAAAGTTTCTATCAGTAACACATGTTATAAATGATTATACATGTTATAAATAATCTTCTCCTCATTGTACTTGTAATAAATGATTATATCTATGAAAGTATACATGCGAGCCAAATACTGTACAAAGTTAAACTTATTGATAAACAATTCACGGTAAATTGAAGTATTAATTTACTGTTCAGAAGATTCAATGTCTTAGAGTTTTAGAATGACATATCTAATATATTGCCCACAATTTTTTAGCATTATGTTTTATTTGTTGCTAACTGAAAATGGCTAACAGCCAAGAACTTCAAGCCATTTAAAATTAAAATAATAATGGGATATTCCATACACATGTGGGTTGCACCACATCTTCCGTATAGGGGCCCATGCACTCAAAATCCAGCTCTGAATGTCTGTCTTCATCTTGTATATTGTTCACAGCAGTAGGCCCAATTGATAATGATATTATATCAATGTTTAAATAGTGTGCTTGTTATATTTGGAGAAATCTTAAACTTCGTTTGCAGTTTGACCAGTGAAGTCTGTCTGTACAGCTAAGTCATAATTGGTCGCTTTTTATACTGCTAGTCACATCTACCACTCATTGTAGTGGCTCTCATTGTGATAATTAAGTGCACTCTTGTCTAAATGTGACAAATTTTGTATGTGGTTGAATGGGAGCAATTATTGTTTTCATGATGATTTTCTTTATATGTTATTATTACCATCTAATTTACAGAGTTGGCCAAAGTATTATGGTAAACTTAGCATTTTTAACTAAGAGTAAGCTTATTACATTGTAGAATACTACATTTTTTCCTAATATATACTGTATTAGTAGCAAACTTATGTCAATGTCTAGTGTAGATATCTTTTGGTGCTTACTAACAATAGTTTTTCCTTCTAGATATAATTTTTTATTTAATATTTTAAATGTTTATGTAATTTTGTTTCATTTGGACCATAACTTTTTACTATTTTAAATGTTTGTGTAATTTTGTTACATTTTGACCAGTGATTGAATCATTCTTTCCTTTGTTTTTATTATGTTTTTATTGTTTTTCATCTATAACATAGTCCGACTCATTAGCTGAATGGTCAGCGTACTGGCCTTTGGTTCAGAGGGTCCTGGCCAGGTTGGGGATTTTAACCTTCATTGGTTAATTCCAGTGGCTCGGGGATGGGTGTTTGTGCTGTCCCCAACATCCCTGCAACTTACACACCACACATAACACTCGTCCACCAGGCGACTTGGCCGTGCGGTTAGGAGCGCGCAACTGTGAGGCCGCATCCGGGAGATAGTGGGTTCGAACCCCACTGTCGGCAGCCCTGAAGATGGTTTTCTGTGGTTTCCCATTTTCACACCAGGCAGATGCTGGGGCTGTATCTTATTTAAGGCCCCGGCCACTTCTTTCCAATTCCCAGGCCTTTCCTGTCCCATCGTCGCTGTAAGACCTATCTGTGTTGGTGCGACGTAAAACAGCTAGCAAAAAAAAAAAACCACTATCCTCCACCACAATAACACAGTTACCTACACATGGCAGGTGCCGTCCACCCTCATCGGAGGGTCTGCCTTACAAGGGCTGCACCCGGCTAGAAATAGCCACATGAAATTATTATTATCATCTATAACATAGATTTATACATGGATCTCTTTCCCAAATTAAGGAACCGTAGCACAGTAGTTTTCTTTCATAAGATTTATTTCGCCATTTCAACATACTCCATCTTACATTCATTCCTACCAGTCCAGTCTTTCATTTATTACAAAGGTTTCCATCTGTACTTCAGAATCTAATGTGATTAATAATGTTCATCCAAAGCAATCCATGTAGTATTGATTTTTCTTTTTGATGAATATTATTATCTTTGCCCATAAAGTAAGTGGATGTGGAATTAATGACAATATTCACTGAATATTTTTGACTTTTATATGTGCTCTGTCCAACTCGTTGGCTGAACGGTCAGCGTACTGGCCTTCGGTTCAGAGGGTCCCAGGTTCGATTCCCAGCCGGGTTGGGGATTTTAACTTTAATTGGTTAATTTCAATGACACGGGGGCTGGGTGTATGTGTTGTTTTCATCATCATTTCATCCTCATCACGACGCGCAGATCGCCTACGGGCGTCAAATAAAAAGACCTGCACCTGGCGAGCCGAACCCGTCCTGGGATATCCCGGCACTAAAAGCCATACGACATTTCATATGTGCTCTAAAAAGTGCACACACACACACACATGCACGCACACCCATGGTACGGGAGCCCTTGATGGGCTTTGGCCTGCCAAGTGACTGCTGCTCAGCCCGAAGGCCCGCATATTACGAGGTGCTTTATGGTCAGTGTGACTAATCCTCTTGGCCATTATTCTTGGCTTTTTAAGATCAGGGCTACTATCTCACTGTCAGGTAGCTGCTCAGTTGTAATCATGTAGGCTGAGTGGACCTCAAACCAGCCCTCAGATCCAGGTAAAAATCTCTGACCTGGCCAGGGAATGAACCCAGGGCCTCCAAGTAAGAGGCAGGCATGCTACCCCTTGACCGCCAGGCCAGCCTCTAAAAAGTAGGCCTACTTAAATTATTGTTCAAAATTTCTTAAATCGCTATTTATGCATAAATTACTATATCTATGAATATTTGAATACACTTTAATGGAAGCTGAGTGACTTGGCTGCCTGGTACAGGCCTTGTGATGGTGATTCTTCCGTAAACAGAATATGTACAGGTGTTTCCTCAAAAAATACAGTACTGTACTTGTATGTATTGTTTGCTTGAGAATTCAACAGAGATTAAACTGCATAAATGCCCTTAAACAAAGGAAAAGTATGTACTTTATGAAGGCATAGAGCTCTTACTACATGAAAATGAAAAAATGAATACACTTGGTAAGACAGACCTCAGAAAAATACTTTACGAAGGCATAAAGCTCTCTATAATGTAGATTAACTAGCCGACTTTGCAAAAACTGACTACTTTAAAAAAATATATATATATATGTGTAATGTCCTGTTGTCTTCCGCACTGAACTCTGCATTTTGCAGCTTCATCACGAAGACAATGTAGGAACAGCAAGTCTATTACCGATGCACTCTCTCGTTCAAAATACTGAAGATCGGTTTCGACGGCCTCTATTCCCCTCACGATGTGATATTTTAGGAGCTTGTGCGATGAAGTCCTCGACGTCAATGTCTTCATCATTTTATAGCATTTTTTCATTAAATATAACAGCAGTAATAATTTCTGCATCGGATATAATGTCTTGCTCGGTGTTATTCTGGAACCACTGTTCGACCTCATTTTCATCGGTTTCTGCACATCCAGGAACTCTTTTTCAGGAGGTCAAGTAAGTTTACATTTTCTGCATCATCACGTTCAATGAACTCATTTCCCTCGTGATCAAAGAGTTTTTGCTAGGAACGAATTGGTGTTAATGACTCTTAACTCGTTCCAGGTGTCGCTACCCATCCAACATCTAATAAGTGAATTTTCTTTTAAGTTCTGGATTAGACCTTGACCATCACTGTTTGCAGAAAGACGGGAGGTTAACAGCTTGCGCTTATATCTTTCTCTTGAGACTGACTAGAACTCCTTGGTCCATTGGCTGGCATAACACTGTGACATTGACATTAACTCTTCAATGTCTGAGTTATCCGGACTGCCGGGTTATCGAGTGCCGAGTTTTCGGGACTCAGCTGTAGAGGCGAATGTAAAGGAGTGCGATTTCTTTGCTTGTCTTGCATCCAGTTTGCAGTTCCAAGAAATTCTTGCAATAACGTGACAAAAATGTATGTTGGAAATCATAATTGTGTGCTAAAATTATTTCTCATATTAAATATGAAGTCAGGATGGTTGCCTAGTTGTACTTCCTCTTAAAACAATAATCACCACCACCACCCTAGAAATACTATTAAATCAAAATATTAGGCAGATAGTAGGAAAATTAATTATGAGGAAATTTGTGCTGCATGATATCGGATTGGATCCTATGTTTACAAAAATAAAGCATTTATACCAATATGACAGTCTCATACATCACTCTTACTTAACAAGGATGCTGCATGAACTTCTTTCTCAATATGTAACTTGTTGAAACGAATTGGTCAGTAATGGAAAATAAGTTAAGGAATTAACACATTGATAACATTGCTATCTATTCATTTCCACTTAGTATTTTCTGGGGAGGGGGAAATCCACAAGATGTTGGGGGCAGTCAAAGTGTATTCCGCATTTCATTGTTGCTAGCTCTGCATTCAGAGTTAACTGAAACCTACTGAATGAAATTTTTAAAGCCGAGTGCCAAAGAAAACTTGTGGCTGTATCACACATTATTCCACTTGTACAACTTGTGAATGGTCAGGCGTCTGACCTTAACAACAACACACAAGAAGCCTTAATAGACTTCCATTTGATGTCAAATACTTCCACATAAAATAAGCACAGAACTGATCATTCTCTCTACATATTGTCAGAGACCCACTTTCTGATTGTTTTCCAGATATAAGATGAGCAGGTTACAGGACTGAACTCCAGGTACATAACGATGATCTTCAAGTTGTCCTTCTTTAATGAAGCATATGACAGTATGCTCACTCGAGCATTCTGTAGGCATGTTGGAGGATTAAGTGCACTTATTACAGCTCTTTATAAAGATTGAATCAATTTGCATATCTTTTCAAACCAACTTCTGAAAAATCATCTAACATAAGCAATCTCCACACAAGTTCCTACCTGAAATAAGGTTTCATGAGTTTTGAAAAATATGAAATCATGACATCAAGGATTTTGCTGCTGATATGGTTATCTGGAGCTACTCAGGAGTGCTGGAAAAAGTAAATGTGTGAAATGGCCCATTGCAATAACGTGGACTAAAAATAAGCCACAAATAAACAGTAGTCATAATAATCAGTAGACTAAAAACATGCACTGTGCAGAGTAAACTTTTAAGAAGTAGACATCTTAAAATATCTTGGTTGTATCATAACTTAAATAACTCTTTCCATACAGAATTCTCAACAGAATCTCGAAAGTAGCCAAATCTTACGTGTTACCTTTGTCATAATCTTCCTTTGGACAGTCAAAGTCCATTGAGATCTGAGCAACTGGGCATACTTCACAAAAACATGTCTTTATGGACAGAGATAACTGCAGATTCCAGGTTGTAGAGTTGAAATTCTGAAGGAGGAGTGATAAGATTTTTAATAAAAAGATCTGTATTCAGACCCAGAATGAATGCCACTCTGTGATGTTGCAAAACCAAGGCCAAAATGATTCAGACCTGTAATGAAAAGGGGTTGCAGAGAAATCTGTAAGGCAGTAGATCTGTAGGGCAACCAAGGAAAATATAGTACAAGCAAGTGGACCTGGACCTAGCAGGAAGAAGCAAATCGGAGGGAAATGTACCTGAACAGACAAAGATGGAGAGTGCTCAAACAGTGCACATGAGTAACTAAAAGACTGTTGAGAGAATAGTTATTTTCATTGTTCTGTTGGTAATTAAGAATATTGAATTGGTTAGTTTTGAACTTGTTGATAAATTGTTTTACATATTAAGTCGTGGTGTAACTGCCCATTAACACAGTGTGCCCAGATTATTTCAAATGGCACCAATCTACAGAGCCAGAATGCTTTAGACCAGGGCTGTCCAACCTTTTCATGTACTGGGACGCACCTGATTCTTGCTTATGGAGGCACGGGTGCCATTTGATTATTAGAATTATAATAGAAACATGTAGACTAATATTGACTGAATATTTGTACTTACACAAATAGTGTGAAATCAGGCACTGCACGTTCACTGTAAGGCAAGGAACAGTATTGTTTCTTCCTTTCATTATTAAAACTGTAGGTTTGTACCATTTAGTCATGATCACAATCACTGTATAAAATATTATTTCCAATTATTAGCTGATGGATACTTTTTGAAGTTAATATAAATAAAAATTGAGGTTGTGAAAATTAATTATTCATCGAATATAAGTAAAGTTTAAATCTGCATGTTAAACAGAAGAGCAAATGAAGCCACAACCCACCATTTTGGCAACAATCAACAAAATGTAACTATGTGTTTTGAATCTGGGTCAGAAATTATTGGGAGAATAAAAGTATCATTGATCAATAAATGTATCAAATGTTTTATTTCATGCATTAAAAAAATTTAGGCTATATATAATTTTTTCAGTATAGCCTATATTTTATAACCCTGTGTGTAGCATACCAGTAGGACAAACTGGAAAGTTGTTGATTTCTTTCTCAGATATCAGTAATGATATTTTGCAGTTGCTTGTTAATAGGCCATGTATAAATCTACTAGGAGACAAAGGTTTGGGGTGCCTGTGCTTAATATTTTGTGAATGAAATCCTTTCATAATTAACAGAAAGATCATAAATTTAAGGGACTGAGTCAATAGGTTTTTTTTAAAATTAGTTTTAATATGAGTTTATTTTATATTAAGTACTTTAAAATTTCTTCTAAAAGACTGGAATGAATAATGCCTTTGAATTTTGAAGCTGTACCTGGGTCACTTATTACATGAGTATACCAAAAGCATTTGTACTCATGGCAAATAATCTGCTGAAATAAATTAGGCTTTTTTTTTTTTTTTTTCAAATATTGCTTTTTTTTTTTTTTTTTTTTTTTTTTTTTTTTTTTTTTTTGTAACTCATGCCAAATAATCTGCTGAAATAAATGAGGCTTTTTTTTCCAAATATTACTTTTTTTAAAATTTCTAATTATATATGATTAATGCTAGTTAAGTCTAGTCTTACATAAGTTTTTTTTTTTTTCAGTAAAAAATTCAGTGTGTAGATTTGAATAATGAATCACATCCCAAACAGCTTGTGTTCAGTATTTAATGTTGAAGATCCCATCAGAGAGCTTAGTGTGTAGAGTATTTTTCTTTCATAATTTATTATCTTTGGTAAATTGAGTTATTGTTTTGTATGATGTTTTTAAAAATGCAACGTGGTGTTCCTTTAGCTAGGAGAAGTATATTGTTACAATCTGTCAAGCTAAAATGTCTAATAGTTGACATTTGAATGTTAAAGGACTGTTCAGTTGGTTATTATTTTTATAGTACAGTAGTGAGGCAAAAAAAAAATTTCTTTTGATTTTGTGACTGTTTGTCATACAGAACTTTCCAACAGTGCCCAATTATAGGCCATGATAAACTGCTACAAAATGAATATTCTATACCGTCAGAAATGAGGCATGAGGCTGGAAACTGATCAGAATGCTAGTAGACCAGGGATGGTGAACCTTTTCCAGCTAGTGTGCCATTGTAAGTCTGGTTTATTGTTCTCAACTGTCTAGTGTGCCACTTGTTATTTTCCTTTAAGGAATGGCTGCAACTTACAACATCCCCCTCCCCGCCATTTGCGACTTCCTATCCAAATTCCCAATTATGATTCATAATATGTTATTTATTTATTTATTTATTTATTTATTTATTTATTTATTAGATATATATCTTGTAAATACATTCGATCGCATGTTCCGTGGTTGTGTTTTGCTAATACTGAAAAAAATACATTTTGAAATATGTAAGTTTTGAAAATACCTATTATTGTTTGTAAATAAATAAATAATAAGCTCCCACTGTAACACGCTTCTTCATTAAATATTAATACCGGGCGAGTTGGCCGTTTGGTTAGAGGCGCGCAGCTGTGAGCTTGCATCCAGGAGATAGTGGGTTCGAGCCCCACTGTAGGCAGCCCCGAAGATGATTTTCCGTGGTTTCCCATTTTCACACTAGGCTAATGCTGGGGCTGTATCTCAATCAAGGCCACGGCAGTTTCTTTCCCACTCGTAAGCCTTTCCTATCCCATCGCCGCCATAAGACCCTATCTGTGTCGGTGCGATGCAAAACAAATTGTAAAAAGATAAATATTATTAGATATAAAAATCAAAAGAAGCTTCCATGGCTCAGGTGGCAGCGCACTGGCCTCTCACCGCTGGGTTCCGTGGTTCAAATCCCGATCACTCCATGTGAGATTTGTGCTGGACAAAGCGGAAGCGGGACGGGTTTTTCTCTGGGAACTTCGGTTTTCCCTGTCATCTTTTATTCCAGCTACACTCTCCAATATCATTTCATTTCATCTGTCAGTCATTAATCATTGCCCCACAGGAGTGCGACAGGCTTCGGCAGCCGGCACAGTTCCTATCCTCGCCGCTAGATGGGGGCTTCATTCATCCCATTCCCAACCTGGTCAAATGACTGGAAACAGGCTGTGGATTTTCATTTTCATAAAAATCAAAAATACTACTATTGCCACTTCACTTCCTCCGTTAGCTTCATTATCTCTCCATGTTGTAGTTCGTATGCTCAAAAATTTATCTAATTTCTACTCCATCACATTTCCGCAAGGAAATCAGAAAAGAAAACAGCTGTCCTTGCTTGTAAGGTGGCATCCATCAAAACATACTGCAGACACCTGGGAGTTAATCCAAATTTTTTTCAATTACCCCGAAACTCCTTCACTCATTTGTATTATTCAATCCCTGACAACAGTTCAGCTGGCTGGCATTCCTTTCATTCTGTTAATTATTTGTTGTTTGTTAGGGAAGTTTTGAAATAATGTGTCGGACATCAATAAGGAAGTTTATTTCAACAACTCACCGTCAGAAAGTGGTTTCCCATGCACGCTGTATTATGCAGTGAGACAGATAAAACAGACGAACTGATATTATTCCTTGGCTGGAAAGATGATACAAACAAACTAGTTTGTTTTGTGTAATGTTCGATATTTTGTGACACTAACTCCCTTCTTTCTTCAGTTTGCATGGAACAAACATTTGAATGATTAGTCTCGAAATGGTGCTTTACATTAAATATGAGGGATACAATTGTGTTCGAACACAGGCAACACATCTTTCTGTCAGTCCGAATTCCCTTATCCACTGTTCTTGAAAAATCCGGTCACTGCCTTTGTTCAATTTCTGTTCTTTTTGGCACCGAAAACATGTTTGCAAGTTCCATATACAAAACCAACAGAAAACGACACCTATCTCACTTGACTTTCGGACCTATCAGTGTAGCAGTGGTGCCATATTACACGTCCGGATGGAACTAGTATTTAGATTTTCGATATTTGTTTCTTACACCTGAAACACTATAAGATATGTATTATCTGTATTACAAGACGTATATAAAAACATTATTTTCATGTGGCGTGCCACCGAAATCGTGTTCGCGTGTCACCTAGTGACACGCGTGGAATAGGTTCGCCATCCCTGTAATAGACCATGTTTAATTGACTTTCACCTGTATAAGATTGACATTTTTCATTCTGCTGCACCCATCCTGTTTCGAGATGGATAAGAGATTACCTTTTCAAATGCTATCCTTGACTATGCGTCAAGAATATCGTGCTGCCTCAAATGGAAACAAACAAAATGAAGAGATATAATCCAGTCAGTTGGTTATTAGACTACTACTGTTATTGCAGGTTATTAATACTGATTTTCACCTGCATGTTCAAATTTTTTTTTTTTAACCACTTAACATATAGAAACATTATTTGTAAGGTTCAGAATATCTAAGTTACCTGAAGATTGTTTCTATTGTTTTCTGTTTGGTCAGTTGAACACACATTCACACTACAGTACATGAATTTCTTTGTCATGGTCTTTCTTGACCTAGATTTGTAACCAACTTTTGCATTGTATTAAATAGTATTTAGGATACACTTTTTGTAGACCATAAATAAACTCTCATCAATTTTCAATTTGCTCTTTGTTTCTTTGACTCCGTTCATATCTATAAGGTCTCAGTGACATTTCATGAGAATATCTGATTGATTTCCTGCTTCATATCTTTGAGGGATATACTTTAGAAATATTATTAAGAAATCAGAGTATTTTACAATGGCAGCATGAAGTGTTTGCTTACATTGTTTCACAAGAAATTGAGAATTTTATTGTTCAGATATTTGTCAGTGGAATCTCATACCTTTTAACCAAAGTACAGTTTTGCCTCTTCTTTCTTGAGGAATATGCAGTTGACTAGCAAATCTTAAAACAATGTAAGACTTGTTTTCCTTGAAATTATTAAACTGCTAATTTGTACGTTTTCAAATAAATGTCATAAGAGTGTTCTTTCTGATCTGTGTTGTCTTTTGTAATAAAATATTGCTAGTATATATACTTCCAAAATACAATAATGTATATAGGTTTATAATAACTTTTTAAGAAGGTGATTAGGACAACATATCTAGGAAGAATTTGGAAAAAGTCCATTTGCTACTTTTTATTTATGCGAATAGAAAGATAATAAAGCTTTATATTTGTAGTCCATGCACACTTGCCTTTAATGTCTTGTATATATTGAAATTCCAGTGAATTCTCATTTTATGTATATCTTATTAACTGTAGGTAAACAGTAAAATATTCTAATACAGAGGATAACAATATTATTTATACCATGAAAATTTTGTGATTTTGTGACTGCTTGTATGATTTAAATTTTAGAACTATAGTGTTTAAAGACAAATTTTGACTATTTGTTTTAAAATGTATTACTGCTTTTGCTAAGAATCAACAATAAAGGTATCTCATTGAAATTTTATGTCCTGCTGATTTATTTTCCCAATTATCTGTTTATATGTTAGGAAAAATGGAAATAGTATTGGCGATATGGAATGGTGTCAACTAGGTTCATAAGTGATACTGGTTTCAGACCAGTTGGATTGTTCATCCGGCCCTCTCCGCCTGATTGTTTATGGACGAACCACCTCCTGTATGTGAAGTCCAATAGAGCTTAGCTGACATGTAGTCTGTGAGGTGCAGTGAAATGTGCCTCACTAATGGATACGAACAGGCTATCAACAACTGTAACTGGTTGAGAGGATCCAGATAATTTGTCTATGTGAGAGTGGGTTATCGATATTGGCTGTTGCTGTACAGTGCAGCTTGTTTGTCAGCAGTGGTGAAATGAAGGATCCCCTCATCATTTGGATGTCCTGCACAGTATATCCTGCACAAATGTGTGAAGCTGTCCTGGTATTAAGAATGGTCATGCTGGGACCGACAAATAGCATAGTTTTATCTTTGGTGATGAATCACGCTTTTGTCTTGGCCGCCGTTATCATTGAACTCGTTCTGGCGGTTTACAGGAAGGAGAGGTATACATGGCCAACCTCCAAGCATTATGTTTTTTTGCGTCGCACCGACACAGATAGGTCTTATGGCGACGATGGGATAGGAAAGGCCTAGGAGTTGGAAAGAAGTACAGCCCCAGCATTTGCATGGTGTGAAAATGGGGAAACCACAGAAAACCATCTTCAGGGCTGCCGACATTGGGGCTCGAACCCACAATCTGCCGGATGCAAGCTCACAGCCGCACGCCTCTACGCGCACGGCCAACTCGCCCGGTTTATGGTTTATTACAGTGATTCTTTTTCCCATATCCATATGGTCCAATGACTTCTTCCTTTCCTTGTCTCTCGTTTCTGACCTGTGCATTCACATCTCCCATAATAACCACTTCCACACCTGAAATTAAAATGAGTCTAACAGTCTAACCTCAACTCAGCTTCAACTACGGTCATTTCTCAAGAGTTCCCCCGACAGCTATGAAAGCCTACAACCTGTTTACCAGTCTTTGACTGGGTCAGGGATGTAATGAATCAACCATAGATGCTATGAAATAAGAATGGAGAGTGTGGCTGGAATTAAAGATGACAGGGGAAAACCAGAGTGCAGGGAGAAAAATATGTCCCATCTCTGCTTTGTCCAGCACAAATCTCACATAGAGTGACTGGGATTTGAACCACGGTATCCAGCAGTGAGAGGCCGACGCGCTGCCGTCTGAGCCACGGAAGCTCTTTACCGACAACTATATTTTAAGAAAATCTTTTATATCACTAATTTTATCTTCAAGATCAACAAGCATGCACATCTCCAGCATAAAAAAGACCCCTTACGTTGATTTTACTTCGTCACTTGGACATTGACTTCTTGGAAATTTTAACCCAACATGAATGAACATTTTATTTTATCACCATAATCATTACATGTGTTTTAATTGTCTTGCCATTTTGTCAAATCTTTTAGCTGAAGATGTTCCATAATCGGAACGAAACATAACCTATTTAGTATACACCTAGAGATTAAGCTGGATTATATAAGAAAATGGAAATTACAACACCATGAAGGCATTGGTCGTTTGTGTTGATTTTCAAGATATGGAACGATGCCATGTAGGTATGTAAATGATCAAAGTTTCAGACCCATTGGATTGTTGCTACAGGTCTCCCCACGTGATTGGTCGCGGAGGAATAAACTCCAGTATACGGACTCTGGTGTAGCGTAATTGACTTGCAGTCTGTGCAGTGAAGTGTTCCCCGTCAAACATGCCTCGACGACAGAGAAGAGCACGCTATCAACAACTGTCGCCGTTTGAGAGGGCTCCGATAATTGGGATGTGTGAGGCTGGATTATCGCTAAGGACTGTCGTTGCACGTGTTGGCCGACAGGCATCTACGGTACAACGTGTATGGCAGCAGTGGTCAAATGAAGGTACCCACACTCGTAGACCTGGCACAGGCCTAGCGCGACAGACAACTGTGATAGAGGATCGCCGCATCATTCGGATGTCCCGGATGGAACCCCATGCAACAGCAGCGCAAATTCGAACAGCTGTGGCACCCCACGTTACACAACAAATAGTTGGTAATTGCCTGCGTGCAACTGGCTTACGAGCCTGTGTCCATGCAGAAGGTGTTCCATTGACCCCACAACAGCAACGTGTAAGGCTGGCCTGGTGTCGAGAAAGATCGACGTGGGTCGACGAATGGCATAGAGTCGTCTTTAGTGATGAATCGCGCTTCTGTCTTGCCCGCAGTGATCGCCGGAATCGTGTGCGCCGACGTACCGGGGAGAGGGGCACACAGGGCCAACACCAAGCATTATGGTCTGGGGAGCTATTGGCTTTAATGTGAAATCACAATTAGTGCTTGTTGAGGGCATTATGACTGCTCGACAGTACGTTGATAGTATACTCAATCCAGTGGTTGTCCCTATGATGGCGAACATTGCTAATGGAATGTTTGAGCAGGACAATGCCCAGGTTCACACTGCACGCATCTCCAGAGAAGCTCTCCACGACATCACAACCTTAGAATGCCCCGCCAGATCCCCGGACCTCAGTCCTATTGAGCATGTGTGGGACATGATGGGTCGACAACTGGCCAACCGTCCTCAGCCACCCACAACTCTGGAATAACTGACCTGTGCAGTGCAGCAAGCATGGACCACAGTTCCTCAGGAAGCGATCCAGGGCCTTATTGACTCCATGCCTCGACGAATTCATCAATGTATTGCAGTCCGTGGTGGGCACATCCTGTACTGATTGTTGTCCAAACTTGCGGTCAGAGGGACCTGAAAGTGTAATCATCGAATCACAACCAACTGCTCATCCCGCATGTTCAATTGCAGCAATGTAGCACCACACCTTCTGGGTGTTGCAATTTCCATTTTCTTCAGTGTATCATGTAAAAAATAAAACTATTATAAGAAATTGACAAGTATTGAAAGATGGGAATCTCCTTATAATTTAACCTTTGTTATGTTGAGCCAATACGGGACGTAATATAAGATTTATAAGCTGTGTCTACGGATAAGCCGAAACATGTGTTTGCTTATTTTGGCCCCTCTTTCGCTAAGCAAAGTTTCTGGGAAATCAGGTTATTACACACCCTAGTCGTCATAGCATTCAACGCCTTGAGGTAGGGCCACTGAGGCACAACAGCAGTATCCAACGTGCACGGAGGATGTAGAAGATTGGTTAAAGTTGATTTTATGTACAATATTTGTATTCTTTATATGTCAAACATTTTCCTATCCTAAGAACTTTGAAGCATACTAAGCATGTAAAGCCTATTGTCTTGTTAACTTTACGATTGCATTGTAAATCAAATTTCATTTCTTTCATTGCAGGCATACATGTTGTTGTGCACAAAACACCGGCGGCTGTGTAGACTATACATCCTACCCCATTCTTTTCTTCATATTTTCAACATTTCTTATTCCATAGTTACTGTATCATGAGGTTTTAGACTTCATAAAATCCTCTAGTTTTAATTGTTTGTAATGTTACAACTAATAATGAGTAAATTTTCATTTCAGTTTCTCTATACTTGGACAGGTCTTACAAATATAGCTAACTGTCATACACTGAGTGACCAAACATCACAGGAAGGGGTGTCCCATTAGAAAATGTGCTGTTTATGACTCCTGAATGTTGTGGCTAGCTGCAGTGTAGCTGAGCAGTCTGTCGCAAACATCAGTGAAGATGACAACACGCTGCGAGTTAATCGACTTCGAACATGGAATGATCATCGGCGCACGGGTCATGTCATAGCATTGCAGAGATTACACGCAAATTCGGGTTTCCGAGGTCAGCAATGTCAAGTGTGGATCTTCAATATCGCAGAGAGAATGACACTATCTGTGTAAACCATCGCACGGGAAGACCGCAGGTGTTTAACGAATGGACATCACGTCGCCTCTGCAGAACCGTAGTGGGCGCTTGATGAGCTACTGTGAGTCAGATCACCGCCCAGTTGAATGTTGCGAGTCAGGAACCCATTTCTACCAGGACTGTAAGGAGGCAACTGCACTGCATAGGCTTCAGCAGCCGATGACCAACTCGTGTCCCTTTGCTGACACCTTGACAGAGAGCTCAACGACATGCATGGGCCCGTGAACATTGGCAATGGACCCTGGAACAGTGGCGGCATATGGTATGGTCTGATGAATACCGGTCCAGTTGTATTGAGCTGATGGGCGCGTGAGAGTGTTGCGTATGTCCCATGAAGCTATGGATCCTGTATGTCAACAAGGTTGTGTCCAGGCGGGATGTGGCTCAGTTCTAGTCTGGGCGGCGTTCTCGTAGTCGCAATTATGCCCCATTATCTGGCTGCAGGGAGCGCTGACAGGTGCACGTTATGTGGACATTCCTTCAGATTGCATTCTTTTCTGGCCCTGGAGTACCCTGATGGAGATGCCATGTTTCAACAGGACAATGTGCCCTGTCACCGCTCTGTGGTGGCACACAGGTGGTTGGAGGAGCACTCCAGTGAAGTTATGACCATGGATTGGTCCTCCAAATCCCCCGATTTTAATCCAGTCGAGCATTTATGGGATGCTGTTGATACTGGTGTACGCTCCATGAACCCCACACCAAGTACACAAGACCGATTGTGGGTAGCAGTGCAAGATGTGTGGGTCCAGATCCCTCCAGAACGATTCCAACACCTTGTTGCCTAGCCATATTGCTGCAGTTTTGAGGGCTCGTGTAGGAGCAACTCATTATTAACATCACATTCAATGTCTTCCCATGACTTTTGGCCACTCAGTGTATAAAATAAAAATACAGTGAAACCACTGGTGCTCCTAAACATAAGGGCCCACATTTATAATTTAATATTTGACATACCTCATAGCGTCAAATGCCAGGAAGAGGGAGGGAGGTCATCATGGATCATTTCACGAGAACAAGTGGGAATGTGGACGAGAATAACTTGGCAAGACAAAGATCATGATCACAGACCAGGCAAACAACAACTTACTTTGAGGTGGTGAAGAGGTTGATTTATCTCGGTGCCATTATAACGAGCTTTGGGGCTGCTCAGATGAGATAGGAGGTACCTTGCAGTGGTATGCGATGTGACGGCAAAGCTGACCAAGATCTGAAATGACAGAGCCAACACTAGCAGCACCAAGCCCTGGCTGGTAAATGCTCTAGTTTTTCCCATCAGCACATATGTGGACAATTAATAAAACCAACAGGAGGAGGATTGAAATGATCGAAATGTAGGTGATCTGCCGTTTCCTCTGAGTATCCTAGGAAGCAATGGAAAGGTAGGTGATCTGCCATTTCCTACTTGTATCCTAGACCGAACACATGACGAACATTTCTATCATAGAAGAGCTCAGGATCAAGGATAGGTTCATGAAGATCAGTCAGGCATATTTTAGTTACTTTGGTCACATATCAAGGAAGATTGGAGCCATGGAGAAGGTGGTAATTGAGGACAATATGCAACGAATAAGGTGACAAGGAAAACCTCCAACAAGGTGGATTGACCAGATGAAGGAGTTGACTGAGCTGTCTCTACATCAAATGATGCATCTGGCACAAAAGAGGAGAGCACGGCAAAAACTCAGCAGCCACACGTGACATGCCACCACACTCTGTCAAGGGTACATGGACTGGAGAGCGAGATTTAACAGTCAGATAGAATTACATTTGGTTCAGGGATCCTTGGCTGAGAGTGAAATTAATTTTTGTCATGGCATCTGTACTATTCCTCTCAGTACTTCTCTGTTGTTAACTTTGTCTGTCCGGGATATCTTCAACATTCTTCTATAACCCTATATGTGGAGAACGCAAGTTATACCTTTTAGGAGTAATCGATTTCCAGCAGAAGAAAGGCAGTGTTTTGTTCTGTGTTGTTATGCAGTTTCCTTGGCTGCAGTTTTGAATATGGTGTTGAGTTGTATTAATAAAATTGTGATTGTTTTAAAGTAAATGATTTGTTATTGTATAGAACATTTGGCGACCACGACAGGACTGCATGCAATTTCAACATCAAGATAAATAAGAACGATAACCGAATGACGAGTATTACTTGGCATGTTTACTCGCGAAGTGAATAGGCTTGAAGAACTACTGAATCTTGCCGATTGTGACCATGTGGAAATATGTAGCAGGTATGCTTCACTTTTGGAAAGATACAAGAAATTAAAACGTATTGATGATGAAGTCTACAATGAACTGCTGCAAAGAGAAAACCTAGAAGACATCGAGCTTGAAACAGAGATCGACAATTGTAGTGAGTTGTCCATTTCATGACCGTATCGATGTTTAATCAAGAAGTAAGTATAAATAACCACCTAATCGATACTTTATTAATGCCTCAGACAAACTTGAATAAAATTAAAACTTACAGGACATGTTTCGACCACTTAGTGGTCCTCTTCAGCTGTATAAATAAAGAACTGAAAAGAAAAACATTATGACAATAAGCACAAATAAAAGTTCTTTGGAGACTCCTTTGATAAAAATGGAGGTCATTAGAAAAGGTCATCTTGCCTCTCGTTCTTGTTTGGAAAAGATGTTTATTCTGCGCTGTCTAGAGGGTCTGTCTTTGAGCGCGACCTGGTGAAGTAACGATGTGATACAGTTTGACAGTTCATGGAAAGCTCTGGAGAGAAGGGAAGTAGAGTTTTATCGTCATCTAAAATAACATGTGAGGGAGGAGGGAGATTGGACTGTGCTTCTGCGATGTCGTGTTTGATTATATCTCTTGTTCGTCTAGTCTGTTTCATGTCTACCCATTCTAAGTATTTGCTAATATTCTCATATAAGATGTTTTTATGCTCGTTGTTTTCGTTGAGATTCTCTTCACCGTTTTCCAATTTATCAAGAACGATGTGGATGTTTTCCGGGTTCTTCATAAGATTACCTTTATTAATCATACAGGTAATTTGAAGGTCCTGTTTTATATTGGTGAATTTGTGGTTGGACTCTTTCATATGGGATCCCATGGCAGAGAATCTTTTGTATCTTTCAGCATTGACATGTTCTTGATTCTCTGCCATGAGATCCCATATGAAAGAGTCCAACCACAAATTCACCAATATAAAACAGGACCTTCAAATTACCTGTATGATTAATAAAGGTAATCTTATGAACAACCTGGAAAACATCCACATCGTTCTTGATAAATTGGAAAACGGTGAAGAGAATCTCAACGAAAACAACGAGCATAAAAACATCTTATATGAGAATATTAGCAAATACTTAGAATGGGTAGACATGAAACAGACTAGACGAACAAGAGATATAATCAAACACGACATCGCAGAAGCACAGCCCAATCTCCCTCCTCCCTCACATGTTATTTTAGATGACGATAAAACTCTACTTCCCTTCTCTCCAGAGCTTTCCATGAACTGTCAAACTGTATCACATCGTTACTTCACCAGGTCGCGCTCAAAGACAGACCCTCTAGACAGCGCAGAATAAACATCTTTTCCAAACAAGAACGAGAGGCAAGATGACCTTTTCTGATGACCTCCATTTTTATCAAAGGAGTCTCCAAAGAACTTTTATTTGTGCTTATTGTCATAATGTTTTTCTTTTCAGTTCTTTATTTATACAGCTGAAGAGGACCACTAAGTGGTCGAAATATGTCCTGTAAGTTTTAATTTTATTCAATTTTGCCTGAGGCATTAATAAAGTATCGATTAGGTGGTTATTTATACTTACTTCTTAATTGTAGTGAGTACGAACTGAAATTTTTTAAGGTTAGAGAGAAAGTGCAGACCTTATAAGTTGCAGATCAAGCTGTTTCTGAAGTCAATAATAACTATTCACATTCTTCCAATCAGAGATTATTAAAGACTACCAAAACTAGAGCTCAAAAGGTTTGATGGAAATGTGAAAGGTTGGATTGGGTTTTGGGCGCAATTTACTAAAATACATGAAGATGGCAGACTTAAAGATGAAGACAAATTTGTTTATTTGATTCAATGTATGGAACCTGGTTCCCCTGCTCAGAAACTGATAGAAACTTTCCTCCATCCAAGGAAAACTATAAAAAGGCTATAGAATTTTTGAAGTCTACGTATGGGAAGGACGAGTTACTTATTGAATACTATGTTCGGGAACTTTTATCCTTGGTGTTAAAGAAAGACAGCTTAAGATGCATAGCACAACTGTATGACAGTCTGGAAGGACAGTTGAGAGCGCTCGATTCTCTCCTTATGGAGAGTGCCTTACCAGAGGTTATGTTTAAAACCTCGAACAGGTACCGTGTATCGAAAGAAACGTCTACCAAGGAACCTGACTGTTGTTTGACAGAACTGTTAGCCTTCTTAAAGACTGAGGTTGAAGGGGAGGAACGACTTAAGCTAAGGCAAGGTTCTTTTGAAGCTGATGAGAGGGTAGATCGTGTGAAGCAAGATGAGAAAATCAAGAATAATAAGAGGGAAGTGCCTTCAGCAGCTGCTTTAGTTTCAGTAGAGGATGTTTCAGTCAGTAAGGGAAAGAAGAACAACAGAGAAATAGCATGCGTGTTTTGTAGCAGAACCACACATCCTTTTTAAGACTGCGCTGTAGCTATTGATTGTTCTCTAGAAGAACGCCAAGACATTGAAGAAAAAGGGAGCTTGTGTTAGGTGTCTACGACAGGGACATGTCAGTGCAAAGTGTAAGATGTTTGTGAAGTGTCCGTTTTGCAGAGGGTAACATAACGCTTTGATGTGTGTGAAGACAGCCTCAGATGAACCTAAAGATGATTCAGTTTCAAATACACTTAGCATGATAGCAGGTGGTAACGAAGGACAAGTGATCTATCTGCAGACTTTAGTTGCCAAGGTAGTTGTTGGTGGATCCACACACAGAGTGAGAGTTCTTTATGACAGTGGATTGCAGAAAAGCTACATTAAGAAGTCTTGTGCTAAGAAATTAGTGTTGGAACGAACAGGAAAGGTAACCCTAAGTCAAGAATTGTTTGGAGGTAGGAAAACGGTACCTGTTTGCTTGAAGTCCTATCAAGTAACTGTTGGGTATGAACAAGGAAAGCAGATTTGAGGTTACTGTGTTAGACTCTGATTGTATTTGTGGTAGTGCTCTCCTAGTTAATGGTGACTTCTTTCATTTACTGAAGGATAAAGGAGTTGAACTTACTGATGTTAGACAGTGTGATGATAGCACTGCTAGTGACATACATGTATTGTTAGGAGCTGATGTCTGGGCTCAGATGATCATGCCAGACTTTGTGCATGTATACAAGAATCTGGTGGCTGTGAGAACTTGTTTGGGGTGGACACTTATGAGCCCTTCTGAGACCACCTCACCAACTGCCTCGTCTTACACTCTACTTACATTGACTCAATCAACAAGAGTAGCGGATTTGTGGGAAATTGAAGCTATGGGTATAAAAGATCCTGGCAAACAGATCAAAAAGGAAGAGAGGGAACAACAGGTCAAGATGTTCTTCGATAAGACTGTGAAAAGAGAAGAAGCATCTGGACGCTACATTGTTAGACTAACTTGGATTGACGGTTGTACTTCTCTGGAATCAAATCGTGAAGTTACTGAGAAATGATTGTTGAGCACTTCAAGAAAGTTACGAGGAATGCAGAAATTTCAGGATTATGATGAAGTGTTTCAAGAATGGGAAAATAAGGGGATTATTAAAGGCATTGCAAACGAGGTATCGGATGGACCTATGCATTATCTGCCTCACCGAGCTGGGCTGAAAGACAGTGGCACTACAAAGATTAGGCTAGTGTTTGCTGCTTCCAGCAAGGACAGAAATTATAATTCCTTAAATAAGTGCCTCGAACCTGGGCCAAACCTCGTTGACCTTGTTCCATCCATACTCACCAATTTCCGATCCTACCCTATAGGTCTAATCACTGATATAGAGAAGGCCTTCCTGCAGATTATAATTGATTCTGAAGATAGAGATATGCTTCGTTTTCTTTGGTGGGATAAGGGATAGGTCGCCACTTTTAGACATTGCAGGGTGGATTTTGGTGTCTGTTCCAGTCCCTTCTTATTGGTTTCAGTACTGAACCACCTTCTGGATGGTGCCCCAACTCATTTGAAGGAAGTAGCTAATAAATTGAAAAATGCATTTTATGTGGACAACTATCTTACTGGAGTTGTTTCAAAAGAAGAGATTGTGCCATTTATTTTAAAGGCACAAGAGTTGATGTCCTCTGCAGGTTTCAGTTTGAGGAGATGGGTGAATTTCTCAGATTGTAATGTTGGCACAACTGAAAATGTCTTAGGACTTCGATGGTATTGTGACGTAGATGAACTTGGATGCAACTACAGGTTTGGAAACCCGAAGGGTGGTACTCTCCAGTGTGCAGAAAATATTTGATCCAGTGGCAAAAGAAGATAGAATGGGATGAGGTTTTACCAGAAAATATTTGTGAAGAATTCCATCGATGGAACCAGCAGCTACAATACCTACATGACAGCCGGATATCTAGAAGGATTTTCCTAAATGACCACAGCTCGTTGCATGTATTTGTCAATGCCAGCAAAAGGGCCTTTGGTTGTTGTATATTTCTGAGGACAGGGGATGAAAATGAAATCAAACTGAGCCTTCTGATGGCTAAATCTAGAGTGGCACCTCTCGTGGAACTAACACTACTTCGTCTCGAACTGATGGGTGCGCTCCTTGGAGTTAGGATTTCTCAGCTGAACCTGTGATCGGGATAATATACACACAGTGTTTTGGTCCGATTCAACAGTAGTCTTATCCTGGATAGAAAACAAAGGACATCGGTCTGTGTTTGTAGAGAATCGGGTAAAGGTGATTCACGAGTACAGTAAGGCTGATTCATGGAGGCACTTTCCAGGCAGTCTCAACCCAGCAGACCTGCTGTCTAGAGGATGTTCACTTGCACAGCTTTGGAGATCCCGATGGTGGGAGGCCCCCCTCTTGGCTTAAAAGTAAAGAGGAAGAACGGGTCTCTAATCATCCTGAAACCAGTATTGGAGGAAGTTAACAGGGAAAGAAGAAAAACAGTTGTAACTGCCAAGATCACTGTTGTGAAAACGATCTTACTGCAACTAAGCTCACGATTCTCTGGATACACTAAAATCGTTAGGACTATTGCTTGGATTTTGAAATTCAGACAGTGTAATCATAGGGATCGTGTGTCTACAGAAATTGGTAGCGAAGAATTTCTCTATGCTGAGAAGAAGCTGTTCTCCCTTATCCAGAGTGAAACTCTTTATGAAGAAGAAAGAAAGGCGCAATTGAAGAATCTTCAGGTGTTCACAAATAATGAAGGAATTCTTTGCATGAAATCAAGAGTTGTTGATTCTGACGACTCTCCAGAATATACCTATCCAATTGTACTTCCATCAAGACATGTAATGGTAGAAAGGATGATTGAACAGTTTCATTATTTTCATAATCATGCTGGGACACACGCTACTTGTTTTGTTACGCCAAAAGGTTTGAATTCTTAGAGGAAGAAGAACAGTGGCAACAGTTGTTCGGAGATGTGTGATCTGTCGTCGTAACTCTGCTAAAGCTTTGGAAGTACCTTTCCCTCAATTACCACAGGATCGAATCAAGGCATCGAGTACGTTCCAGATCACTAATACAGACCTAGCAGGCCCTGTATTTCCACGAGGTGCAGAAAAGGGATGGATTGTTATTTTGATTTGTGAGGTTTATCGGGCTGTGCATCTAGTGTTGATCACCTTGCTTAGTACGGTAGCTTATGTCCAAGCTCTATGCAGAGTTATGGCAAGAAGAGAGAGTGAATACCATTTATTCTGACAATGGGACGAATTTCACAGGACTTCATAGGGCCCTGGAACAATTGGATTGGACTGAGATAGAGAAGACATGCGGTCTTCTGAAAATTACCTGGAAGCTGAACCCTCCCATGGCAGCCTGGTGGGGAGGATTCTGGGAAAAACTTATTAGGATTTTAGAGGATTTGCTGCGCCGTAATTTGGGCAAGGCGTGTCTAAATTATGAAGAAATGTGCACTCTTTTGTGCGATTGTAAAAATCTGATGAACAACCGACCTCTAATTTATGTTTCTGAAGAAGATGAACTCAAGCCACTACGCCCCTCCATGTTCCTACAGAATCTAGAGGGTAATGATGTAACCAACTTGGATCAAGTTCAATCTTGCAGTTTGAACAACAGATGGCGTTATCTACAAGCTGTTCGAGAGAGCCTTAGAAAGCGCTTCAAACAAGAATACTTGGGATTTCTTCAATCAAGGAGCCAAAAGCAATGAGGATCCTTCCAAGTTGGAGACATCATGTTTGTGGAGAGCGACGACAAGAAGCGAATCAACTGGTCTTTAGGAAGATTGTTGGAGCTGTTGCCTGGAAGAGACAATGTGACTCGTCTGGGTAGGATTAAGACAGCAACTGGTGTCTTGAGAAGAAGGATTTTACCAATGCTTCACAACACCAAATAGGAGAGGTAGCGATCAACGAAGATGTTCCTAGTAGTGACTACGGAACTGAAAAGGGGAGTGACTTCAAGACTCGCTGTGGTTCCCCAGGTGCAGCAGTAATCAACAAAGATGTTTCCAGGAGTGAATTCAAGACTCGCTGTGGTAAAGCCATTCGACCACTCAAGAAACTAGACTTATAGTGGCTCACA
This sequence comes from Anabrus simplex, assembly GCF_040414725.1. Classification (NCBI taxonomy): domain Eukaryota; kingdom Metazoa; phylum Arthropoda; class Insecta; order Orthoptera; family Tettigoniidae; genus Anabrus; species Anabrus simplex. The sequence continues at coordinate 171,767,450 of NC_090271.1, forward strand.
TCTATGAGTGCAGTGTAAGGGTATAATTTTCAGTTATCTATGTATTGCAAAACTGCTTTTTGCAAGGTGGGAGAATGTGGAGAACACAAGTTATACCTTTTGGGAGTAATCGATTTCCAGCAGAAGAAAGGCAGTGTTGTGTTCTATGTTGTTATGTAGTTTCCTTGGTTGTAGTTTTGAAAATGGTGTTGAGTTGTATTAATAAAATAGTGATTATGTTAAAGTAAATGATTTTTTATTGTATAGAACACTATAACTGGAGTGCTTTCACTCTTCTTCTGTCTGTCATGCCTGGTTTCCAGGACTGGGTTCCATAGAGGAACATGCTCCACGTGTATATCTTGAAAAGTTATTTTCTTAGCCTCAAGTTTGTTAGAAGAGAAGAGCTTAACTTTCTGATTGAAGGCGTCCTTAGCTTGGTTAATTCTGCTAATGAGATCTCTCTCACTTCTGCGAACAGGTGTTATTTTGCTTTCTAAGTAAGTTAACGTCCATATAGAATTACTTAACTTCAATATGATGTCTGTTTACAGAGAGTATTCTTGTCTTGTCCATATTAATCTTCATGTTGTACCTGGTTAGAAAGGTATTGTCCATTACTTCCAACCTTGTTTTGTCTCTCTGCCATTATGGCAATGTCACCAGCAAAACTAATTGTATCTATTTTCTCTCCTTGGATCTTAATCCATCTTCCCCATCTCATCTAGAGCTGTTTGGATGTAGCCATTGAAGAATACTGGTGAGAGGTTGTATGCCTGTCTTATGCCTTGTCTGACTTATCTGATGAAAACAGGAAATGAATTTGAAGATATGTGGCATGCTTCCCTGGGCTGCCTCACATATTATACTTCTGACTATGTGTTCACTATGTTTTATTCTTAAGCAAAGAAATCTCTCTATTTGCAGTATAAACATCAAAGCATGGAATACATAGAAGAAGATATCATCATTGCCGGGACAAAACCTCCTATGTGATAATATTTTTCGAGATACACTGACCCGCAGCACATACATTATGAAGAGCGAGAATGCCTTGACAGTATGCACACATTATTGCACCTTAGATGACAGAACCTTACTGGCCAAAGTTCTGAGCTAAAATATTTCACATAGGAGGTTTTGTCCTGGCAGCGACGATATGCACATACACAAAAGGAAAATGCAGTACTGTACAGAGATTCCAGATGACCCAATTTTGGCAAGTTATTGCCAATTTTGAGATCTTTATCCCATGTTGTACCTACATTTATTCTGCTTCCTATTGAAAGGAGATCTGATTGAAGTTTATATTTTCTGTAATTTTAGCTATATCTTGACAAAATTTTAGTATATGGTTACAATAGAAACCATTAATTAATTACTGTAATTAAGAAAGCATTAACATTTTGCCTAACTAGAACAAATTTCTGGATTTACAGCAGTTTTAAAAAAGAAAATTTGCCTATTTTCAAAATGTCTCAGGGAAAACAATTTCTGTCATATTACTTTGAAACTTAGTTATAAGTTGTACAAGTTAAAGGAGTAAGGCAACACTCCAGGGATGAAAATCAATATTTTGGTCATTTTGACCATTTTTTTATGACTGAAATTGAAAGGATTGAGTTTCTTCTTTCTTGTCAAAGTTATTCCATTGAATTCAAACAGTTTATAACTTTAAGTTATAGTATTACTTCTGGTTTCAGTGAGTTACTTATATACTAACAGTATTTTTATTAATATGCGGTATTGCATCATAAATATTGTACTCCTTTCATTCTTTGACACAAAATATTTTTTAAAGTTACCAACTCTTATTATAATGGATTATTCATCTTCATCCATTGCTTTCTGTCATCCTAAAGATCAGTGATTCCCAACCTTTTGTGGCCCATCTCCCCTTTCTGGAGGTTGACTAACACCTATCGCCCCCTTTTTATTTTCATTGTATGCCTAGTTTTAATTTGAAGTAAAGTATAAATAATAAAGCAGTTTTTTAATTTTGAACAATTTTACTACCATATATAAAAACAACCAAAGCAGTTTTATCTGGTCACTCTTAAATAAAATAGAAAAATTAAAATATACATATTTTCAGATTTTTTAAGAGCAAAAAAGTGAAATAATTAACTAAGATCATTGACGTGTATTTAAATAGCACAGGTACATGTTTTCATTTTTAAATTGGGATTTGGAAAAACTGAGAAAGTTGACAGTTAAATCTGAGAAAACAAATGAAAGTTTGAAAAAAATTGTTATTGTTTTATTTTACCTTTTCAATGGCTGCCTTGTGCTTGGTGGTTTTCAGTTAAAGCTTGAATATCCAGCTTTACGTTCGTCAACTTCAGGCGCAAGTCTCCTTTGATGCAAATGTCCGACTTATTTCTTTGTTTTGTGAGGAGCTGTACAAGAGATCTAAATCCTATCTTAGCTAAAAATGTTGACGGGGAACGAGATGAGAAGTGGTTCAGTTTTCCCTACAGTTGTGGATAAGTATCCATAAGCTTCACACAGGCTAACTCTTAACTGCTCTGCTCGAAATTGATTTTCGCCTCACAGTCATACTTCAGATCTAGAAACTCCGTCGCAAAAGAGTTATCAAGCTTATCCAAAGCTTCAAACGAGAATGGATCTAGAATCCAATCCGGAATTTGTAGCTAGATCAAATCTTCAGATCTTGATTCCATGTCAGTTTTTAACAGGTCAAGGTGATCAGTAAAAATTAGGATTTTGTTTTCTGGGAGATCAGAAGTCTCGTTATCTGACAATGAACACCTTCTAAGGGTCGGAAACTGAATCAGATCTTTACGGCCAATATTTACCTTGTGAATTTCAAACGTGGCGATGAATGATGAAATAATTCCTTTGGGCTTGATGAGGTTTATCTTGTTTCCTTGAAGCCTTATATTGACTTTGTTCATTTTTTCAAAATATCTGTAATGTATGCAAGTTCTAACTTGCGTTGCTGTATATTCTCACTTAAAATAGGATCAGACGTGTCGAGAAACTCAGTAACCATGTCAAATAATTTGAAGAAACTGTGCAAACAGTTTCATTGGAAAGCCACCTCACGGCCGTATGTAGAAGCAAGCGTTCGAATTCCTCGTCATTTTCTTGGCAAAGTTGTCGGAACAGATGGTCACTGAGAGAATTAGCTTTGATATTGTTGACACCAGTAATAACCAGTTGAAGGGTTTCATGCAGGACATCACTCATTTTTTTCGCAGATAAGTGTTGACGATGAATCACACAGTGAATAGTGATGACCTCTGGCACTTCTAGAAACCAGGCACGGCGACTTGACATGGCAAGAGCACCGTATGTTGCACAAGTGCTCACGTTTGTTAGGGGAATCTCTTTTTCCTCAAAATAATCTTCCACCACTTCAAACATCGACGATCCCTTCGAATCAGTGATCAAAGTTCTAGCAAACAATATTTCCTCGGTAATTTCCTTTTGTTCATTGATAAACCTCCCGTAAGATAATTAAATACAATTGCTTTTTTATCAATCACAGTTGATTCATTATTCTGCAATGCAAATTTACTTTTTTTTTTCAACAAACTGGTGAGTTTGGAGTCAACGTCCATGGTCATTTTCTCAATTTGCCTGGAACCAGTGTTGTTGCTCAAAGGAACCGATTGACTTATTACTAGGGCCCTCACGTAGCATGATTTCAATAATTTTTTTTTTTTTTTTTTTGGTAGCCGGTAAAACAAGAGTTTCGCCAGTGTGTGAGGTTTACCACATCGGTTGCTCGTTTTTTAAATAATTCACTCACATTGGGCCATTTATCAGCTTTAGCTTTGAGGTGTTGAAAATAACTAAGTTCTATACTCACTTTATCACTGTGTACTCTTGATAAATGATCTTTCGTTCGCCTAGACTTCATGGTTTCATTACTAGTAAATGTTTTATCGCACAAAAGACAATGTGGGAAAGTGCACATTCACATTTTGCGTTGACGCGATAAAACCTGATTTTAAATACTCAGCTGAGTATTGACGACACTTCTTTTTTAAATCTGTTGTGCATGAACTTCTACACTTCAAAACAAATGCACAAAAACAGAAAAGACACGCACAAAAACTGATGGTGAGGCACACAAAGGCTGGTTAAGATTGAAGACGAACATAGATCAATGGCAAGTGTGTTGTGATGGCAAGAGGGGGAAGGGGTTGAGTCACCAGTCAGTCGCACTGAGCAACAACAGGTGGGGACTGTAGAGAGGGGTGAGTGCAGTGAACTCGCCGGCTGAGAACACCCAGTGACTCGTGCTATCTGGCAACTTCTACTGTTCAGTACTATGTTAATTTTCTCTCCTTTGAATACTCATGGCCCCCAAATCGCCCCGCAATGTGTTTATTGCCCCCCCTGATAACCCAAATCGCCCACATGGGGGCGATCGCCCCCAGGTTGGGAACCACTGCTATAGATCGTGTGTCTCCATTCAGCTCTATACTGGGTAGCTTCTTTCAGTTTGGCAATCATGCCAGTACCTCTTTTAACTCTCTAACAAACATGATCTTGGCCTTCCAGTTCCTCTTTGGCTACCCCCCATTCTGAGCATGATATCCTTTTCCAGGGAGGTACTTCTTGTGTGGCCAAAGTAGGACAGCTTTTGTCTTACTGTACTCCCTTCCAAAGAGAATTTTGGCTTGACCTGGTGCAAGATTTTCTTATAACTAATTCTGGCTGTCCCTGGTATTCTCATTCGATATTTCCAACACCAAAACTCATTGATCATTCTCCATGCAACCATAAGTGACTATAGGGAAAACAATGGCACTGACCAGTCTCTTTGATTTCCCTGTTTTTCTAGATATTTTTCAAGCCTATCATTGCATTCCTTCTGAACACCAACCACTGCTTGCCTTCATGGATGCATCCAGCTTTTCAGGTAATTTTAGAACCAATGAATTCCTTAACCATCTGTGTTTCTTCATTGTTAATTTTAATTTTAACACCTATATTTTCTGCTGCCACCAGGATCTTGGTCGTGATATTTAAGTACATCCCAGCCTTTTCACTTTTACCCTTTATCTTCTTGATCAAACATTCAAGGTCCCCTGCCTTCTGCCAGAAGGTGATGGAATACAACATTAATAAGTCCCTTTCTGGATGCTGAACCAATCTTCGTCACCATATGGCATTTAAACAGCTGCTTCTTGGTTGGTTTAGAGCAACCTACTGTAATTAGTTTGACTAGGTGTTGTGATGTTACCGTTTCTTTCAGACAGCATCATAGCTTGTATTATTCGATAACATCAAAGGTCTTTGAATAATCAATGAAGCATAATTACTGTAGATATCATTCTGATAATCTCCAGCTTTCTCCATTAACAATGAAGGTTTGCTTTGCAGAACCCGGCCTGCATTTTCAGCATTTCCATTTCGATAATCATGATTAAACGGTGTTGAATCATTTTCAGAACAACCTTACTTGCATGTGGTATGAGGGCAATCATGCGATATTTGGAGCAGTCTTTCATGTCATCTTTCTTTGGATTAGAGATGAACCCTGATTGCTTCCATACCTTTGACCATTCACATGTTTTCCTTATTTGCTGGCATAATGTCAGTGCTGCTCTTGGAAGTGGCTTCAACAGTGCTGCTGGAATTCCATTAGTTCCTTGACCTTTGTGACTAGCTATGTTGTAGTTAGAAGATTGATATCTGCTCCACATTAAAATACTGTTTCCATTTGTTGTATAATTGTTCCATGATCTTTTTCTAGTCTATATTCTTTGATCTTATAATTCCCTTGGCATGCACATGTAACACATGTTCTTTGAATATAGTTTATGTGTAACATCTGTGGAGAAGAAAATGTTGTGTAAAGTAAGTAACGGTGTTGTCCTATTCACGCAAATCCAAGTATAACCAGTCTTTTTCTCACGTTTGGGCTGATGACCTTTGATGTTAGCCCCCTTTAAACAACAGTCATCATCATCATCACCATCTTGTCACGTTCCCTCCACAAGCTAATTGTTTCAGTACCATGTAACTTCTCCTACTTCTTCTTCTAGAATATCAGGTTCCTGTTCCAGGTGCTTGTCCTCTTCAGGTTGTTGATCTGGTTGGCTGTTTATTCCTTCCACTGATCTCATATTTCTTGTAGGGTATGCAGTGAGTAATGAATGGTATTTAGGTCCTCCTCACATGAGCATATAAATATCTAGTAAAGCCCTTCCTATTCATTCTTCTGTTGTCAGACATTGTTGAAAACAATACTTTTCCTTGTATGTTCTGGTCTCCCTCTGAAACTCTGCATTTAGCTGTCTGTATTCTTCTCTGTAGCTGTGGCCATTATCTTTCTTCAGTGATGTTTATGGTGGCTTAAGTAATGTATTTGGTTGACTTTGATAGCTTTTTTCTTTTTTTTTGTATGGGACCCACGGTAACTTTACTGATTCTACTTAATAATGATACAAATGTCTGTAAATTGGGCACCAGAGTTCACCAAAATGAATACCCCAAGTTCAGATAAAAAGATAAGAGCATGATAATTTCCTCCTCTCTTAGGGTGGGTACATGAGTTTGTGTTCTGGTACATTTGTTACAGGCCTTACCTAACCCTCTAAAAATTACTTAAAAGTGTGTAGAACTGCACCTCGGTTAAGAAAAGTCTCCTTCACTTTCTGTTCTGTTGTGACATAATTCATACAGACGCATTTTGTCAATTCATATGCATGAAAACCAACATGATAATCAACATATTTTAGTTCTTCTTCTGGGCTGAACCATGTTGTTTTATGTACCTTTTTATTTGCCAACATTTTGAATACATTGCAGAATTCTTTATCAAGGCGATTGATATACCCATGCTTGATCCAAACTAGTCAGTCTCCCCGGGCAGCTAAAATCATCTACGAAAGTGGTTACTGTGCCTCCCCTTAACATAGCCTCCATCCCTTTGGCTGCTGTAAGTCCCCAGTGGGGCCTCTTGAAACATCTGGAATGTACGTTTCGCTCAGCAGACAGTTAGGAGTTACCGGTGCCAGTATGTAACTTGAGGATTCGTCCTTTAGTTTCATGCTATGACCTGCATAATAGGCATGCAAGTAGTGCTGATTCTGTAGCCTTTCCCTAAATTCATATTATTTGAATGTTTCTGAATTTCTATAGACTCTCAGATTTTTCTGTCAAAATTCCAAGGACTAGCTGCTAAAATCTTGGTTATATCAAATGAAATTTGGTGTCTTGTTTCACAAGAATGCTTGGCTACAGCTGAAATTTCTGTGTCTTGGTTCTTGGTGTGATGGATATGTTCTTTTAGACCCTTGATTTCAACTGCATAGCAGGTACTGCACCTACATTCAATGTACTAGACTCCAAGGGCCTGTAAACATGTCTTTGCGTTATGGCAGATAATGAGTTAACCTCCATCTTCCAGTGTGGTTTGTAGATTTGTTTAATATCTTCCCAATCCTGTTGGTCATGTTTCTGCTGTATGTAAGTATTGCTCTCTTCAGATGGGTCAGTTCCTCCTCCCCAGTATTTTCTTCCACTGTGGCCTTTCATTTACTTTGTTCTAATTTTCTAAAACTCATCGGATGTTATGTAAGGAGTATCCATTTCTTCGGAGAGTTCAGGTGAGGTGTTCTGCGTTCAATATCCTTGTGGCCTATTAATTCGTCATTTCAGAACAAATTGCTTTTGTGATAGGTGGTGGTGAGAAGAGGTATGAAAGTAACTATCTGTGTGTGTGGGTTTTCTGTATAGTACATGGTTCAGAATCGCATTACAGAGGGTGGCCAAATTATTAGACTCAACATCAATTTTGCAACTCACCTGTCCTTATTTACATAAAATTACATAATTATTTAATCCTACACAATGATCAGTACTTGGTATGCATTCCTTTGTGTTTGAAAACAGACAAAAGTCTTTGAGGCATACTATTTACCAAATTTACACAGTTTCTTCTTATTTCCGGGTCTTCATGCCAGATCTTGGTAAGTCGCTCCATTAAGGCTTGCTTGGTAGAGATGTTACTCTTCTTTAGTTTCATCTTAATTATAGCCCAGAGATTTTCAATAGGGTTAAGATCTGGTGAGTTCCCTGGCCAGGGGAGAACACTGACCTCCTTCTCAGCCAAATAATTCAACACTGACTTTCGCATGTGACAGGGAGCTCCATCCTACATCATGACAAATTCCCCATTTGGAAACAAGCCATTTGCTTTTGGCAGAAGTACTTCTTTCAGTACCCTAAGGTACTGATTCTCATTCATAGTTTCCTCTAAAATATAAATGTCTCCAGGGCTCCACACTGACATAATTCCCAAACCATCACACTGGTTGGGTGTTTAATACTTTGTTGAACACAATCAATGTTGAATTCCTCATCCAATCTCCTCCTGATGTATTGGGAGGATTCATCCCAAATAGAGAAGATGGATTAATCTGTAAAGATCATCTGGAAGGAAAACAGACCCCTTTGTAACATTCACCTTCTAAATGACACTCAAAGAGAGGGGGGAACAGTTCCATACATAACAATAAAATGAACTTCCAATAATTCTCAGTATGTGACATTTTACTTTGGTCTATTGTAGAAATAAGTAAATAAAAGGATTTCATTTTTGCCAATCTAATGGGGTCCAGTGTTTGAGGCCTCTAGCCCACTTAAGGCACTTCACAGCCATTGAAGGAGTGATCTTGGCTTTTTTCCGAGGCCGACAAGTTTGAAATCCTTCCCTACCGATTGTTCTTTGCACTGTTCTTGGCAACACATCCACTCCATACTCATGAATTTTGAGGGAGAGTTTCTTATTAGTTGATTTCCTGTTTTGCAGGACAAGATTTTTAAGTTTCCTCACACCTCTGTCATTGATTTCCTGTTTTGCAGGACAAGATTTTTAAGTTTCCTCACACCTCTGTCACTAAGCTTTTGTTTATGTCCACATTTCCCACTACGATTCCGTTGGTATTCTTGCCCTTTACCGCAAGAATGGAGTTAATATGGTTGAGAAATAACAGAAGGTTAGTACTCCTGTGAGGTCAGATGAAAAATTTATTATCCACATAGGAAAGAAAGCATTTTGGTTTCAGGATTGATCTGCCACCAATCAGAAGCATAATACAGGATGGGCCAGACTCAACTAGGCAGTTTTTGATGATTAATAACCAGACAATCCAACAACACACGGGAAAATGTAAAGTACCTTTTGTTGTTGATAGATAGCAGCATCATACGGTATGCTGTGAATGAGATCAATACTCTGCCTACTTAACACACATTGAGGAAACCTCATGTCTGGAAGACAGGTGACTATTGAACAGCGTGTAAAATATATGTGCCTCTTCTCAAGTACTAACATTATATCAGAAGTTCAACACAGGGTGTTGGAAGAGTTTGGACCACCAACCTCCATAGGGACACAATCACTCAAATAAACAAACAGTTTGATGAAACTGCTAGTGCTTTGAATCCCAAGCTTCCTGGTCAGCCGAGAACTGCCTGAACTGCTGACACACAAGCACGTTTCTGTGGAACTGGCAGCATCTCCTCAGAAATTGAAGTCTATCTTCCATTTGTCGACCTTACTGGACATTTCAAGGACAAGTTTGCAAAGAGTTTTGAATGACATGAAGCTGACACCATATCATCCATGGTTTATTCATGTTCTTAATGAAGATGATTTCAATAGGCGACTTGAGTTTGCCGAGTTGATGCTGACCAAATTTCAGGAGAACCCTAACCTTATCCAGAATATTGTCTGGATAAGGTCAAATTTCACACATCAGGATCAGTCAGCAAACACAACTGCGTGTTTTGGCAGCAAGAGAGCCCCAATGCCACCATTTAATATGATTTCCACAGTCTAGCTTAAGCAAGCCGTGTTGAGTGTGCCGGTTGAGTGGAATGGAGTAAGAGTGGGGAGTGGACGGGTCAAGTGGAGTGTGACGAGGAAGATGATCGGTATAGGGCAATATCGGGTAGTTATCGGAAGATGGCAGGGAAGAATGAAGAAGGGAACAACCAAAAGAAAGGAAGATAAAGTGGTGGGTGATTGTAGGGTGAGATGCTGTTGGTGGCAGCGGTGGTCACGGTGCTGCTGGTTATTGGGGGTGTGGAAGTAAATCCAGGCCCACAGAGCAGTGGCAACATGTGCTGGGAGGACATAGAAGTCATTAGGAAGGTGGTAAAGGAGGTAGTGGAGGAGCTCTGCCAGTTTGATCAGTTGAAAAAGATGATACAGGAGCAAGTTAAGGAGCACGAAAAGACGAGGCAGTGGATTCAGGAAAACACGAAAGAAACTAAGGCTAAAATGGAAAGCAGTGAGAGAGAAATTGTGTCATTAAGGGAGAAAATAAAAAATATGGAAGAGGGAGTGTGGAATCTGAAGAAAGAAATAGAAGCCAACAGTCAAGAGCATAGGAAGAAATCCATTTTTATTTATGGTGTGCAGGAGGAAAAGGCTGAAGCTAAAGTGGACATTATTTATAAAGTGGTAGATGTCATTCAAAACAAAATGAAAGTCAATTTCAGTGAGGTTGATATAGATGATGCTGCAAGAGTAGGCAAGATGATAGGGCGCAGACCTATGAAAGTGGTGCTGCTATCCATATTGATGGCAGACATAGTGACAAGAAACGACAGGATTAAGAACTTCAAAACTTTAAAGAAACATCTAGTGAGGGCAAGGCTGCAAGGGTTGAGGACACATATTAGGGGCCAGGAATTGATGATGACCAATGGGAAATAGACCCAAGGTTGGACAGTGTCGAAACTTCAGGCATTGGAAGAGTATCTTAAGCAGGAAGAAATGAGTAGGACTGAAGGGGACATGCATAATAGAAATGGTGGAGCACCGAGTATCAGGGATGTAGAGGACGTGTATATAGTTGCGGTGGTAGAAGGAATCGGGAAAGTGCTGGAGGGGAGAAAAATGCAAGAAAAGGCAAGTGGACACAAGCATTGTGAAAAAGAACTGAGATTGGAGGCCAGTGCGGGAAAATCAATTAGGATACAGAGGGTGCCGGTGGAGGGAAAAACACAACTAATGGCAAGTGGACATACACATAGTGAAAATAATGGTTTGAGGGAGGAAGCAGAAGTAAGAGGAGCTATGATTAAAGGCAGAAGCATGAGTTTAAAGGAACTATGGGGCAAGAAAGGTAAAAGTGATGAAAGCATAGTAACGAGAAGTAAAAGTCAAGTAGAATGAGGCATGTTTTTAAAGTAAGTACTGTTTTGATATTTAAAAAAAGTAATGCAATTTTTCAAACACTTATTTTTGTATATATAAGCCTGTACCTTAAACTAATTCTCAACATAAGTTCGAAACATATTACGGCACTTGTCATATCATAAAACCAGCTTCTGAATTCCATTCTCATAAAAATCTGCCGCCTGATGTACCAGCCACTGCGACACGGTCGTTTATAGATCGTCATCATCACCGTGGCGCTGATCTCCTACATGTTTTTTTAAGTGCAAGAATAAGTGGTAGTCACCAAGTCTTCAGTAATGACAGCTGGTCGCCTACTACGCTTCTCGTCGTGGACATTAGTATGGCCTTTTTTAAATGCTCTAACCCATTTTCCTACCATTTCTTTGCTCATAGTGTGTTCTCCATACACTTCACTAATCCGCTGATGAATTTCAACAGCTTTTGCATTTAGGAAATGAATCACAGGGCGTACTTCACACTCGGCAGGACCGTTAATTGTTGGAGGCATTTTCAATACGCACAAACAAACGTAAATACGAGTGAAGAACGCTTCCATAATGGCGTTTGTGACTAGTGTACAGATGTACATACTGAGTGTGCATGATTTGAACGACGACCGAAGTTCTGCAGCGGCCATATTTGAAAATGGTACTTACTTAAAAAACATGCCTCATATTAGTAAGTAAGCTAGGCAATGGTGTTAATGTATAATTAGATTGGAAGGTGTAGTGTGATTAGAGTTAAGAATATTTGATGCTAAGAGTGTTTATTATAGTTAAGTATATTGAATCATAAGTGGATGTAAATTTGAAATGAATAGTGAATTTATTGTGGAATTGATTGAGAACAGATTGGTGATTGTCAAGTGTGATAAATGCTAAGAGTGATTATAGATAAGATATCTTGGAGAAATAACAACACATAACCTAAATGAAAAAATCTCAGTCCAAACAAGAACAAATAGATTAGCTAAAGCACAAAAATTAACATGGGATATCTACAAAAAGAAATGTCTATCAATAAATGCATAAAACACTACAACACAGTCATAAAACCGGAAGCTACATATGCAACAGAAACACTTTTTCACCTGAATAAACAATCAAAGACTGACAGATTTCAGAAAATTGAAAGGAGGATTGGAAGAACCTGCATCAACAAAAAATACCAGAAGGATGGACAGTGGCGGTTAATACCTAAAAAAGTCGTGTACAAAGAGCTAGAACCCATTACAGATACTATGCGTAAGAGGAGACTGGGATTCTTTGGACATATCATGAGGATGCAGGATTCGAGGCTTCTGAAACAATTAGTACAACACAATCTCATCTCAAAAAATACCACAACGGGATATAAATGGATCAGAGAAGTAAGAGATGATCTGAAGGAAATAGGTCTTACAGAAGACCCACAAATAAGATAAAATTGAATACAAGACTCAAGAATACAAACCTCTGCTTTACCCTTACACAAAACAAACCAACAACACGCATATTTTCAACTGAGGAAAGGGCACAAAGATCGGAGCGTCTGAAGAAGTACTGGGAAGACTGCAAAGCCTGAACAGTCCTTTCAAAGAGACCTGAACGACGGACTGACTAAAGTGATCCCATGTGGTCATAAAAGAAGAAGAAGAAAAGTAGATTTGAATTATAAGCAAATTTAAGAGTGATGGTAATGTTAAATGAAGGGAATTTTGAGTGATGATCATTATGAAGTTAAATTTGGTACATGGTAGTGTGTGTGTCTTAAGTTTAAATGAGATTAGAGTGGTGGTGGCTAAGAGTAAGCAAGTTAATGGTGGAATTGTATTGTTATTTGTAAGTGATTATAATAAGGAAGGAGATATAGGATGGGAGGTGTATGGTATTTGAAATGAACAGTGACTATAGTTAAGTATATCTGTATCATAAGTGAAGGTAAGAGTGATTATGATTATAATTAGATTGGAAGGTATAGTGTGATTCAAGTTAAGAATATTTGAATGATAAATTAAAGTGAAAAGGGATGAAGTTATATGTGGAGTGTAATTTAGTTAATAAGAGAGTGGTCATAATGAAAGGTGGGTTGGTTTGTAAATATTCAGAGTGGAGGATGTTAAGAAGTTAAATTTGGTAGATGGCAGAGTGTGTGTCTTAAGTGTAAATGAAATTGGAGTGGTGGTGGTTAAGAGTAAAGATATAGGAGGGGAGGTATAAGGGGTTGATTTGGTGGTATGTAAGAGTGATTATGATTAAGACGTTGATTGAGTGATTAATTATTGAGATTGGTGATATAATGAAGGTTGGCTGAAAGGTGGTTGGAGTTTGGTCTTAGAGTGATTAGAGTTATTTGAATTATAAGTGAAGGTAAGAGGGATTATGAAAGGTGGGTCAGTTTGTAAATATTCAGAGTGGAAGATGTTAAGAAGTTAAATTTGGTAGATGGTAGAGTGTGTGTCTTAAGTTTAAATAAGACTGGAGTGATGGGAAAGGAAAATATGAAGGTATTCTTGAGTGTTGGTTGTGATGGGTGATTATGTTCAAGAGATATATACTTGAATGAGAATCTGAATTATTGAACTTTAATTGGTTGTAAAGTTGAAATGAGTAGTGAATTTATTATGAAATTTGATGGAGAATGGAGTGGTGGTTGTTAAATGTGATTATGCAAAGAGTGAGTGGAGTAACGGTGATTTGAATTATAAGCAAATGTAAGAGTGATGATAATTTTAAATGGGTTGGGAGAGGTGGTGGCGATGAATAGGTGTGTTGGTTAATTGTATGGGAAAGGAAAGTAAGAAGGTAATTTTGAATGATGGTTGCTATGAGTGATTATGTTCAAGAGATGGGTAATGAGATTAAGATGGTTAAATATGCTTGAACAAGAAGAGATTGTTTTGGAGGTGAAGTTTAGATAATGATGACTGGTAACAAGGAAGTAGTTCATGTAAACAAATGCAACGTGAGGAGAATGTGGCACACTAACGTGGCAGGTGTTGTAATGTTAAGGCTGGGTCAGCCAACCTGAGTAGGTCAAGAGAGAGGACGGTACTAAGGTGTGGAATGTGCAAGGTTCGTGAGTCCAGCCAGGAGAGATATGGTCTTTAACCTTCATGTGCCATTCTGCCGATGTTTTTATTTTACCTTATTTTATAGGTATTATTTTCATCCAGTTGCCGTATTGCCATGGCTATCAGATCTCCGGAAGGGAGTCAACCATGGGCCATTTGATTCTAATTATTATATTGTTTTGTTGTGTGTTTGCTTATTTGTTGTTTGTCTAGTAAGTGGATTTGGAAGAGCTTGTTTAGGTATAGATATTCCACAAGGTCTAACAATGGAGGAAAACTCTGTTGAAACTCTTTGAAGTAAATAAATAAATATGATTTCCAGTCCCCAGGAGTGATGGTGTAGGGCAGAATTACGTACGAAGGACTGATTGGCCATTCTTCCTTGAAAGTGGCATCACAGGGGAAACCTTCCTTAAGTTACTGAGGGAAAATATCATCCCAGAACTTCAGAGGAGACAGAACTTTGATCAACTGTGTTTGCAGCAAGATGGGGCCCCACCGCACTTTGCCAACATTGTCCGGATGTTCTTGCATGAAATTTTTCCTCAACACTGGATTGGCCATTGAGGGCCTGTGAGGTGGCCAGCCTGATCACCCGAAATATCCCCACCAGACTTTTTCCTTTGGGGTTACCTCAAAGACAAAGTGTACGCTAATCTCATTGTGGAATATGAGGGATATGAAGGTCTTTAACCTTCATGTGCCGTTCTGCCAATATTTTTATTTTACCTTATTTTATAGGTGCAACATCTGCATTTTCAGAAGTTCAATAATGTTCCAGTGATTGTATGTAGAAAGGCGTGTGAAAAGGTTGCTTTGCGTCTGCAAGCCTGTATTGACTTGGATGGTGCCTAGGTCGATCACCATCTTAAAAATCGATGACTTATGTGCTTGCGATTCCATTTTTGTTAGCCATTGCAATTGTTAACACTTATCAATAAAAGTAAGAACAAAAACTGTCTGATTGAGTCTGGCCCACCCTATAGAGTTACAAGCTCCTGGAGTCTACCACACTGAATGTAGCTCATCACCTGCTACGTAGACAGAACAAAGCATCTTATTACTACCTGACTTAAAGAACATATCCATCACACCATGAACCAAGACATGGACATTTCTGCTCTAGCCAAGCATTCCTGCAAAACAAGACACAAAACTTCATTTGACAGAACCAAGATTTTAGCACCTGTTCCCTGGAATCTTGACAGAAAAATCTGAGAGGCTATAGAAATTTAAAAACACCCAGTCAATATGAATTTAGAAGAAGGCTAGAAATTTAACAATTCTTAGATGCCTATTATATACAGATTACAACATGCAGGTCAGTTCATGAAAATATAGGACAAATCGTCAAGTTACATAACAGCACCAGTAACTCCCAGCTGTCTGTTGAGTGAAACATACATTACAAATGTGTCGGGAGTTTCTGCCAGGGGATTATGACAGCCAAAGGGAGAGGAAGCACAGCAGTCACTTTCGTAATTGATTTTAGCTGCCTGGGAAGACTGATTACCTCGGATTGAGTAGGAGTACATCAGTTACCTTGGCAACGAATACTGCAATGTATCTGAAGTGTGGGCAAGTTGTACATAAAACAGCAAAACAATTCAACCTGGAAGAAGAATTAAATAATTTAACAGACCCTGGAAGCTTCACATCTGAGATATGATAGTCAACCCTTATACACATTAACCAGTGGTAGCTCGTGCTGAATTACTTTGGTGATTTTGCACTGTGACCCAGTCAATTGCAGTGAGAGTAATAGACAAAATCTAAATTTGTATTGCATGCAGGAAGTGTCAACTGAGCTTGTGTGTATCTGTCCTCCAACACATCAAAAATGCCTAACATGTCCCTCTCTCTCCAAGTCTTATCAGCTTTGAAGTTGCCAAAAACTTCTAGAAAAAATACAGGTAAACATACATCTCAATTTGTAAGACTTCCTGATTTAGAGTGACTTTCACAATATAAACAACTGATGTGTACAAGAAAAGAAAAAGAAATGATTAAAAAGTTCAAAACCATTTCTTCCAGTGCCTCCGTGGCTCAGGTGACAGCACGCCAGCCTCTCACCGCTGGGTTCCGTGGTTCAAATCCCGGTCACTCCATGTAAGATTTGCGCTGGACAAAGCAGAGGCAGGACAGGTTTTTCTCTGGGTACTCCAGTTTTCCCTTTCATTCCAGCAACACTCTCCAATATCATTTCATTTCATCCAACAGTCATTAATCAATGCCCTAGAGAAGTGAGACAGGCTTCGGCAGCTTGCATAATTCCAATCCTCACCACTAGATGGGGGCTTCATTCACCTCATTTCCTCACCCGGTCGTATGACTGGAAACAGGCTGTGGATTTTCAAAGCATTTCTTCCCCTTGTCAAAAACAATTTCGATCTAGTATCGATGCAATCATATTTACAGAAGTTCCAAGACCTGTATACAACTTTTGGAGCCGGCTTTCATAATAGAGGGGAAACCATCATCAGGTGATACGTTCCTAATTTCATTTTCGTGGCCACCCAACTTCGAAGAATTTACCTTTGTCTGTACCATTATTGAGAAACATCTTCATGATTACTTGTAGAATGTTCTTTCAGGTATTGATATAATTAATTTTCTGGCTTGTCTCATCTTGCCAGCTGTTTGCTATTAAATATGTTTTTAAAAGAAAGTCAGTTTAAACCCTTGAAATAATTCTTTGCCAGAGCACAGTCTAATAGCAAGATGCCAACCCAGGGCAACGACATTTCTATACAAATCGTCAAGCTAGATGTAAGGCCTTTCTTTCCTTTCACATCCTGCAAGACCAGATTGTCACAAAGATGGTGATAGTCCAAGAGAGGAGAGAGTGTGATTTACAGCTGTGCTTGGGGAGGAAGTGTCAACGATTTGAGGAATTGAAACATCTGAGCACCACAGCTCCTCTAATACACATGAATAATCCAACTGTATTGCAAGGCATGTACACTGACTTAACAAACGTCATGGGATAGTTACCTAATAGCGTGTGGGGCCTCTTCTGGCCCTGCGAACTGCAGTGAGACGCCGTGGAAGTGAGTCGACAAGTCCCTGGTAGTCCTCTGGACGCATCTGACACCAAATCGTTTGCAGAGCGGCTGCCAATGCTGATCTGTTCGTGGGTGCAATATCCATGGCACGGAGCCTGCGTTCCAGGGAATCCCAGATATGCTTGATAGAGTTCATATCGGAGCTCCTGGGTGGCCATGGCAGTCGTTGGACCTGCGCTGCATGTTCCTGGAATCATTCCCGGGTGACGCAGGAGCAATGTGGCGGTGCGTTATCATCTTGAAACACCGCAGAACCGTCTAGGTGCTAAAAGGCCAAATATGGGTGGAGATGGTCTCCGAGCAGCTCAACATACCATGTACGACTCAAGTCTCTGCCAAAACAACTAGGGGGCCCATTCCATACCAGGAAAATGCACCCCAGACCATAACAGAGACACCAGTACCCTGCACCACACCTTCGAGGCAGGCAGGATCCATCGCTTCATGTGGTCTGCGCCATACACGGTGCCTCCTATCGGCATGGTGCAGTTGAAATCGTGATTCGTCCGACCATATCACGTTACGCCATTGTTCCAGTGTCCATCCCTGGTGACTGGCAACAAATGCGCGTCGTTGTTCCGATGATGTTGGGTTACCAGTGGCACCCGTGTGCGGCGCCGGCTCCCATACCCCATAGCACCCATGTTCCTACGGATTGTCCACTGGGAGACGTGTCTAGCATGGCTTGTGTTGAATTGAGCCGTGATTTGTTGCATGGTTGTCTGTCTGTCACTACTGACAATCCGTCTCAGATGTCGCCGGTCACGGTCATCGAGGGTGGCTGGACGGCCGGTTATTCATCTGTTGTGGACGGTGACACCCGCATTCAACTATTCACGATACACCCTGGACACGGTTGATCGTGTGAAGCCGAATTCCCGCACCACTTCCGAAATCGCACTTCCCATCCATTGGGCACCGACCACCATACCCCGTTCGAATGGTGTCAGCTCACGACGACGTTCCATGTTACACCTGTCACATGCACAGCCACTGCTTACAAGGCCTCCTATACAAGTGCCGCTGGCACAGGGGACGTGTGGTGCGCAGACAACACACCTGTGCATCAGTGCTCCGCTATCCCATGACATTTCCTCAGTCAGTGTAGATCATGCAGAATTTTATGGGCGACTCAACTACAGCGTTCTCTGGTGGGTGAGTAAGTGTACTCCCATGCTTTCACTGTAATGTGCTGCCATTCATAGATCCAAGCAAGGTTGTCAGATCACCAGTAACTGAAAGGGTATCAATTGGCTCAAAAACAACATACAATATGAAGTATGGGATTGCTCATCATTGTATATCTTTCCTTCTGGTGGTTCTGTAGCTCTGCAGATCATATTATGACATGTTAACAAAAGACTATAATGTTCTCCCTAACCTGAATATGAAAGTACAATTTGATCTGAAATAAAGAACACGGGTAATACAGCTGAAAAATAAAGTACCATTTGTAGAGATTGGAACAACCGTGAACGTTTAGATAGTGACATCCTTCACTTTGCTTGTGTAACATACATAAGTTTTATTACTTCCACTATCAATGCATGGTATCCTTTTTCAAAGCACTGGTTTTGGTTGTTGTTTGTTTCTGTTTCTTTGAATATACTGTACCTTTAGAACCTTTCACTGATTTTACAACTTGCTTAAAATTAATGTTCACTTTATCAAACCATGTCATCAAAACACAGTTAAGAACTAGTGCAGAAGATAAGCACAATGTAGTAATACGAGCAAGACCTTGTAGCAAGCTCTAAGCCAATATAGTTCAGCTCAGACAAGATCAAGACTGTTGCCAGGCAAAAGTGTGACCAATGATTATAACCAGACTGTCATTCCAACAACTAAGATAAAGAACATTAGCTAGCCAGCTTGATATCAGTTTAAGTAGGTTTCTCTCTCCCCTCCAATTTGTCTCATGGATCTGGGCGAACTATCCAGGAAGTTATGATGAACTACTACACTCGTACTGTCTGATAAGCTCCTCTGAACATCTTTGAAGTTGTCTGACAAACTGTCATACATTTAAATTGCACATTGGGTCCAAAGGTAGGACTTGTGCAAACATCTTGGCTGAGTCCTTGATGACTGAAGTGACTTATTTAAATTTCCAGTGTTATTTTCACCATCCCTAAATAGTAATGATTTTCCAAGCACTGTACAATATGTGGGTTGTACTGAAACACTTTGGCTGTCCTCAGCGCTTTGTTGATCTGGTTCAGGCCCTCCATGATGGCATGACTGGATAGGTTTGCCAACAGAATAGGATCTTGGATAAATTTCCTATTACTCGTGGACTGAAACAGGGGTGTGTGCTTGCTCCAACACTATTTGCATTATATTTGGCTGCCATCTACATGAATCTTCCACAAACAACCCAGGTGTGGAGGTTAGGTATTGTTTCGATGGGGGGCTTTTCAACCTAGTGCAAGACTTTGCTCCCGGAGGCTCACCTAGGTTACAAAGGTAACCAAAATGTTGTGTGCAGATCATGCTGCATCACCTACACTCACACCAGAGTAATTGCAACAGTCAGTTAAGAGCTACAAGAGTGCATGTGATCATTTTGGTCTCACCATTAACGTTCAAAAGACCAACGTCCTGGCACAACCTTCACCAGGCACAAGCCTTCCATATTTCAACATCTCCATCTCAGATACTCCACTGGAGCAGATAGATCAGTTTTTTGTATTTGGGTAGTATCCTGTCTGTAAGCAAGATGTACAAATAGAGAAGAGAATTGGTGCTGCCCATGCAACATTTGGACGACTTATCACACTGGGTGCTCATGAATAAAGACCTTACCGTAAAGATGAAACTCGTGGTGTACCATGCTGTTGTCATCACAACATTGCTGTTTAGTTGTGAAACTTGGGACCCTTTACCAATGTGACTTGGAAAAGCTTGAGCGCTTCCACCAACAAAACTTTGATCCCTCCTTAGGATCAAAAGGGAAGACAGTGTCACCAACATTACTGATCTTGAGAAAGTGCATGCCAAGAGCACAGAATCGTCCATCAATTGTCATCAGCGTAAGATGGCCATATCCGTCGGATGAGTGATACAAGATTTCCACGCCAAATCCTGTATGGTGAGTTTCTTTCCGGCACCAGACCTCGTGGTGCCCCCATGAGGTGCAACAAGGACCCACTTAAGCACACTATGAAGATGACAGGTCTCAATCCACAAACTTGGGACACGCTTGCTCAAGACCATACAGTTTAGCACCAGATCATCCCTGCTGCTGTCAATCTGTTTGAAGGGGAATAATGCAGATGTGAAGAGGCCAGGAGAGAAGCACGAAAACTCTGTGCAACACAATCATGTCCTCCTCCAACAATTCTGTGCAATCTGTGTGGATGCTTATTCCATGCTAGAATTGGTCTGTTAAACCACCAAACGTACACCTACAGACAGAAGTGAATTAGTTGGAAGAAGACGTTAATTACTCGGAAATGAGTTAAAGCCGCTGTTGCCGACAGTATTTAACAGACAAAATTCAAGTTGGAGAACACTCCAGTTTATACATTCAACATATGCAATGATTTTATATTGAATAAAAATTATTATAATATAAATCTCAATGGGTTGTGATAAACATCTTACGGAGGTTTGATAGATATACCATTATAACATTGTGAGGTGGGTCTAATGATGAGCGTTTTAATTTCATTCCACAGTTCATCTGCTTGCCTCCCTTCAGTCGAGAGTAAGTTAAACTTGTTCTGTACTTCAATTGTGTAATGAAGCTGATCTTATTCACATCAAATTTCTTTATGGCTGCAATTTGTTTTCTGTTGAAAAATCATATTTTATGACTACCATTAGTTGGTGATCAGATTTGCTGTCAGTGCCAAGGTGCATTTTCACTACCAAAACTGAACTCTGCTGTTTCTTCTGACACTGAATATAATCAATTTGACTTCTGTATTCTCTACCCGGTGATGTCCAGGTGTAAAACCACCACCTGGGTTGTTGAAAACAGGTATTAGTGATCCTTAACCCATGTTCATGGCAAAACTGAATTAGGCATAGATATCAAGGATAATTAAATTATTTAATTATCCTTGATATCTATGCCTAACGTCATCTTCAATACGGAACAATAATGAGAGTTGTTACTTGTAAAAATGAATTAGTCTCTCACCAGCATCGTTTTGTTATTGTTTGTTCTCCTAGACCAAGTCACCCAACAAAAAGCAGTTTCAGCACTGGAAAAATATTACTTTATTATAACTATCCACTTGGAAATTGTCGACAGCAGGTTGTATTGTATTGTCAAACAAAACTGCTTCAGTACCTTTCTTGATATTGTTGCTCGTCATCACCCAGCCAAGACTGTAATATGAAGTTATCAGTGTTCTTTTCATGTAGAGTAGCTTTCAATATTTACCTAAAAAATGCATTTGTAATATATAAACAATGATGAATTCCTCAGGTGTACACATCCTCTTCCACCAATGTTGTTAGCGCCTATGGTCTGGGTGGCTTCAGGCCTTCAACCACTAACCAAGTCATAAAGTCAAACAAAACTGCTTCAGTGGTCTGCTAACCTCATAGAAACATGGGAAAATAATTGAGAAGAAAAGAAATATCTGAGATGTTCAACAGCATAGTTACCTATGACAATAAACTTTTGTGAAAATTCAAATGTTTGTAATTAAAAATAATTTTGGGGGAGCTCTTATTCTGTTAATTGTTTTCTTGGTGTATTAGGTTTCACTGTAATAATTTTTCTAATGAATGGCACAACAAATATTTTATTATGAAGACATTTTAATTCTAAAGGCACATAACAGTAAGTAAATATATAAGGATATAAATGCCTTACATATTATATATTGTCAGTCACAAAATATTTTTAAATAATCTCAGTTATAGCTACAATAGCTCGTTTCATTATTTGACATACACAAACACACTTATATTTAAATTTTTCTCTCACTCTTCCTTTCACTCTTTCTCTCATTTAATACACTTTGTAATATAAAATATATAGGATATGTTTTCTCTTTATGTGATAAAATACATTTGAAACTGTAGAACCATTTAAAGTTATTCAACTAGAAATAAATAATTACATTGTAATCATTGAAAGTAGTCAACATATGAACTACAGCAAAACCTAGTTAATGCTGATCCCAATAAGCTGGACTTTGCTTAATCCAAAAGGGAGGGGGGAGAAACTTTATGAAAATACAAGGTTTTAAAAGTAGCTGGAAGTCAACAATAGCATTTATCACACACTCTGTCATGATTAAGATTTGTTGTCATTAATTTGGATCCACACTGTAATCAGTTTCTATTAGGCTACCATAACAAACACATATTTGTATTGTGCAGTACTGAATTTTAATGTGCTATCATTATGTCATATTGAACAGAAATGTAACTCAAGGGTGTTTCTCTACACATGAACAATTATTTGTAACGAAAAAACTTGAAAAATAGTATGCCAGCAGCTAGTATTTGTGCAGAGTAAAGAATCATATAACAAACTGTTTCCAATATTAGAAACATAAAGAGTGAACTGTTAACATTTGTGTTACATGTAAAATGGAAAGAAAACAAAAACAGGAAGTGAGACAAATGAGAAATCTTGCAGAACAAATCCTAGATGATCCTGTGTATAAGTGGTTCATATGACTGTGTTCAAGTGGAATGGCATTGAGATAGGATTGCCATAATTTTTTTCCACAAACCTGCGACAGAAGTATACATGACAAAAATTGGTGGTTTAACAAGAAAAGAGATTCATTTAAAGCAAATATAATATAGGCCTAGAGATAAAATAAACTCTTTTAAAATAAATGCAGCAATTTGTGGTACAGTACTTGTATTTGCAACAAATAAGACCTTATTATGCCAATCATACTTGGCCAAGGTACTTTGATTGTTTTGTTTTGTTTTTTCACTGCACACACATTTATAAAATTCAGTGCAAGACACATGCAACATGCTGATACTGAATGTCAAGAATTGTTCTTACAGATGACAGAGTTAAACTACTCTATAGAAATACAATATTGTGAACCACACACCAACATGCATATCAAGGAAAGAGAAAACAGAATCAAAAATGGTATTCTAAGAAGATCCAGCAATGAGCATTTCTGCCATCTGTTTTGTAACATGAGAGCTATTACTCAGTCAAGGAAGTGAGTATTTGATGGTAGGAGTTTAAATTTATTTCGGTATTGTATCTTACTCTAATAAACTATGTAATGGGTAGATGTAAAAATCCTGGACTTTTGAGGAATTTTACTGAACCTCCCAGGACAATCCTTCTGCCCTTGAATCCGGGACAATGTAGGTTTTCTGGAACATATGGCAGCCCTACAGTCAGAGGAACTGAAATTCAAGCTGTTATGGAGAGACTGGCAAAATAGCTGGGAATAACCTTTATAGTGAGTTCAAGCTAGCTTTCCAGATTTCATAGATAAGTGAATCAAAATTTCTTAGGCCTATACCCTTTAATTGTATCATAATAAACATATTTTGTTGCTGCATACAGAATTTTGGTGCACCATTATTTTTGGTAATTTCAGTTAACCCAGACTTCCATTAATCCAGCCAACTTATCCCCCTAATTAGTACAGTTTAACGAGGTTATGCTGTATTTCCTAGATCATCTGACAGAAAGAAGTATTGCTAATATCTGAAATATAATTTATTACACCAGCCACAAATAAACTGAATCGAACATGCAAATTGAAGAAGCACAAGTTATTTTAGAAAATCAAACTGATAGTGATTATTTTTAAAAACTTGTTTGAATATGTTGATCACACTGAATAACTGAAAAATAAGGTTCTATGTTTTCCTAAGACAAACTGGAAAATATTATTCTTTTTATTCCCTAATTCACACAAATTATTTCAGATACTGTCATTTTTCTGATCTACTTCTGATACTTAAACCTAGTCTTCCTTTCATTAAAGCTTTGTACACTCATTAATTACTAAATCAACTAAGCTAAAATAAATGTGCTACATATATCTTCTTATTCCTCTTCTCTTTAAACCTCAATAAAACATGACAAAGAAATATATTTTCTTTAAAAAGTCTCACAATAGCAAAATAAGTTATTATAAAAACTGTGATGAGTTGTTGTTATTGTAAACAACAAATATACAAACTACAAGATTTATAAATGCAGTCTTCTTTGAATGTCGGCTTTTTTCACCTCTCAGTGGTATTCTTTACTTTATTCAAAGCATACCAGTACTTTGTAGTAATTAAATGCTTGACATAATAACCCTTGAAATTTACTTTGTCACTACAATTTACAGATTATTATGTTCGCAAATCAAACATCATTGAGGATAGCGAAGTACCTAGCTGTCATGGTGCTGCGAGATATATTGCATTCTCGGGAAAGTAAATTTCAAGCAGCATTGCCTGTACCACCATTGACAACTTCTTTTTTAGGTTGTACCATAAAGTTAAGGAAACCATCCACATCGTCTAGCTCCTTGGACACAAACTTGGCTGCAATTGTGCTTCTGCCGTCAAATCTGGATGTTAACTTGAAAGTGGCTGTTGCTTCTCCTCCAACAGGCACAGTTCTGTAACAAACACTGACTTTATAGAGATCTGCTTTAAGTTTTTTCATGTACTGTATTCAATAATTTTTAATCATTACTTAACTTTCTTTATACATAAACACTCTCTAACATGTTAATATGGAGGAAAAAGAACAGTCTTTTAGATGAGGTAATTGAGGGGATTTAGGGCTGGTTTACACGGGTAGAGTAGCGAGGCGAGTCGAGTAGTTAGTAGAGTAGCCACGTTACTCTACTCTACCGCTGTCTGGTAGAGTTGACACTCGTATCGTTCATACGGGAGTAGAGTCATACAGTAGAGTAGAGTACAGTAGTAGCACCATGTCAAGACGTAAGCACATCGTAAGGAAGTGTTTAAAGGCATTTACAAACATATCACTACAAGAGGTTAGTGAAGCGTTAGAAGAAGAAGTAAATGAGGAAAAAAGGGAATGGGTAAGAGGCTGGCTTAGCAGGAGAGATACACTCGGGGCATCGGCATTAATTCTGAGAGAACTTGGCAATTTGGAGAAATATGGGGGGCTCCTTTCCCCAGTTAGACTGTAGTGATGTTTCTATTTCCATTTTTTTATTTTTTTTTTATTTCAGCCAACCTAAATCTTATCCGAATGAAATTTTACAGAATTCATTTCAAAAGTTATAGAGAGAATACTCATTGGCCATCAGTGTGTCGTCTCAGAACCCACGAGTCTCAAAACTCACGAGTATCAAAATTCACGAATTCTAAGAAGAGGATTAGCAAGAATAGGTTTCTCTATCTGGGCCAGTCTCAAACCTCACGAGCAGGACCAGTTCTTCTTTGAATGGATATGTGCCCACCCTACTAGTGATGATGTAGTCGGATATTTTTTAAAAAATCAAATAGCTTCCATCCGGTTATTTAAATAATGGAATAAATAATCAAATGAATTTCAAATATCATTCAGTTATATCGCGTAGAATAATCGGTTGCGTCCTGAATACATTCTTCGGTGTAAGTGTGTCGGATGGATAATCGATTGAATTATGTGAATATATGAAAAATAGAAATACGCCTCTTTTTTTGCAATCCATGAAGTCCAATGCTGAAGACGGCACAAACACTCAGTTCCCGAGCCATAGGAATTAACAAATGAAAGTGAAAATCCCGGCCAGGAGTCGAACCTGGGATTCCCTGGACCCATTGGACCACAGACCAGCATGCTAACCATGTATCCATGCAGCCGGACGACATAAAATTAAAGTAGGTATATTGCCTGCTGCTAGTTAAAATAAATTTTCAGTTGGTAGTAATTACCGGGGCTTAGTTCTATTATGAGGCCAGAAGACGGCATTTACTTATATAAGAAACTTTATTTTACCGATATTAAATATTACGACTGTTAATTCACTCATTTAGTTTCATTAGAGATTAATTTGGTCATGAATCTCATCGCAGGGAAATTAAATTATCTCCATTCCCTTCAGAAAGTGGGCGAGTATGATGAACGGTCTCTGATACGCTTTCCGAAAATAATATGAACTCATGCTCCACACGTATGACTGAGTCATGTACTCCCAGATGCCTTACTTAGCATAGATTAATATATTACATCACGCCCCCACGCGATTACACGATACGCAATGTTATATACTTGTAGTATTGACTACTTGGCTCACCAAATTTATAAAATCATAAATTAAAATGTGTCAGAATTTTATCTGAAATATAGCGAAGTAGCCAATCGCTATCTTTGACGTTCTGTTGCTATATGACTTTAAAAAGACTCCACAGCGCTGATGTTGATGATATTTTATGATGGTGGTTCTTTCCCCAGCCAAGAAAATGTGGAAAGGTTCATTAAAAATAAGTGTTGAAAACAATGACGGAAAGGTGGTGGTGGTGATTACTGTTTTAAGAGGGAGTGCAACTGGGCAGCCATCCTCTATTAATACTAATCAGAGGGAAAAAATGGAAGGTGGCCCATACTTCGAGAAAATGAAGGTTTCGGGCAAAGAAAGACAAGGGCCTTTGCTAAAAAATGTAAGTACCACTGGGGCCCCTTTTAGTCACTTCTTACGATAGGCAGAGGATACTGTGGATGTTACTCTGCCACCCCAACACACAGGGGAAAATAATGGTCGGTGAATGACACAGAGGTGTATTATTATTATTATTATTATTATTATTATTATTATTATTATTATTATTATTATTATTATTATTATTATCAAAACATTTTTCTGTGGTCTTAAAGGTAAT
Source organism: Anabrus simplex (assembly GCF_040414725.1). Taxonomy (NCBI): domain Eukaryota; kingdom Metazoa; phylum Arthropoda; class Insecta; order Orthoptera; family Tettigoniidae; genus Anabrus; species Anabrus simplex. The sequence goes on from NC_090271.1 coordinate 171,794,511, forward strand.
ATAACGTATTTTTCCTTTTGATATAAAGTTAATGTTAATGGTATTGTGGCCTCAGGAGAGGCCTGGTCAGTGAGTCACCGCTCACCTCACCCCTCCTGCCGTCATCGCAGGCACCTGCTATCCGGAGTCGTGGATTTTGAGACTCATTGGAATATTAATTTAGCTATTAGTTTGCAGTCGTGAGTTTTGATACCATTTGCTACTAATTTTTGCACGTGAGTTTTGAGACGTAACCGGCCATACGTACACTGTAAATTACGCTCGCGTAGGCGTAATTTGCAGTAGCTTCTTCGCCATAAATATCCCAATTACTGATTTTTTTTTTTTCGTTGCTTGTACGGCCCAGGTGTAGAGCTTAAGCTGCTAGATCTGACACTGTACTGTAAACAATAATTATTTTGGATATTCCAAACAATATATGGAAACTATTCAATTTGCTGGGGAAATTACTGTTATTGCTGAAAATTAACGGCAGTGGCAAGTGATATGTAGAAGATCCCTATGTATGTTATTAATATGATTAATGTACACAGTCCTGCACCATTGTATTGCCTAACTTAAACATGTCGAGACACATGATGAACACGCTGTGTAACATTGAAACTTAAGAAATCTTCATATTAAGTGAAAATCCAGCTGACACTTGTTTATATTTTATGTTGCATCTTCGAGTGTAGATGTCTGCGGCACCACCTCCAGACTTCTTGGATCTTCGTATTTTCATGAGTATTTGATTGTATGTACATCGTATTTTTTTTTTATTTTCTGTTTCAGTTCCGTTAACCCAAAACCCTCTTTACCCATTTTCGCAATCAAGTCCTCTTCTGCCGCCCGTCTCATATTCTTATTTCTATAAGTAACGCTGTTTATGTTCCATAAACATTCTTTTTCGCTGTAGAGCTCCACAAATTTGCAAGTTTCTTCTTCCGTCCACTTCATTTTGCCGCCAAATAAACGCTCGACGTAATACCATCGTATGTACACACATGCAAATACAGCAGTCGAATGACGCGTCAGCTGAAAAATCGAACGTCCTCGGACTTCTCCGCCAGCTCTCGGAGCTCGGTTCCGGTGGAGGGGGAAGGATAGTGGTAGAGTTACTTTACCGCAGCGGAAACCCACTCTACTCTACTGCCTACTAACTACTCTACTCTATTTGCTACTATCCCGGTCGTTTACACGATGCTAGTAGCTCTACTATCCACTCTACTCGCCTCGCTACTCTACCCGTGTAAACCAGCCCTTAGGGATTGGAATAACCAAGGGAGATATTCAATAAATTTCCAATTTCTTTGAAATCATTTAAGAAAAGCTAGAAAAACAACAGATAGAGAATCTGCCACCTGGGCAACTGCCCTAAATGCAGATCAGGATTGATTGATTGATTGATTGATTGATTGATTGATTGATTGATTGATTGATTGATTGATTGATTGAATGATTGATTGATTTCCTGAATTGGTAAAAGAGACTAACATCAAATTATTAAATGTTAAACTGTATAAGATATTGTACTGTACATTGATCAATTATTATCATAGTCATTAACAGAAAGGAACAAACAAATGACCAGTCATGTCATATATAGAAATATAAGAATGTACAGATCAGGTTAGGAACATCTTGCTACCATACGTGACAGTAGACTGTCTGGTTGAGGGTTGGACAGCCAATACCAAACTGGACAAAATAAGGGGGAACCAATGGCTGCTGGTGGAAGAGTTCTCCTTTAAACCTTCGAAGAAGAAATGCTGCATTAATTAATCAGAAAGCTGCTAACTTGCAGGTGTGGCAGGAGACTGCTATAGGCTAAGGAAGTAACCCCAATAGAAAAAAGTCTTGATTATGTTGGACTTAGGAAGTCATTAAGAGAGATTTTTAAATTTGTTTTCAATTCAAATAGGAGCCTAAGAACACAAGATTCTCAGCTAAGATGCCAGTCAGCATGAGCCAACCTATGCCAGGTATGATGGCTTACGGCGTGATGATAGGCAGGGCTATGCAATCATGCACCAATCTTAGAGAAGACAGATAACATGAATTGGGACCATCAATATGCTCAGAAAGTGAGAAGAACTAGTGGACTTCGTGGAAGGAAGAAAACTAGCAATCCTCGGCTGAGTGAAACCAAATGGAAAGGTAAAGGGACAAAGAAGTTGAGGAAATAGTACATCATACACAAGCACATTATCATTCTGTTAGTATGTAGGTCAGAGCCAGGAATAGTTTATTATGCATGTTAACAGCATCAAGCTGGAGAGTACATCCAGCAACTGTACGAGCTACAGGCTTGGCACTTTCTTTCTCTGCAGCTGAGGTCAATTATGTCCATTCTAAGAAAGTGAATATTGTTTGAATGATATGTGCCATGCAGTTTCTGGCTGCCTCAAACCAACAAACGTCAAAAAAATATACCATACTTGTGGTATAGTTCCACCTTCAATCTGATGGCAAGGAGCAGCTAAAACTGAGAAACTCAGACAAGAGGTGGATAACTGTCATCCTCTCTATGGCCATGAAATAGTATAGTAGCATGTCAGGTCATGGAGGATTTTTATTAATAACACCAGGGCAGCTACACCAAGCACTTAGGAATCAATATTGGCAGCAACAGTCTACACTATCCGACTAGAATTGGCCAACAGAAGAAATTCCAGCCTATACTTCACAATCTTGGCCTCTTTGGAACACCCTTAACAGGATAAAAACCAGAATGCCATGAACCAAGGGTGCACACAAAAGATGGGGCTATATACAGAATGGTAATTGTGGCTGGTGCAGTTCAAGATCTTGAGAATCTATTTAACTGTCCAAACTGCCCTGTGGAAACTCAACTTGAAAACTTGATTACAGTCAGTGATAAAGCTACTGTAGCTGCTTCATACATTTGAGGATACTTGGATACGATCATCATGTAGCTTCATGTCTGATATGCTCATCTCGTTATGGTATCCCATGCACTTGCTACTCATATTGTCAAGAAATTTTGTCTCTTCTGAATGAAAATTTAGAATGTTTCTGTCTGCGACATTGTACATGTAAGCAGTGAACACTAATATCACAGGTCCTTTGCTAGGCCAATGTGCTACACTCACTAGTGGATGGCAGTGTATGAAGGCTGGAATGCCTAATCATAAATTAATTACCTTTTGAGAGAAACTTGAAAGTTATAATGCAGTAATGTAAATTGATCCTTCATCCTTGGTCCAGCAACCTGTCTCACGTTTTTCTTTTAGGAGACAGTTTCCTGAGATATCAGAATATCAACTTACTGTGGAAGTTTGATTTTAAGCTGTGATGCAAGACCAGGTCCTTCAATCATGAACTGTGCTTTCTTCAGAGGAATTGGCAGTGGATTCTTGAGAGTGGCTGTTGCAGAGAACTCTTCTCCTTGAATGGGCTCGCCATCGATCTGTTGTAAAAGAGAAAAATAGAAACCATTCAAGTGGAGTTAAAGGAATGTAGTAAACCAACAATAGTACCTAAAATAGCTTTAGTTAGAAATGAACCATATAAGGATCCATTAGCAATATCAAGAGCCAACATTGCAAAGACATCTGAGTGATGATACATCACTCATGGCGTCACTAGCTACAATTACCAGCTTGTGATATTTGAGTATAAAATATCTGAGAATCTGAGCTACATAATGAAAAAAATAGCATAAAGTATAGTTTTAATATTCTGATGTCCAACATGGTGTTATTCAAGTCCTTTATAATTAGATCCCTCTTTATGCAAGTGCACATGATTGGAATGCTACAATGATCATTTTTGTTTTTCAGATAATATACTACAGAATGTTTATGTTACTTCTTTTTTCAAATTCAACTACATTTGTTTAAATTGGTAGATACATTCATTATTTCTATGGTTCAGAAACTATAGCTCCTATAAGTTTGAAAATTTTGCTCATTTCAATATTTATTTTTTATAAAGATACTTTTATTCAAAAGAAATGTTGTTGCTAGTTATAAAAGAAATTATACTTTTCTCTATATTTTGGGAATGAGTAATCTTCAAGAAGTTTTATTTACAATCATACTTAAGAATTTATAAAATAAATAATAAATTTTAATAAACGGCCTGGAAAAGTCTCAGCCTTTCTCACTACCGTACTGTACTGTACATAAAAACATTCAAGTTTTTCAAGTGTTTTTTGATGATGAGATTATCAAATTATGAAAAACTAGTGCTGCTGTAATCAAAGCAGCAGCACATCCAAATTGCATAGCAATCAAATATTAAATGAAGTGTATGTAAGTATTTTATGTGGAAAAAATGGAAAAACACACTATATGAATAAAGCAAACAACACCGTTTTCAAACAGTGTATTAGTACCTTGATTTTGATGTCGGGCTTTCTTACTCGGAAGTCGTCCTGAGCAAAGTACTCATAATTGGTGTCCTGAACAGTAGCCATACATGCAATATTGAAAGCACACTGGTCTACTAGACGTTTATAATAGTCATCATATGACACTTCAATTCGGATCTCCTCCACTGAAAGGAGAAGAATGTACATATTAAATATTGAAAATATATTTCCAAACAATATGAGAAGTTGTCTCACTCGATTTTTGTAAATGTTTGATATTCAATAACATTTTACACCTGTTATCTCTTGACAGATAAATCCCTCAATGATTTCTACCAATTAAGAATAAATGAAAGATACTTACCCATTCCAGCCTTGATGGTACGTTCAAAATGCTCCTTGCGAACAGGGTCCTTGACTTTACCATAATATGTGACTGTGTCAACTCGTATCACTGCTGTTACTGTATGGTCTTTTGAATTGCTGCGGTTCTTCATCACCAACACCACACTGAAGCAAAAAAAAAAGAATACAAATAATAAAAAATGTACAAACAAGTAACAATTCAAGTCATCTAGTCTTAAAGAGAGACTATGATATGAAAATTGATATTTCCAAGACTAAAGTGATGTCAGCATAAACTAAAGAGGCTTGAATGTCAGTTCTGGAATACAAAATTTGAACAGGTAAATCATTTCAAGTACAGTGATCCCTTGATTCATTCAGAGGTGCCAACTATTACAGATTGTCAGAACAGAATACATGACAGATACGTGTTAAGCCCCACATCATCACAAATAGGTCCCTCATCAATTACATTATCAATACTGTATATTTGACACTTTCTTTGTAGCCACACTTCTGAAATAATTATGAATTGTGACTGGCAAGATTTGATGCCAACCTGATGTTATGAAATGCACTGCCTGCAAGATGTTGATTTTCATTTCAGCTCTCTTTCCTTTGTCTTTGAGACACACAGCTCTTTAGACAAGCTGCTGCCTGTAACACTGCTGACAGCACTTTATAATGCCTACATTTAATGGGTGCAGAATGCTAGTGGTATTGGGGGAAGGAACACAATTTTTAGGTTAAAAAGGAATGCAAGGTCCTTTGAATGGGCAGCACAATTGTCTATAAACAGAATTATATTCCTCCCCTAATCCCCATGAAAGCATCCAGACCATGAAGAAATCCTACAAAAATGTCAGCTTTGGTGTTGGAAGAATATTGAACAGGTAACTTAGATGTTAAACTCCCACAGTCTGTTGAATTATTTAATTCTTCTTCCAGGTTGAACTGTGTTGTTGTTTTATGTACCTTGCATACAATTTGCCGAAGTTTAGAATACATTGCAGTATTCTTTGTCAACGCGACTAAAATACCCCAACTCAATCTAAGGTAATCCAGTCTCCCCATGCAGCTGTCTTGACATAGAATACCGCAATGTATTTGATATGTTGGCAAACTCTACACAAGGTACACATAAAACAACATGGTTCAACCTGGAAGAAGAACTGAATAATTGTACTGGTAACTTAGAAATGTTTTTGAAACACCTGGGTTTCTGAAACTTTCCTATAACAATAGGCACACACTTATCAGGATCTGTCACTGTTGTAACACAAAAGAACAGACATATGATCTTTTGGTCTCTTCCCACCATGGCATGATGGTTAGTGTACAGTCTGGAAGATGCTAGTAAAAGACCATTTCATCCGCATTGTAAATGTCTCAGAGTTTGTATTCCTCGAACAGTGCCGGTTGGTTTTCCAGCCACAGTTCCGTACTTGATATATCTACAGCAGCACTCTCGCCTTCTAGCTTTTTGTATGCTAGCCCATGCTCACTACTTGAAGCGGGAGATCCACCTGTTAGAAGCTGAGAAATTCTTGAAGTTCATTCTTTCTACAACCTTGAAGGCTTTCTCTCATAAGATGCTGCCATTCATAGGAATACCTAATGCTTGAGCTTGCTGATACCAAGCAAAGAGTACAACTTCCAACTTGCTGTATACAGATTCTTTCCCAGTCTTTCTTTTCTTCACAGATATTCCATTTTTCTGTTTGATCATGTATTTCATGTTTCCTATGCACAGTGTAATTGAATGTTGATGGTGTAAACCCAGTTGTTTTCAGAAGGATTTTTCTCAACTTCTTCAATAATTCAAAAGTCTTTCTTCCAAGGTTCTGAAGTGCCTAAACGATTGCAGCATTCTGAATAACACAAAAATTCCACAACATACGACTATTCAATAACAACTATACATGACAAACGCACTAGAGAAATGAAGTACTGTACTGTAAGAACATAAACTACGTCCCCAATCTCACTTGCCTTGGATACTGCAGCTCGAAACTTGAAATTTACATTCAATCTTAGACCCTGACGTGAAGTAAGCTAAATGTTTCTGGAGCACACACTGCAGCTTTAGGCTGCAAATACAAACAAACTGAACATTTGGCTTACTCTGAGTACACGTTCGGAACTTGAAGCCGTAGTAGGCTGCACAGTCAAGTGAAATTTACAGTAGCCAATAAAACATCATGCACAATTTCCCAAAAGGCAATACTATATGTAATGAGTAACTTTTCAATAACCAATAAAAATTCATGCCTGTTGGATGTGGGATAACTCTGTGCCTGGCTATTGGCCTACCAGTATATCAGATATTGAGAGAGGGAGACAGAATAGGTGAGTTTGTATAGCGATATGACAACTGATCAGGGTTTAGAGTTCATTGGATCCTAAATTAATGAACAACAGATCTGGGAAAAACAATACATTGAGGAACAAGAAATTGAGTTTTTTTTTTTACCCAGATTGTATTGGATATGTTCTCGGGACTGCAGTTATGAACAACAGATCTGGGAAGATGGTAGTTCCACGAACAATGGATCAAGGTTCCACTGTACTTAGGATGTGTACCTTTTCCAGGATGATTGTATAGTAAGTGAAATTGAATCAAGGTGTAGCAAAGCTAGTAGCAGCTGCAATCAACAGTATTCTGTAAAAAGATAAATGTGAACCACACATGAAATTATCCTTACATCACTCTGTTTTTGGGCAGACTTTGTTGCATGTAAATGAAAGCTGGATGGACTCAGAATATTTTATTCATGAACTGGAAGTCACAGATATGAAAATACTGAGCAATTTGGTTGTACAGTATGGGTCCTCTAGCTATAAGCTGGCATTTGTTACCTATGTTCTGTACATTAACTGAGGCCATGGTAGCTTCTTTCCTAGTCCCAACCTCTTCCAATCTCACTGTTGCCAAAAACCTATATAAGTTAATGTGATCTTGAACAAAAAGCAAAAACCAGAAAAAGGTTAAAACAATATAGTCCTGCTAATCCAAACTAATTGGGACCAGGGCCTGTTCAGATTGGCAATTTTTTTGGATTATCGTAAATATTTTCTTCTAAAATCCAACATTAATTGCAACTATGAAGGGTGGCCTGCAATAATCAAACAGAAATCACTGACTTTGTAAAGAGAAATATCTAGTGAGTGATATTTTTGAAACATTATGTTTTATTAATTTCTGTGTTACCAAACACTTTGTTCCTTTTATTCACTTTGATTTCTGTCTCAAAATAGTATTGCAATACAGATTTCATACATGGATTATAAAAATAATTTTTATTCATAAGCGCACTTTCTCATTTCATTATAACTTTGGTACTTCAAAAACTTTAGTTTGGATTAACAAAGATTTTGCATTGTCAGATATCAGATTTGCAGGACTCTACTGTAAATGTTTAATGGCTCTTCAACAAGTACAGGGACTTTCAGACTGAATGTGCAAAGGCATATTGGTTTATACTGATAATGTATGTACGGGTTATGTATCTGTACACTACCGAACACAGAACGTGATAAATTGAAAATTTGTTAAGTCACCAAGTACAAGCGCAACAAAAAAGGAAGAAGCATGTCATCAATTACAGAGATTTCTTGGCTAGTTGATACACAAAAGCAAAAGTTTATCGACACTTTTCCAAAAGAACAACTTTATATGACTATTTAGCTCATGGCTCCAAGGACCAGTCTGGTAAATGAATGTCACAAACTTCAGCCAATCAACAGCTGTCTATCACCACAATATTATTTTTAAATGATCATTTTTGTATTAACGTCACTACATGCTCTTCTTTTTATATACCAAATCCATCAGAATAGTGTACTGACACGTCTTCAATAAAACAATCACAGACCACACAATTAACAGGATGTAACGGTGTTATTTTGATAAAACCATCAGCCGACAGCGTATTAAGAGGAACACAAACACCCTGTCCCCAAGCCAGAGGTATTAACCATACAGAGTTAAAAATTGCAGCCTAGCCTAGAATCAAACCTGGGGTCCTCTGAACCAAATATTTGCTACAAATATTAGAGGGCATTCAACCTGTGCAGGTTATTGTAAATAAAGATTTTTTTGTGAATAAATTAATTCCATCCCCTGGTCTATCGAGACTGGACAGCCGAAGTAGGGGATTGCCTGTAGGAGTGAAGTACAGTGGGGACTTCGAGGTCCCTGGGACTGCTGCAGCAGCTCTGAAGGCCTTGCAGAAACTTTAAAAAGTGGTGGCAAAAGGTGCTCTGGTTAAGACGCAGCAGGTCATTATGCATGTTAAGTGGAAAAAAAAACAAACAAACAGCAATGTAAATTTAAATCTTATAGCAGTTGTATAGTATTATTTGAAGCGAATCCACACACTGTATATGAGTTAATTATGTGGAGTTGATTATGAGAAGAATTTTGTAAATAATATAAATTTATTAAGGATGAGCTGTGTGTTTTATAGAAAAGAAGTCTTAGTGTAAATTGTATAATACTGTATTTTAGGAAAATTTCTTCGTTTCCTTTTTAGTTTAAAATTTAGTGCTTGATGATAATGTATTCTTGTGTATCATTTGCCACTAAGGTAGACACCTCTCATTTGCAAATAAAGTGATTTTGATTTGATTTGATTTGATTGTTCTAAATGTTGCTTATCACTTTCTTAACATAATAGAATTATGCAAGTTTATTGAAGTGTCACTTAAACAAATGTATATCAAGGAGTAAAACAAGGTACACTGGTATGCTAAGATATGAAGTTCTGGATTTATTCATTTGTACACAGGTTTGATAAGTGCTCATAGGGGACATTATCTCATTATCTCATTATCTCAAGCAATTTAAAGAAACAGGAGTTACAAGAAAAATTAGGCATACAGTAATTTACAATCAATTGATTTGTGTTTACCTAAAAGGTGACCCAATCACGATGTCATCTCTGAGTTCGAAGTTGAAGTGAATGTCATTGAAGTCTTCATTCAGATAGTAACGGCTGAAGAGAGATTCGCTCTGTCTCAGGGCTTTCAACATAGCTGCACGCTCTTCTTCACTCTCTGAAAGAAAATAATGTTACTTTAATTTTGTCCTAAATGGTACTTGTTAAGAGTAAAATTTCTAGAGAAAATGAAAAAGAAATTTACTTTCAGGATATTTGTAGCTGCTTGTTATATCTTCTCGTTCCCATTTGCCAACTGCTTTGGTGCTGATGAACTGGCCAATGCTAGTAACACAGAAATAGTGAAATATTATTATGAGGGTTTTAGAGTAACAATTTATTTTTAAAATGATACTATACATTTTTGAATAAACAATGTTAGTGTGAACTATTTTTTTTCATGCTCCTTACTCTGATATGTAAGGAGAACATCAATATTTCCAGCATCAAATATAACAATGGTAATGATATACACCATAAATTGTATAAGACAAAGAAAATCTCATCTTCCTTTGACTACTCAAACATTTAGAATATCGTAGTAGTACAAATAATAGCTACTGTGACTCTTTGGAATGGGCTAATTCTTTTATCACTGTGAACCATTTCAGGATCTACTTTAAATGGTCAGACAAAATTGTGCCTTGACCTACTAACATTCCATCATAACTAAGTCAGTATATCCTAGATCTTCAAGACATCCTCTATCAAACAGTTTCTTCTTTAATTTTCACTTTACCAGATTAATGTCTTTGTCATCACAAGCCTGATTCTGCTATCTATTTATTTGTGATCAAAACCTACTATTTCACCTTTAGTAATATAACACTTCAAATTGGAATTTTATTTCTTCTGTATATGTAATATTTTCACAAGTGCAGACACAATTTTCCAATATAGATATCTATACTCTTCTCTTAAAGGTTTTCCATGCATAGGCTAGTCTGCATTTAATTTTCAATCCAAGTATTTTTCCATTGGAAGAAAAATTCATCTACTTTCCTTAACTTGAAAATCACATTGTCTTAATTTGCAAGAGTAAGGTATAGTAACTGTGATGTGAGTATTTATTTTGGGAACTGCTTTCAAATAATCCACTTTTCACCTTTCAAGGTACCATATTAACCCACTGAGCCCAGCATATTTGTTAGATTGAAACTGCATTGGGACTAGGATTATTTTGAAGGAAATATAGTGACGCTTCTCATGATGAGAAATTTCTTATTTACAAGAACATTAAAGAGTTAATGAATTCAACATATTATGAAATATTATAAAATTCTTCTCAGTAGTTGAAAAGTGCGTGGTAAGCCTCAAAACACTGTTCCAAATGCAATGGAACCTGACAATTTTAGCAGATCCACCTCACTTCAGCTCTCTTCTTGTGTTTTATGCTAAGTTTACTGGCTTTTTCTTTTCTTTACGTCGCACCGACACAGATATGTCTTATGGTGACAATGGGATAGGAAAGGCTTAGGAATTGGAAGGAAGTGGCTGTGGCCTTAATTAAGGTACAGCCCCGGCATTTGCCTGGTGTGAAAATGGGAAACCACGGAAAACCATCCTCAGGGCTGCCGACAGTTTTACTGGCTTTGCAGTGGGTAGAATAAGAGTAGGAAAATGAATCCATTTCCTAGAGTTCAACCTAATGGGGTCATCAGCCAGTGAAATCTCCCTGAAATTCTCTGCACTGGAAGATTAACATGACGAACTATACACCCACATAGAGAAGATTACCGGAAAAGAAGAATTATCTTTGTGGGCATGTGACACGAATTCACCCCACAAGACTGACCAACCGCATCATTACCTTCTTTCAGTAGAAGAAAACCAAAGGGGCTTGCTTCAGTGAGGTGGATAGAGGGCTTGAAAAAGTGGGAATTACACATAATGACATCCAGGAGCATGTCCCACTTACACATTAATGATGGACTACGTTAATTAATGTAGTTTTGTATTGGTGCATGGGTGACTGGCTACGTAAATTAACGTTTTCTCCTATTGCTTCATTCTTGTGTGATTTTATCCTATTCGCTGTTTATTAATCAAAATATTTCATATTGTTTACAAACTAAAGTCTTTATTGATTGGAATTTAGATAGATATATTCTTTCCTTGACTAAGCTTTTGGCACAGGAAGTGTGGTTTCATAACACTCAGTACCGTGTGACTGAGTGTATTGTCTGGTGTCAGCATGGCGCGCCGCAGCAAAGACAGCTTGAACGATGATGAAATATTTGGGGAATTGCATGCTGATAGTTTATCTGATGTCCCTAGTGATTGCAAAAGTGTGAGTATTAGTGATTGTGAAGATGTGTGTTCGTCAACATCAAAATATGCACGCGAAAGTGAAAGTGCGACATTCAGTTCAGACGAGTCTGTTGACGGCGACAATAATACGAGTAAAGATGCCAGTGATAGTAGTGACAGTGAGGTTGATGGATGGACAAATAAAGATGAAAACAGAGTCCTAGAACCGTTTACATGTATTTATATTTCATCCTACTTCTCATGCTAGGTGTGCTTCTGTTGCCGGTCCACAAGAAAGAATGGAGTAGCGCGCACCTGGATAACAATGTGTTAAGAAGAAACTTCAAGCAACCATGGTTTCCGAGACAAGCCAAAATTAAAAACTGGAATGGCATGGATGCAGGAGAGGAAAGAACGACACTGAGAATGCATATGGAAGTATTGGACAGACATCAAAGTCAGAAGTAGCCAGTTGAAATGACATGGTCCAAAGTTGGCCGATACGACATGAATTAATAATAATTATCAGAACAAGAATTTCTTGGATAAACCATTAAAAATTATTTAAAAACAGGCCAGGCCTCCTTGTGTTGATGATATCAAATCTCATATTTATCTGAATAATATTCAATTCCATATTTTTAGAGAAAGACCCCGGTAGTGGCAATTCTTTTTATTTGCCTTGTGTCATACTGACTCACACAGGTTTTATGGCTATGATGGGATAAGACAGGGCTGTATCTACAAAGAAAGTGCCGAGGCCTTAATAAAGGTGCAGCGGCCCAAGCATTTGGCTGATGTGAAAATGGGAAACCATGGGAAACCATCCATCAGGGCTGAGAACATTGAGATTTGAACCCACTATCTTCCTAATGCAAAGCTAAAATGTCTTGAAATGTGTAGCCAAATCACTTGGTGGCAGTGGTGATTCAGGACTGAAAGTCCTCATATTATTCCATATTGTAAGCATAGGTGATGATGTGAACAGGTAATTCAGAACATTGTAGGTATGGTACTGGACATCAAGTATCTTGTCCACTACTGCTCTGTAGGATCCTTTTTTTTTTTGTTTTGTTTTACAATTTGCTTTATCAGATCAAAAATTGGATGTATGGCTTTTCAGGCGTTTGCTCTATTAACCAGCATTTCGTCTTAGGTCTGACACTAGACTCGTCAGAGTGGGATGTGTCAGACCCTACCCACTGATGCTGGGGTGTATGCAGGTGAACTTATCAGAAGCTACTTATGTAGCACAGTCTGATAACTGCATACGGGAGATAAAACTCCACAGTGGAATTAATGCCCGCCTAGCAATTCCAAATGGTAATACTAAATTCCCATGAAGGGAATTTAGTATTACAATTTGCTTTATGTCGCACCGACACAGATAGATCTTATGGCGATGATGGGATAAGAAAGGCCTTAGGAGTTGGAAGGTAGCGGCCGTGGCCTTTTAAGGTACAGCCCCAACATTTGCCTGGTGTGAAAATGAGAAACCACAGAAAACCATCTTCAGGGCTGCGGACAGTGGGGTTTGAATCCACTATCTCCCGGATGCAAGTTCAAAGCTGCGCACCCTTAATCACACAGCCAACTCTCCCGATCTGTATGATCCCACATAATAATAAATAATGTTATCGGTTTTTCAACCTATCTACTACTTTTACAGATTTTGGAGATGCCAAGGTGCTGGAATTTTGGCCCTCATGTGTTCTTTTACGTGCCATAAATCTATCAACACAAGACTGATGTACATAAGTACCTTGAAATATAGTAGTGGTGATTGGGAATTAAAAGTACGGGGACAAAAAAATATACAGACAACAAACAGTACCCGGGTTTATGGAATTTAGCATGGCGGGGGGAGGTATATACATCAAGACTAAAAAAAGGCCACAAAATGGTTTTTGTATGCTCTCGCAGCAAATTTCGACAGAGTCCAGACTATAAGTAAAATTCTTTCAAGAATAAATTTACTGTGTCTACCTATTCAATACAGACTGATGAATGCATGCGGTAAGGTGGTGAATAATACCTCAGTGTTTATGACCTTAGCAAAAAAATATAGCCATGGTACCCTTCCTCATAGCACAGGCAAAGTCTCCACTATTTGCTGTGGTGCTATACAAATCGGTTATCTGGGACGAAGGACATTTTGTGAGTATTTCTGCTAATAATTTTGGTAATGATTAAAGAAAGTAAAGAATTGTCTGATAAGATAACAGGGCTTGTACAAATGACTTTTTTTTAAATTCCTAGTTTCAGCCAGCTAAAATGAAATAAAAATGTAATATTTTCTCCAAAAAGTGGGGGAGGCGACTGCCCCCCCTCGCTCCCTCCGCCCCTACTGTCGAAATACCACTGGACTGAGTTAGGATCGAACCTGCCAACTTGGGCTCAGAGAGCCAGTGCTCTACCATCCGAGCCACACTGCTAGGCACGTTGGATTATCACTTTTCATTGTTTTATCAGTTCCTTATTTTTCAAAGGGAACCTACAAGTAAAGCAAAGTACGCCTACTGTACTGTTACAAATACAGGTAACACAACTCTGCTAATCACCAAGAACTGTATACTTTACTAAAAAACTTATCTGAAATATGATACATCCTTTGTATTCTTTCAACTGTTTGTGCAGTTGTATGCCCCTCACACATACAACCTAATTTATGCAGTTATTTTATTCTATCTATTAAAAGTAATGCACTGTAAGTAAACAAATCTATATAGAGGGTGCTTAAGTATGGCATTGCTATTTTGGCTTGGCACTACCCAGATCTAGATCGTTGGAGATAACCCACTTCAAACTAATATTACCAAGCACAGTATGGATATATATTAGCAAAGAGCATATAACAATGGAAGCAAAGAATCTCTACACAAATCACAAATGGAATTCATTCTGCCATCTATTGAGAGAAAGTTGAATTACGCAGCGAAGTGAAGCAATGGAAGAGTTCCTTGGCTCGGACACGAGTTAAGTAGCATAGAGAAGCGTCATACTAGCACATGCAAAATGATGATTTAATAAATAGTGCACTATAGGATTCCTTATCATTTTTACTACACCCCAGTGTTCCCAACAGTCATTTTTCCTTATATTCAGATGTTCTACTTAATTTTTTTTTCCAAAACCCTTATCTTCTAATGATAGTTTTCTAAAATAAGTGTATGTGAGTTGGAAAAAAAATAAATAGGAGTAGCTTTATATTTAAATTCATTGAACAGTTTAAATACATTTTATGTTGTTGCAGAGTAAAACAACATTTCCTTTCTTTTTTTTTTTTTCAGTACCAGTAATTCAGAATTAATCTTAAATTTGTTCATTATTATAACCCGATCTTTTGACCTACTGGTCGCATGTAATCAAGTTTTCTATTTTCAACATTATACATTTCTGTTTCCTTAGCGATGATGTGCAGCCAATTCTGCAGAGTGAGTTACTTCCTCTTTGGTCTTGCTTGAATTGCTTTCCCCTGTGCAAAATCTGTTTGTATGGATTCAGTGTCACCTGCCCTTGTTGAAATTCACCTAAAGCACAGTATGGATTAAGTTGATTCTTTTGTACAGTGATCAGTTGCTTTTCATGAAATAGTCCAAAATATTATAATAATAATAATAATAATAATAATAATAATAATAATAATAATAATAATAATAATAATAATAATAATAATAATAATAATAATAATAATAATAATAATAATAAATTTTATAAGACTTACCCAAGCATATCCTTACGGAGCAATTTCAATGGCTGTGTTGGTCCTGCATAACGCCAGAATACTTTGTCAGCATTCACTTCTGCAAATACAAAGCCACCATCGTAAGGCCTGAGTACTTCGCCTTGCTTAACAGCTACGACAGATGCTGGTCCACAACGGTACATCTCATCACTTAACTCCTGTGGGGTAGCATCTATGGCCTGCCAGCCTCCATATTCTCCTCCTTGGTACAAATCAGGCCTCTCCATCCATGCTTCATTCCACAGATGATAGTTCCATACTGAATCACTGTTAAGTTCCTCCATGACCTCACCTTCCTCGTCTATAAAGTAGTCTACTGTCAAGCTGTTCTGGGTATCATGAGCAGAGGAGAAGGTAGTTACTGGACGGCAAGGAATACCCAGCGCACGGCAAACTGTAATACAACAGAAAGTAAATCAGAAAAGTAATAGAATATCCCTTTCAGACCGTGTACGCACAATTGTGCGGGTTCATATTTTATTTATGTCTGAGCTTATTTGATGTTTTCTTGGCACTAGACCAGACTGCAGTGCTTGTGCGGGACACATAGCATGTACTTCAGCTGTTTTTATTTAGTACTTGACCACCAGGGGACAGGAAGAAGAGTTTAAAAATACAGTTCATTAGCAAGATGGTGGGAAGCAGTAATGCCTAAAGTAAGTATTTATTTATTGCATTCATATTAATCTAGAAGCTTTACTGAATATCAGAATATAATCAATGAAGTATGTAAATTGTGTAGCAAATGTAAATTGTGAACTTACAAGATCGTACGTAATACCATGAGGTTTTGAATGTTGATACGCACATATGTGTGGGCTAGGTTTTCTTACAGGCAATGCATGCAGGAATGCTGGGTGCTGTCACAAAAAGGACTGTGAAAGCAAAACTCGTACTCTACATGAGAAATGTAATGTATAAGATTTTAATTGTTTAAAATCATTCCACACTGTAAAATAGAACATTTGATCATGTACATGTGCATATTCACATGTTCTGAGTTGAATTTTTTTATTTTTTTATTTTTTGCAAGTAGTGAATGAAGTCCTGACATGCACAATTGTGTGGGTTCTGTTTTTCAGCCCATAATTCTTATTTTGTAAAATAAACTGTAAAAACATATATTTGAGAGCATTTTAGTAAGTTTTTGACGTTTTGACACCTCCAGATTTCTTTCAGGTCTGACGACAAGTTGCTGCTGTCTAAAGGGCAGTAAAAGCAAAACTCTTACTCAATATAGAAAATGTAACGTTTACTTGTGTTTGAATGAAGATTTAATTGTTTTAAATTATTCCCCACTGTAAAATAGAACATTTGATCATATACATATGTATATTCATATGCATTGAGGTAATTTTTCTTTTTTGTAAGTAGTGAATTAAGTCCTGACACACACAATTGTGTGGGTGTTTTTCTTCAGATGTTAATTTTTATTTCGTAGAATAAACTAAAAATACATGTATTTAAGAGCATTTTAGTCAGTTTTTGACGTACAAACAAAAATTCACACCGCCAGTTTTCTTTCAGGTCTGAAAGGGGTAAAGAAATTTAACAACTACTTCATAACAGAATGCACTGTCTGGCTCCTTGGCTGAATGATCAGCATTGCAACTTTCAGATCAGAGGTGCCTAGGTTTGCTTCCCAGCCAGGTTGGAGATTTTGATTTTACTGATTAATTCCTTTGGATTGAGACTGGGTCCTAGGTACCCAATTTCACTGCAACTCATACACTACACACAACACTATCCCCCATCACAATAACACACAGTTTACCGTACCTGGCAGATGCCACCCACCCAAGATGGAGAGTCTGCCTTATAAAGGCTGTACCAGGCTAGCATTAGCCACATGAAATTAAGTTACTGGTGTGTATTAGTATGCATTATGAATTAAGATTATATTTACAATGAATATTGTTTAAGTAGCAAAAATAATTGAAAGGGTAGGTACTAGATAGGTGAATGAGAATAAGGATGGAAGGACAATTAAAATAAGTGCAATATGCCTTTAAAAAGGGAAGACCAACACTAGATACCATTTTCAGTATGAGACAGCTTTTGGAAAAGCATGGGAGTGCAGAATTGTGATGACATTCCTCAGTTAGGAAAGACATATGATAACATAGAGCAAAGGTAAGGAATGTCATAAAGCAAAGAATTTGGAAAATGAATGATGAAATATGTGCAAGCAATGTCCAATAATTATTGCAGCAGTGTCTAGACCCCTGTGGGAAGGGCAGAATGATTTCAAAATGTAACTGGACTGAGACGAGGAAGTATGCTGTCACAATTTTTGTTCATGGTGGAAATGGAGGAAATTGTGAAAGAAATAAAGGAAAAATATGGGGACCGAGAGATAAAGGTGATGTTTGCAGATGATGCTGTAGTGTAGGAACCAATTGAGAAGAAGTACAAAGTCAACTATATGTGTTGTGTGAGAATATTGGTAATTATGGAGTGAAAAAAAGCATAGAGAAAAGCAAGAGAATGTTGTTGACAAGGGACAGCTAGAGAAGGGAGTAGCAAGTTAGCACTACACCAAAATTTTACGACCAATATTGCAAGCAATAACTATTAGTAACTACTTCAATTTTGTTTACCATATCCACAAAACTTATTAATAAATCCCCTCATTATCTGCAAAAGACTTATGTGTCCATTCATCTGTACCAGCCTTGTTAGCACTGCTTTTCCTACGGGTGAGATGACTGCTGAGGGGTAAGTGCAGAAGGAAAGTTTGGAGATGTGCTTCACTTGCACTTAATATATTGTGGAGTGTATACCCCATGACTCTGCCCATAGCCGTGCTCTTAAATCTCGGTGCTCTCTTTTTCACCATCGCACCATGCCTAGCATCGCTTTCTGTAAACTTCGACTGTTATGCCAATATTATGGTTACCAGTATGGTAGTACCGTGTTTTTATGCTGTAATGCTGTTTGCTGCTGTTCCTCCTATCATGCCTTGTTGTGAAGTGCTAATTATAATAGAAAAATTTATTTCAAGTGAATGTAGATGAATTTAATAAATATTTTGCAATTGCATACATTTTATCACAGCTCTTAGAGGAGAAAATAGAGATTAAAAGGTGTGAAAGACCAACACCAGCTATTTAACTTCCACAAACAATAGTAATTTTAATAAAATTTTTGACATTTTTATGTTTGAAAATCATGACTGGTTGGTGTTTTTAACATTTTTATGTTTGAAAATCATAACTAGTTGTGCAGTTGTCATGTCAAGAATACTCTGTCTTGTTTTCTGTGTGTTTTGATAAATTTGCTGCCAGCAATGATAGGAGAATTCTTTCTTTTTTTTTTTTAATAAGTTACATATTCCCAGTTTGAACTGTAAAATATTTTTTAAATATGGTTTAAGTATGATTGGGAAGACTAGAAAGGACAAAGTAAGAAATGAGGAAGTCAGGAAGGAAAATGGAATTGGAAATGCTTTCCAACAGAATGAAGAGAAATAAAATGAGATGGTTTAAAAAGGTAAGAAAATGTAAGGTGGGGGGGGGGGGAGGGGGTGGAGGCTAAGATTGAAGGAGGGAGAACAAGAAGTAGACCTAGATTAAGGTGGTTGGACTTGATCAAGAACAGCATAATAAGAAGGAACTTGGACTGGAATACAGCTGAGGAGCAGCAATGGTGGTGGGCTAGAGGAAGATGGAAAGGTCCATTAACATCCCAACCTGGCTAGAGCTGGAAAGGGAAAACTGATGTTTGTTTAACTGGGTCTACCTATGAATTTTTGTGCAATCACTATGGGCTACAAATTGAATGCATTTTGGTTATTAACACTTACTATAAAATCAACTCTTTTGTTTCCAACCACGCCTGATGTGTGTAAACATACTGTAGACTGCAGTTATCATGAAGTGCAAATCTAATTCTCTCTTTATCAGATAACCATTTTAAACAAAACAATGGACTATAGAAGCTACTTACGTGTAGTGAGAACACCTGCAAACACCCAACACTGGCCGTATTTAACTGGCTTCTTGTCCTTGTAGAACTTCTGAAGAATTTTCATACTGCCAACCCACTTGGTAGGAGGAGTGCCACCTCCAAAATCTGTTGACCAGTTACCCATTACAGCCCCATTATCATCAGGAGAATTTACCTAGAAATTTAAGAAATCACAGTAAGTTAATGACCATGCTCTGCTTTTAATTTTGTAACTTTAAACCATTGCCTACACTATATACAAGGAATAGAAGCAGTTCTGCGCTAAAAATTATGCTCCATGAAGTTCTGCCAGAATGCTAGGATCACGTTGTACCACTCTAGCTTAAGTATTTTGCACCTGTTTAACTTAGTACTGACACTGCAAAGAGTGATTGTTTTAGTGAGTATTTCCATAAAAATAGTTCATTGCTGTGTTCACTTTGTACATCTTGTGAGGGAAATTGTAAATCCCTTTCATTTCATATATTTTCTGTTATTTAAGAAATAAGAAATAAGTTTTTTAGCTTTTCTAAACAAGGTACTCTGTGGACCTTGGGAAAGGTTGATGGTTTGCACTAGGCATTTTAGAGAAGACAATTACAGTGTGAGCACAACTAGACGGTTTCTTCTACCTAAATACCTTTAGTATGCACTGACAAGTGCTAGGAATTCTCCAAAATGATGACAGTCTCAAATTAGTGATACCTGTACTGTTTTATACAAATAACTTCATCTTCAGTAGCATACATACGATATTAAATAAGTATCAGTTATGCATTATGTCCTGACGAGAAATTTATCGACAATTTAGTGACAATGTTGAGCTTTTCTTCAGTGATCTCAGATAAAAGGGAGGTTTCAGAGATATAATGGATTTAAGATCTTGTATCCATGCTATTGAAATCACTCTTCACACTGTAATTATCACAGCTAAATATCATTTGTGGTGTTGCAAGAGCAAGTTATGCAATTCATATCCTGTGCTGTCCAGTATATGTTTCAGATGAACTTGCTCACAAACTGTACAATTTTATTAAAAAACAAGTTCTTTCAAACAATTGTGACAAATGTGATGACTTTAAACGTCTAATTCTTTTTTTCTAAAACTCATGAAATGTACTAGCCTTTAATCGCATGAGCAGGAATGAAAGAGTTGTGCAGCTTCTCAATAAGAGGTATTGAAGTTTTAATGAGTGCCTGCTTGTTTATGACATTTCGGTGAGTTGTTGCAGGACTGAGAAACCTCAAAGTTGTTAATATGTATAAAAAGAGTCAGTACATTCTCTCATCTCTAGAATAAATGCATGTAGTGTGCTAAAGCACAATCCTGGTGGCAGAGTTCTGAACTCCAGTGTTACCCAGTTGCTGTGTGGCATCTCCCAGTTCTGTATAATAATGTAAGCAACACTTTAAACACACAAATTTAATCAGACACTTAATGGAGGCAATATAAATATAATGAATTTCAATCAATCACCGCTGATCTGCATTTAGATCTGTCATCCACGTGGAGTCCCTCCAAGTTTGAAATTTATCAAACATCTCCCTTGGTAAATTATTCCAATCCCTAATTTCTCCTTCTATAAATGAACATTTGTCCTAACAGATCCTCTTGACCGGGTCAGTTGGCCGTGCGGTTAGGGGCGCGTGGCTGTGAGCTTGCATCTGGGAGATAGTTGGTTCGAATCCCACTGTCGGCAGCCCTGAAGGTGGTTTCCCGTGGTTTCCCATTTTCACACCAGGCAAATCCTGGAGCTGTACCTTAATTAAGGCCACGGCTGCTTCCTTCCCATTCCTAGGCCTTTCCTATCCCATTGTCACCATAAGACCTATCTGCGTTGGTGCGACGTAAAGCAAATAGTAAAAAAAAATATCCTCTCGAATTCCAAATTTATCTTCATATTTATCTTTTCTACTTTTAAAAGCTCCACTCAAGCTTATTCATGTACTAATGTCATTCCACACAATCTCTCCGCATACCGCTTAGTCGAGCCATTCGTCTCCTTACTTCCAAGTCTTCCCACTCCAAAGGTTCCAATATGTTTGCAACTCTACTCCCTTGTCAGAAATCACCCAGAACAAATCACACTGCTTCCCTTTGGACCTTTACCAATTCTTGAATCAAACTAATCCTAGTAAGGGTCCCATATACTGGAACCATACTATAATTCGGATCTTACCAGTGACTTGTACGCCCTCTCCTTTACATCCTTACTACAACCCTTAAATATCCTCATAACCATATGAAGAGATGTGTAACCCTTATTTACAATCCCATTCATGTGATTACCCCTGTGAAGATCTTTTACCGAGTGAATGGCTGCACAGTTTGGGTCACATAGCTGTCAGCTTGCATTCGGGAGATAGTGAGTTTGAACTCCAGTGTTGGCAGTCCTGAATATGATTTTCCATGGTGTTTTGGTTTCACATTTTCACACCAAGCAAATTCTGGGACTGTACCTAAATCAAGGCCATGGTCAATTCTCTCCCAATCTTAGCCCTTTCCTGTCCATCGTCGATGTAAGACCTATCTGTTTCGGAGTAACATACAGCAAATTGTGAAAGATATATACTGTAAATCTTACCAATATTACATTCAGAAAGTAACTTAAATGGAATTATTTACAATCTAGAATTTGGCTAAGGAGATGAGTGATATTTACCCCTCCTTCTTGTGTGGTGAGGGGGACAAAGAGAAGGAAAGGAAACCGCTATTACAAGGTTGAGATTTCCTTGCCGCCTGCTCAAGGGACTGTTGTATGTGTCTCTTTGACCAGCTTTGATCACACTGGCAAGCTTCAAATACTGCTTGCATAAAGCACTAAAGCACTGTCATTATCTCATGGTAAACCACAGGTAAATATTAGTTAAATATAAAGATAATCAGCAAGTGGCAACTTCTTGTTATTATTATTATTGATGAACCTTAGTTGTTTGTTTGTTTGTTTCTTTGTTTCTGTGTTTGTTTGCTTAAATTACATTTGCCTAAAAGCACAGAATAATAGAGTTTTTCTTTTTATGTATCTACTTTAGTTAAGAATGTCTATTCTAGCCTATCTGTCATGACATAATCTATACAGATGATTTAGAAGAATAGCTACTAATGCATAATAGCTGCCTCTGTGTAACAGTGGTAGAGTGTCGGCCTGCATTTCCCAGGATAGCGGGTTCAAACCCGACAGAGGTAGTCAAAATTTTGAAGGGCGGAAAAAAGTCCATTCGACACTCCATGTCGTATGATGTCAACATGGAAAAGATCTTTCTTTCTTTGTTTCTTAATCTGCTTATCCTCCAGGGTTGGGTTTTTCCTTGGACTCGGCAAGGAATCCCACCTTTACCGCCTCAAGAGCAGTGTCCTGGAGCATGAGACTCTGGGTCGGGGATACAACTGGGGAGGATGACCAGTACCCCCACTCAGGCGGCCTCACCTGCTATGCTGAACAGGGGCCTTGGTGGGGGATGGGAAGATTGGAAGGGATAGACAAGGAAGAGGGAAGGAAGCGGCCGTGGCCATTATTATTATTATTATTATTATTATTATTATTATTATTATTATTATTATTATTATTATTATTATTATTATTATTATTATTATTATTATTATTTTGCCTGGAGGAGAAGTGGGAAACCATAGAAAAACACTTCTAGGATGGCTGAGGTGGGAATCGAACCTATCTCTACTCAGTTGACCTGCCGAGGCTGAGTTGACCCCATTCCAGCCCTCATACCACTTTTCAAATTTCGTGGCAGAGCCGGGAATCCAACCTAGGCCTCCGGGGGTGGCAGCTAATCACACTAACCACTACACCACAGAGGTGGACACATTTGGTATTTACCCGACAAAATTAATTAAATCTCAGCCATACACACCCAAGGGAGTTTCGATTTACTCAGTCTGCCATCTAGTAGGCCTAGAGTAAAATGGAATGTCAAAATTGATGAGCAGACAGCCAGATGGTGTCAAATTGAAATATCTGCAAATGGTAGCTGAGGCCATACGATTATTATTATTATTATTATTATTATTATTATTATTATTATTATTATTATTATTATTATTATTATTATTATTATTATTACTAGCTGTTACCCACGGCTTTGCTCACAAGGATTTTGTAAGTTGATAAAAATTAATTGTTCCTTGGTACTGCACCAAGACATTATCTGAAAATCCCTAAAGTATAAAAACTCACCGAAAAATTGCATTTCATTTACGCCAGAACCTCTTTGTAAACCACATTTGTGGCATTGCCTTTTGGGGCTAAGATGACCAAGCTACTGGAACATGCGACATGGAACTCTACTTGTGAGAAACAGTCGAAAAAAAAGGGGGTTTCTTTATTTCTAAAGGAGATTACAAATACCAATTTTCACGCCCATAACATATTAAGCTTATGAGATATACTGTAGATATACTAATTTTAAAAACTGCCCCACTCCTATGCTGGGAGTTCACCGTTGAGGCCTTCGGTTCACAAAGTTCCGGTTTCGATTCCGAGCTGGGCTAGATATTTTAATCGCATGTGATTAATTATTCTGGCTCGAGGACAAGTTTTTTGTGTTTGTCCGAACACTCTCCTCTTCATATTCACTCAACACATAACATTACCAACCCCAACAGGCATACACAATAGTAATTACATCCCTACACATAAGGTTGGCGTCAGGAAGAGCATCCAGTCGTAAAAACAGCGTCAAATCCACATGTGCGACACAGTTCACATCCGTGACCCCACAGGTGTGGGAAAACTGGTAGAAGAGAAGAAGATGCTCATTTTAAAATATCACCCGCTTTAAAAAAAATGTCACTCCCCTTAAGTGGATTTCCAGAATAAGTGCGTTCATTTATTTTTAAAAGAGAATCCAAGTACAGCCTACCAATTTTAACGTCTGTAACATCTTCCGTTTCTGAGATATATGTATCCTCATTTAAAGAATTCAACTCCTTCATCACATCTTTTCAACCCTCACCTCTTAAGTGGATTTTCTGAAAACAAAAATTTGTGTTCTTTTATTTTAAAGGAGATTCCAAATACCAAATTTTATGTCTGTAAAATGTTAGGTTTTCGTGATATATTGTAGATAATCTCGCTGCTGTAAGCATACTGGAGCTGCTGTTGCCATGGTTACGGCAGTTCATTTCATTATCCGATTCCTAGAGCAGGGGTAGTGTAGTGCCAATATCTCAATAACGGTTGGTTTTAGGGCCTTAAAACATGGTTTTTGAGCCCACAGGGCTTACCGAGTTTTGTTCTTTGCGTCAAGGGGCTTAAAATGAGCTTTATCTCGTCCTTGTACGACAAATTCGATATTTCGCCTATATTAGCCTACTATTTTTATATCTCCCCATGTTGACCCCCCACCCCCCACCTCGAATTGTTTTGAAAATAAAATGTAGCCTATAGCACTCAGGGATAATGTATCTTTCTATTGGTGAAATAATTTTTAGTAGTTCCTGAGATTAGCCATTACATACAAACATACTTTACCTCTTTACAGATTAGTATAGATCATTATAATACATAATTATATTGGTTATAATGTTCATTCGTTTGAATTTTCAACTCTTGGCCAAACAATGAAGCTGTTCATATAAAGAGTGATAAGAACATAGAATAGGATGAAACTTTGTGCTGGGAAGGCTTGGGAGAATCGACACAAAGTAGACTAACTGGGCTCCAGTTAACATATTAACTGACAGAGGAGCAACTTATACATAGGTTTTTTAAAATCTACTGTCTGCGCTGTGTACACACCCAAAGATTTTAAGCAAGCAAGGCCACTGATTTCTCCCATCTTCTTTCGTCGATTGATGGCAATAATGATTCGTCTGAAGCTTCCATTCTTGGCCAAAAGCAATAAGGGAAGAGGGAGCAATACAAAGAAAAGAAAATGGCAAGGACAATCTCCACTTCTTCATATACTGCCATCTTTAAATAGATTGGCTTAATCCTCAAAACTCACAGTTCTTCAACATCCATTTCTTTTAAGCCACGAAAGAACTGGTTTCTGCTTCCCAGCTTCATGAGCAGGACAAGCATTAATGCTCAGGGAGGGGCCATCCTGACAGATCTTCAATCTTGGTGTGGGAGGTGTAGGATAAGAAGAAAGACGGATAAACACAGAAAAAAGGAAGAGACATGAGATAAAGATGAAAACATACCAAGAACACAAGATAAACATAAAAAGGGAAAAGGATCCCAATGGGAGAAGTCTCTATTGCTAACCCTATTGCAAAAAGGGAATTTTGGGAGATGGGGGCACCTAGACCCCCCGCCTTTAATACGTCCTTACACTTGCTAATCAGATTAGTAGCATCACATGTTTCACATGCCCAGATGAAGACTAATATTATGATAGTACTAAATATTCTGATTCTTGGAAATTATTTTACTGTCTGAGAGAAAGAAAGCAAGTTTTTCCTTACCGCAGCCGACAGAGCTCTTGTAGACCGCACAGGATCTCCTCGTGCACTGATAGGAACATTTCCAACTTTGGACAGGAGATGCAGTGTGCAGTCTAGGATATCCTTCTCAAACTGAGCATACTTCCAGACACAAGGTCTCAGTCGGTTGTAGCTGCCACGCCATATCAAGCCTGTGTCAGCCATGACATACTCTGCACGGAGATCTTCTCCTTCCATGTACACCTGGTCCTCTGTGAACATGATACAGAACAAAGTGACTCCTGATCCTAAAAAGTTATTTCACTGCATCATAAAATCAATGAACAGAGTGAGTATTAGCACCACAATTTTACTTAATAGAAAGGAAATTTTAGTTGAGATAATATTTATTCAGTTGTTGTAGTGATCTAACATCTGAATTCCCCCTTTGGGTGGGGGCAGTAGAATACACCAACATATCCCCTGCTTGCCTTATGAGGCAACTAAAAAGGGGACCACGGGCTCTCAACTTGCAAGTATGGTTCCCCTAGCTGAGTGTGGCACTGCTTTCCATGTACGTACTTGTGCCAGTCTTCTAGCTTGTGCTAATCTCCTAGCTTTCATCTTTCCTATCTGACCTCCCTTTGGTACAGATAAAAAGATGTTAGCAGTAATTAAGCAGATATTATCAAATATAAAATTCACACACCCTGACTGCAGATGTGTATGTCTGTCTGGTGATTCGACCTGTTATGCTGTCATTCATAAATAGCATTCCCGGGGGTGTATTCCAACAGAATAATGCACGCCCCCATGCCACTGTTGTAACCCAGTGAGCTCTATAGAGTGTCGACGTGTTGCCATGGCCTGCTTGATCCCCCCAATCTGTTCCCAATTGAGCACGTATGGGACATCATTGGACGACATCTTCAGCATCACCCACAACTGGCATTAACCGTCCCTGTATTGACCGACCAAGTGCAACAGACATGGAACTCCATTCCATAAGCTGACATCTGGCACCTGTACAACACAATGTACGCACGTTTGCATGCCTGCATTCAACAGTCGGGCGATTACACCAATTATTAATGGACCAGCATGGCACATTTGCAATGGCTTTACTCGCATGGATTTTAACCTGTAGTCTTGTACTTTTAATCAATTAAATATGTTACCTCGCAAATATATTGCCAAAATTTCCATATTCTACATTCGTTATTTCATAGTCTTTGGATATTTCTTTCCGTCAGTGTATATGACTCAATAACACCTGGAATAGTAACTGCCTTACTTTTATAAAAGGTTGCATTAATCATTCCATTAACCTGGTAAACAATGAGGTACGGTACTGGAATTTCTAAGAGATAAACATAAATCAGATCAAAGATATTCAGAAACTGATGAAGGACATTCAAGGAGAAGGCATATAGCTCTTTTTATGATAAGATATTGAAGTGGCCAACCACAAGTAGTAATGATTTAGTCATGTTGTGATGTGATCTAAACATGTTTTGAAATAAGGCTTTTCTTTTGAAAAACACTTAGCATCATAACAATATTTAGTTTTTTTCCATACTGTAATTTATTTTCAGTTTGCATGATTATCATGTAATAAAACAATTGATTTAGTTTACTTCATGTTAATTTTCACTTATTTGATCAATAAATAATAATTGTGTGATAAAAATACATGTTCTTCATGAGTAAGTTAACTGAAATATATTAAATTCTGACAGCGACAGGCAAAAGAAGATATGTTACTATTTAAAAATAATGATTTCTCTAATCCGTTATTAAATATATCAGTTCTTTTAAGTGTGTAATAATTGCGATAAGCAATATATCAAATGGTATAAAAATGAATTTTTTTTTCTATTTGTTTTACGTCGCACCGACACAGATATGTCTTACGGCGACGATGGGATAGGAAAGGCCTAGGAATTGGAAGGAAGCGGCCATGGCCTTAATTAAGGTACAGCCCCGGCATTTGCCTGGTGTGAAAATGGGAAACCACGGAAAACCATCTTCAGGGCTGCCGACAGTGGGGCTCGAACCCACGATCTCCCGATTACTGGATACTGGCCGCACTTAAAAATGAATTTGTTCAGTGAAGTACTGAATTCATAATTCACTTTTTGTTTCTCCTGAAAACTTAGGAAAAAATGACTTAGTTCCTTTCTCCACCGACTGATTCAACTGAGATCAACCCATGCACAAGATCATGCACATGATCATAACATCAGCCAGGCAACTGTAGTCCACATATTGTGTAAGTTTCATCCCCTACTATAAAGAAGTATTGCGAAGTGCTCCTATGAACAGCACCTCTAAGTTTGAGTGGAATTTTCTCAATGGATACAGCAATCTATAGAAACTGTTCAATAAATTTCCATTTTTTTGCAATCATTTAAGAAAAGGCTAGGAAAATAACAGATAGGGAATCTGCCACCTGGGCGACTGCCCTAAATGCAGATCAGTAGTGACTGATTGATAGTGATTGAACTAGTCTTGATGTGGGAAGTGCACCTGTTCAAGTTCCCTTTAACCTTTTTAAATTATACATCTTGTATGTAATGTAATGAAATGAAATGTTGTATGGCTTTTAGTGCCAGGATATCCCAGGATGGGTTCAGCTCACCAGGTGCAGGCCTGTAGGCGACCTGCGTGTCATGATGAGGATGAAATGATGATGAAGACAACACATACACCCAGCCTCCGTGCCATTGGAATTAACCAATTAAGGTTAAAATCCCCAAACCAGCCGGGAATCGAACCCGGGACCCTCTGAACCGAAGGCCAGTATGCTGACTGCTCAGCCAACGAGTTGGACATCTTGTATGTAATTATAATCTACTATATGTATTTCACTTTCCAAGAGGGAAACTATAAATAGTAATTTGATTATTCATTTAATAATGACTGGTTACAGACCTTGTGAATATATGATAGTTTGGTAGTCTTTCACAGCATAATTTAGGTCTAACAAACAATGTTGTTGTCTCCATCATTATGATGTTACATCTTAAGTTATATGAAATTGCTGATGAATGCAGTTCTGATCACTTGTCTTGAAGCATTCCCAAATTAAATGGATTACATGTCTGTGGTTCTTGTATCATAATATTCCTTCATTTTCTGTTTGTTTGTAGGAATGACACCTGTCTACATACGAATATTTGGAGATCTAGTTGGATGATTTCCTAGCCTGGAACAGAATGTTTCCCCCATATGTTGAGGAAAGAACTCCCTTGATGACATATTCTTTTCTGGTTTTCCTTTGTTTTGAGGTTTTAAATTGCTAGTTGTTGCCCTAGTTTTAGAACTGCATGCATTAAGTTTAATTCAGTAAGTCTTCTGAAAGTTCTATGATATAAACAACAAGTAAAGAGAAACAAACTACTTACGACGACACCAGGGGTTGTACAATATATAGAAAGGCTCCTTATGGCTATAACTGACAGCACCATTGTTCTTCAGTTTGGTATCAATGTCCATCTTCCACTGACCAATGATGGAGTCTGCAGCAGGAGTAATCTAAAATTCAAAATAAAATACAAACTTATTCTATTATACTGAAAACATTCCTTTAGTCTTTTGTTATCACATATTCTGCATAATCCACTAATAACCAGCTGCAGGATATAATAAAGGAATAAGATATATTAAAATTTCTGTCTCTGGAAGGGCATATTTAAAGAGAGCTATAGATTTAAAAAATATTTCAGCCATCTCCCATAAGTCTAACCCTAACACACACTGTGGCAGATGAGCGACAACATGAAGGGACTGTCTATAGGGGTGAAGTACAATGGGGACTTAACTGTGTCCCCAGACTACTAGGGTAGCTGTGAGAGCCCTAAGAGAACCTTAAAAAGTGATAACTAAGGATCAGAAGGAAAAGTCATATTTCTCCTGAGCTCATTTGATCCTAAATCTGAAAAAATAAGTGTGAATGACAGGTCCCTGACCCCATTTAAAGCAATTTGATGTTGCATATAAATGCATATTTCGGCCATTTTTATTGTTTTGGTCATAGTTTGGTCATTTCAGTGATATAAGGTCATATTTGGTTATAATTTCAGCATTTTTGTTTAAATTGAGGCATCGCTAACAAGGTAGGCCCTACATGCTATCTGCATCGAGTTTCAAACACAGGATTTCCAAATAGTGTAGTAGATATATTTTTCCGGAACAGACAGGTAGTAGGTTTAGAAGACCTGATTCCAAGAGCGAGCTGCTGTTTAGACGTCTTTTAGAAAATCTTTCTGGACAGGTTAGATCGTGACACCATATGCGTGAGCTCACGGAATGTGATGATAGTGTGTTTTCACCTTTGAATAGGATGTCACTCCAGTAGATTATATTATCATTGATCGCATTTTGGTATGTAAGACATTTAATGTCAGTAATATTCTAATACTTGCTACCTATCCCTAAAATTCATGTCATACTTGATTGTTGTTAGGTCATGTTTTATAATTTTAGGTCATATTTAGCTAGTTTTTAGAGCATATTTGCTTGCATATTTTGTACTTCTTTAGCTCATGAACTTCCGAACCCTATTAATAGCTAATGTGGATCTGGTGGAATGATCTGCTTTCTGGTTAGGGTTAGACCCAAAAACTAAGGGTAAGCTCCCTGAAAGAAAAGCTTCAGAAAGTCTGGAGGCTGTAAGCAAGCAGGCAGTTCTTCCCCAACAGACTGGCTCATTGTAGGCTAATAACCCACATGAGTAAGATTAAAATATTCAAGGATAAAATCAAATAGAAGCCAGATGGGTTTCAAGATGTGGAATGCAAAGTACTGAGGCAAAGACCAAAATGTAATAAAGTAATTGGCATGCAACAGAACTGAGTAGCAGAGATGGTTGAAAGGCCTGCCGCCAAACTCGGAAGGAAGCAGTGAAGATATTTGAACTATGATGTTCTTAAATACCAATGTACCAGCCATTAATTTATTAGATTTATTGAAGTTCTTATGACTTTTACTACAAGAGAGGTCAACCTTTATCAGTCCAAAATTACAGTTTTTTTTTTACTGTTGTTAGAATTTAAACTTGCATTTAAATGTTTTTAAAGTACAAAAGAATGATATATTTCTTTCTTCAACAAATTAATGAAATGTTTGTTGTAGTCATTCACCATATATAAACATACCTAGGAATGAAAAACAAAAAACTCTTATCAGTGGACAAATCCAGATCAAATGCCAACTGAAGTAAAATGGGAAAAGGCCAGAAATAAGAATGATGTGTTTCTTGTAGTAGCTTTAACATACCTGTACTTGAATGACATCTTCATTGCTAGAATCCAGTACTGCATTCCAAGCACCTCCAGACTCAGCACCCTTTGCTAGCAGAGGTACAGCCACGAATGTCCCTTGACCATAGCTAGGTTTTTCAGCATCTGTCAGGGAAATATTTTGCTGTTAGTAATTAGTTAGTCAACACCATTAGTGAGAGCACAAATGGTACCAGCAGTGCTATAATACCAGCAATTATTCAGCAATATTTTTATATTTTGGTGAAAGATATCTCCTAGGTATATTAAGGAAAAGCATAACATCCCTCTACCAAACGAGACCTTGCAGTATATAAAGGACACAGAAAACTGTCCTCTGCATTTCCTGAATACAGAGCTGTAGAGCAGTGGGCACTGGAAGCCAAAGCTCACACTGCTTAGTTGGTTGGTCAGTATGCAGAGCCGTAGAGACACCATCCAACCATGGCCGCCAGTGTGGCCGAAGCCAACTCTGCATCTGCATTTCTCCCTCCCCATATATCTTTTCACAAACATATACAAATTATCTGTTATTTTATATGCATTTGCATTATTTTGGAGGTAAAATCATTGATGTATTAAGGATTATTATTAACATTGTTTCTTTGTAATCCCATTATGAGTAGGTAATCTATTCTAGAGTGAGCAAATTTATTTTTTATTATGTACAATGTGAATTGGATGTAAGAACATTAATTTTTAAGTATCTCCAACTTATAGAATGTAGAGGACACTGACTCTGAACAAAGTATCTGCCATGACTGCCTTGCTTGCTGCAACCTTCTCGTATTAGTCAATGTCCTTGACAAGTCTGACATTCACACTAATGACAAGATCTTAAGATGTGAAGCAAAGTTTCAATCTCATTGTGTTATGTGTAGTGGTTACCATTCTATCTGTAGTCCATTATGATTGTACCGGGCGGTACACCTCCACACCGTTTATTTAAAAGTTGCGCCAGTTGAAACTCCTCTTCTGGAGGAAGTCTGAACTTTATCTACGGTCTTAATTTCCAAATTTCTCAGAAGATGTCACTACCTGGAAATTTTGAGTTTGTGAACTGTGTCATTTTCGACCTACTTTTGTCTTGCTTGTATTAAGAAGTGTGAACTTTCTCTTCTAGAGGACACTACTGAAGATCAACAATAGTGCACCCTAGTGCGGAGTCAAAGAACTATTTTGTTGGAGAAAATTTAGTTTCAGGAGTTTGTTCTTTGTTAAATTTCTTTCTGTCATTGTTTAAGTTGGCAATATTTACCCCTTTCTTCCCCTTGTTTTGAATGTATCCAATCACGAATTTCTTCAATTAATTTCTGACCAATCTGGTGTATCTTTCCCCAACTTGAATTTGTTGCGGGGTCCTACCCATAAAATCTTTGTGGGAGGGTGTTTTCTTTCCCCTAACGCCTAGAACTTTCTGCGAGAGTATTTAAACTGCTGATTTTAGGCTCTCCGGGCCACTTCTGTTCCATCTTTCAGTGTATTAAGTACATAGCAGGAGGCGGGAAGCGCCTCTTTCCTCGGCAGCGGTCAACAATAAGGTAATGGCCGATTAATAATTTTTTTTCTTTGCCAGCTCAGCAGTTTAACTTTCGGGGCAGGTTCTAAGCGTTCCCCTAGGTAACCTTTTCCTAAAATGTAACTTCTCTTTTCTTCTATTCTCTTGTAAAGCGACATATTGGGATAGAGAGTGTTAACCCTCTCGAGCTCCCACTCACATTGTTTGAGGTGAACTTATTTTTCGCAACCTATTCTTCAGTAATGTAAGTTAGCAGTTTCTTAAGTCACCTCGGTAGTATGGGATTAGCCCTTGCATCAGTGGCCTTAGAGCCAAAGTAGGTCTTAAAGACAAAGTGTATTAGGAGTGCAAGTTCGCCTCCTCTCAAATTGTGATTTTAGAGGTCATGTATTAACTTTCTTGTCATTTAACAGACCTCAGTAGATTGGGTATTTTGCTCCTGTGTATATGTCCTTGGAGGACGGCTTAAAGGTGGAGTTCGGAATGGCCTATGATAGGCTTGTATTTTAAGGGGAAGTTGCCCTTTTGAAAATTGTGTTTCTGCCTCAAGGAGGCTTTTGGATGTAATTGGAAGCCGGTGTTTCTGGCATGTTTGGGGGTTTTCGGCCCCTTTGTTGTATGGTGTTCATTGTAAGGTTGGGCTCATGGCTCAAGAATTATGTTTCTGACCTTTTGAAGCCCCAAATGGGGTACCTATGTAAATGTAATTGACAATCGTATTTTGGCTACTAAGTACCTGTTCAATTTGTTGTTACCTAATTTTGAAAAGAAAATATAACCTTGTTAAATTTTAAAATTAATTTCACTTTAGTAGCTTGAGACACCTTCACCACCCAGCACCTTCTTTCATGCATAACTACCACCAAAAACGGTAACAAGTGGTAGCAGAGCGTGGTTACATGGGTCTCAATTTAGCCCCTTTTGACGGCTAAACTCTGTTTTGATCCGAACTCTAACCATTTTCTCAGTTGCTGGAAATTTTTTATTGAGGTTTTTCAAAATTTTTCTGTTATCATGCCCGGCCCTCGCGATGTTCTCCTCCTTAACTACTTGCGCAAAGAGGAGTTGATCTACGAATTAACTATTAGAAACGTGCAATCTGGAGGCACGGTTGCTATCGATACTAACAAGCTTAGAGACTCCCTTGATTTGCCCATTTCCATCCCCAATTTGGGAGAGAAAGAAATTGATGACTCTCTTTCCACGATCGTCGAGAACATTACTGGGCTAGCATCGGTCGTTAGTTTTTTTGATGAAAATGATCCGTCTCCTAATCAAATTAAGCGTGTGCAAGGCAGGCTATATCATTTTTCAAATAGAGTTAATGATCTGTTGTCTCTAAAGGTGAATGACGTTCAGAGGAAGGAAGCTAATACGCTCCTTGAAACTATTTCTGAATTGTCTAGTAAAGTCACTCAATTGTTAACTGGGGAAATTCCTCCCAAATCTGATCAACCCACCATAGTGAATGTAGGTAGCGAGGAAGAGTCTCCTAAGGGAGAAGTAAATAGGAAAACCCCCACTGCTCAAACTATCTCTGCCCCATTGGACAACGAGCCTGAACGCCGTGCATCGTTGAGTAACATCCGTTCTGAATTAACTTCTTTGCCCCTGAAACCTCTACCTACTATGTCACCCGGGTTTAGCAGCTTGCCTCATCCATTGGCAATGTTGCTAAGAGGTATCTCCAAGTTTTCTGTCAACACCACCGGTGAAGTTATTTCATTTTTAAGATTTTTAGTTGAATTTCAGGATCACGCCCTTGTGTTTTCTCTTTCCCCTTGTCAAATTTTACAAATAATCTATCCTTATGCTATTGGTGTTCTCTCAGATAAAATAGTAAGAGCTATTGCTGAACAGTCATCTATTGAAGATTTTCACGCACACTTGCTTGCAAATTTCATTCCTGCCCGCGCGAGGTCATCTCTGATTCAGAAGTACTATTATCGTGTACAGCGCTTGGATGAAAACTTGGCTGATTTCATACAGGACATTAAGTTTTATACTAGGGTGTTTGCCCTTCATTTTCCTGAAGATCAGATTGTGCAGGCTATTGTAGAGGGAATTTCACCCCCCTATAGGTCATATTTGTGTTTCGCGGCGTGCCCGCAAACCTTCTCGGAACTTGAAGCGTTGGCCGTCTCGGCGGAAGGAGTTAGATACGCCGATTCTTTGCGTGTCGCGAAAGAACCCCCGCCTTCCTTTAGTAACACTCGGCCTCCACCTCGCCGACCAGTCAATCCCCGTAAATGTTATGCGTGCGGGGCGCCTGACCATCTGCGCAATAAGTGTCCTCTGATCAAGTCTAGTAGGGCAAATAATGGAGCTGGTTCATCACAAGGCTGTTTTAAATGTGGGGCTTTCTCACATATCGCCAAGCATTGTCCCAATTCGAATAGCACCCCCTCCTGCTCAACTTCTGGGGTAACTTCCAACAACAATCAAAAGTGACTAGTGGCTTCGGCTGAGTCAACTAATTCATCTTCCCGAGGCTCAGCCCCTGGTAAGCAGATCGAAAATTCTGGGAACGTTCAATCTGCTAATCTGTCCTTTGAATGCCCCAAAGAGTGTCTTAAGATTGCGGCGGATACCCCTGCACCTGTTCCTTTCCTTAAGATTGAGGTAAATAACGAACCTATAACAGCTCTATTAGATTCAGGCAGTGTTTGTTCCATTATTTCGGCTGAATGGTACTCGAAATTGAAGTCTGTTTGTAACCTACCTGTCTATGACTCTTCTCCTGTGAAATGTGTTTCTGCTAATACATCTCCATTAGAAATTCTAGGTTCCTTACTGGTCAAAATTCGTATTTTTAAATTTACATGGAAAATTAAATTGTTTGTGGCCAAGCAATTGTCTTGCCCCATTATATTGGGAGCTGACTTTATTTCTCACACTGGTCTTGTGCTCGATCTCCAGTCTAGGTCGTGCACATTCAAATTTGCTTCTAGTTGTAAAATTCCACTATTAAAGTGTAATTCTGTGTCATGTTCTTCTATTTCGCCTACCCAGGATGAGATGTTGTTAGACCTTAGACATCTACCTGAGGAGCAGGCTGATAGTATTCGCAAACTGTGTCAGTCGTTTCCCGAGGTATTCTCTGATACTCTTGGCGTTACTGACCTGATCGAATACAAAATTGAGGTCACGGATTCGATTCCTGTCCGTTTTCCACCGTATAGGCTATCCCCACCTAAAATGAAGGCTCTGAAAGAAATCATCGATCAGATGTTGAAGGATGGTATTATTAGGCCCTCTAAGTCAGCGTATTCTTCGCCTATTTTTCTAGTCCCGAAACCCCAAGGGGGCTTCAGGCCTGTAATTGACTACAGGGCTCTCAATCGGAAGGTGGTGTTACAATCTGTGCCCCTTCCCGACCTTCATTCTTGCTTTTCATGGTTTCGTAAGGCCAAGTTCTTTACTATCTTGGACTTGAATCAGGCCTATAATCAAATTCCCCTTGCCGAAGAGTCTAAACACCTTACAGCGTTTGCCACGGACTGGAATTTATACGAATACAACCGCGTGCCTTTCGGGCTCCCCACGGGGGCAGCTGTGCTCACTAGGCTACTAGATAGGGTCTTCTCCGACATCAAATTCGAGTACTTATATCACTACTTGGATGATGTCGTCGTGTTTTCGGAGACCTTCGAAGAACATCTAGATCATCTGCGAGAAGTTCTGAATCGCCTTCGTAAGGCTGGGTTAACTGTCAAGTTGTCCAAGGTCGCTTTTGCTAAGCCCTCTATGTCATTCCTAGGGCATATTGTGTCACCTGATGGTGTAGCAGTCGATCATTCTAGAACACAGGCCATCCGTGATTTTAAACCTCCCAAGGACATTAAAGGTATCGCCAGGTTCATTGATATGGTGAATTTCTTCAGAAAGTTCATTCCTAACTTTGCTAATAGAGCGGCGCCCTTAAACCTTCTTCGTAGGAAAGGCATCAAATTCGAGTGGGGACCATCTCAACAAGCCGCTTTTGAAGACCTTAAATTAGCTCTCTGTAATGCCCCTGTACTTGCTATGCCTGATTTCTCGAAGAAATTCATCGTCCAAACGGACGCGTCGTCGTCGGCGGTAGCGGCAGTCCTTCTTCAAGAGACTGAACTAGGGAGGCGACCCATCGCCTATGCATCTAGGACTCTATCGGCTCAAGAAGCCAAGTATTCCATCTATGAGCTCGAAGGGTTGGCAGTCTTATTTGCCTTAGAAAAGTTCCGTCTCTATCTGGAACATGTCAAATTCGACCTGGAGACAGATAATCAAGCATTAAGCTGGGTCTTAGGTAGGCCGCGTCGTACTGGTCGTATAGCCCGTTGGGCCATCCGTATTTCTGCCTTCCAATTCAATGTCAGGCATATCCGAGGTACCGAAAATGTTGTCGCTGATGGACTCAGCCGTATGTTTTCAGGCGACGTTGAGAACCATGAACAGGTCGACAGTCCATCACCTCCCGAGTCCATGCTATCTGAGGTGAATGCCATCCTAACAGATGTTCCCATGCTGTTTAGGGATATCGAGAAATACCAACGTGAAGATCCGACGCTGGCTCCGATAATGGAAACCCTTTCTTCTGGGGAACATGTTGTCCCTTATGTTCTGAGGAATGGAGTTCTATGTTGCCCTTCGAGGCATGATAAGATGATGAAAGTTGTTGTTCCAGCGGTTCTTGTACCTATGATCTTCAAGTATTATCATGAGACCCCATTAGGAGGGCATCTTGGTATCTTTAAAACTCGTGAAAAGATTCGTGATATGTTCATCTGGAAGGGTATGGACGGTGAAATCCGTGAATTAGTAAAGGCATGTAAATCCTGTTTGCTTAGTAAACCGACCATGTCCACTAAGGTAGGTCTTTTGTCTTCTCATCAAGCGTCGCGCCCCATGGAACGTCTGTATATTGATTATGTGGGACGCTTCCCCCAGTCAAAGGGGAATGCCAACAAGTTCATCTTTGTATGTGTAGATGGTTTTACTAGATTTTCCTGGTTATTTCCGACTAAGCTGGCTACCGCTCAGTCCACCATTTCTTATCTTAATACTATCTTTGCTTCTTTTGGTCCTTGTCAATACATAGTTTCTGATAATGCTAAGGCTTTTACATCTAATTTATTTCGTAAATTCTGTTTTGACTTATCCATCTCTCATGTAACTACTTCTGCTTATTACCCTCAACCATCTCTGGCTGAACGGGTTAACCGTAATCTCAGGTCCGCACTCATTGCCTATCATCATGAAGATCCTTCCAGGTGGGACACGTCCCTGCATTGGATAGCTTTTGCTTTGAATTCAGCGGTTCATGAATCTCACAAGTTCACTCCTGCTTCTTTAATGTTCAAGTTTGTTCCCAACTCGCCGCTCTCTAACCTCTGGTCTCTGAATGACATTCTACCCGAGATAATAGATCCGGACAGCATTAAAGATCTTTGGAAGAAGGCTAAAGCCAATCTTAAAGTGTCTCATGAAAAGGTTAGGGAAAGGTATGATCGTGGACGGAGACCCACCCCTTTGAAGGTAGGTGACCAGGTTATGGTCAAAAATTTTGTTCCCGCGGGCAAGCTTGCCCCCAGATTTCATGGGCCTTGTATCATTCTCGATTTTCTTACGCCGGTTACCTTATTGTTAAGTAATCCAGCCACCGAGAGGATATTTAGGGTTCACCTGTCCCAGGTGAAACCGGTGTAATTTTGTGTTAACTTGCTTCATATTATTTTGAAAGGATATGAAGGTTATATTTTTTGAGTTTCACTTTTATGGCATTCTGCCCCTTCTATAATATTTTGGTTTTAGATGTAAGCCTTTTGTAAAACCCGCCCCGATCCGTTAAACTGCCATCCTGTTCTTGCCACGGCCATTACCACGCTCCCGTCTCCTGCTCCACCTTACACTGTGGCTTAATAAGATTAAATGCCACGGATATCTACACGCCGCTGGCCCCTCAACCTCTCCATAATGCCTGTGCCTTCAAAAAGACGATGGTCCAACACAATTCTGCCGCCTAGCCTTAATGTTTCAGTGCCCCCGCAGCCGCGCAGCGCCGTGCAGCAACTGGGGAGGGGGATGGGCCCCCTCCTCTCCAGCGAGGACGACATGTGCACGGCGAGCCGGAGCGCTCCTCCCGGCCAAGGCTGATGTGCGGCGCACGTCCTGCTAGTGGCCCGCAGCCTGTATATGTTCACCGCGGGCGCGGCGTGTTTCAACACTCTGCTCCCCTCATAGTGCGGGCGAGCGGTATCTCAGGGTACTTAAGGGGTCCGAGCGGCCTCCTTTTGGACGCAAGCTGCAACGGCCGGTCCGGCCATCCAACTTCATCAACATCAACTACATGGACAGTTACTATAAGAGATAACTACATTTGGGAATTCAACAGCAATATCTGATGGACATTGCAAATTTTTCCTTCACTTTTAAGTAGTAAAAGCTTATCTTCAGAAATTCAACTTCTATAAACCTAAAGACTTCACTTCACCTCCAACAACAAAATTTTGGAACCGAATTAAGAAAATTTCTCAAATACTGCTGCAAGTTATCTTAATATCAACATCATAACTTGGAACTTATTTTCAAACAGAAGTTTATGTTCTTCTGTGTTACCCCGTGGAGGAACTTTTGGGGGGGGAGGTCTGTACCGGGCGGTACACCTCCACACCGTTTATTTAAAAGTTGCGCCAGTTGAAACTCCTCTTCTGGAGGAAGTCTGAACTTTATCTACGGTCTTAATTTCCAAATTTCTCAGAAGATGTCACTACCTGGAAATTTTGAGTTTGTGAACTGTGTCATTTTCGACCTACTTTTGTCTTGCTTGTATTAAGAAGTGTGAACTTTCTCTTCTAGAGGACACTACTGAAGATCAACAATAGTGCACCCTAGTGCGGAGTCAAAGAACTATTTTGTTGGAGAAAATTTAGTTTCAGGAGTTTGTTCTTTGTTAAATTTCTTTCTGTCATTGTTTAAGTTGGCAATATTTACCCCTTTCTTCCCCTTGTTTTGAATGTATCCAATCACGAATTTCTTCAATTAATTTCTGACCAATCTGGTGTATCTTTCCCCAACTTGAATTTGTTGCGGGGTCCTACCCAATAAAATCTTTGTGGGAGGGTGTTTTCTTTCCCCTAACGCCTAGAACTTTCTGCGAGAGTATTTAAACTGCTGATTTTAGGCTCTCCGGGCCACTTCTGTTCCATCTTTCAGTGTATTAAGTACATAGCAGGAGGCGGGAAGCGCCTCTTTCCTCGGCAGCGGTCAACAATAAGGTAATGGCCGATTAATAATTTTTTTTCTTTGCCAGCTCAGCAGTTTAACTTTCGGGGCAGGTTCTAAGCGTTCCCCTAGGTAACCTTTTCCTAAAATGTAACTTCTCTTTTCTTCTATTCTCTTGTAAAGCGACATATTGGGATAGAGAGTGTTAACCCTCTCGAGCTCCCACTCACATTGTTTGAGGTGAACTTATTTTTCGCAACCTATTCTTCAGTAATGTAAGTTAGCAGTTTCTTAAGTCACCTCGGTAGTATGGGATTAGCCCTTGCATCAGTGGCCTTAGAGCCAAAGTAGGTCTTAAAGACAAAGTGTATTAGGAGTGCAAGTTCGCCTCCTCTCAAATTGTGATTTTAGAGGTCATGTATTAACTTTCTTGTCATTTAACAGACCTCAGTAGATTGGGTATTTTGCTCCTGTGTATATGTCCTTGGAGGACGGCTTAAAGGTGGAGTTCGGAATGGCCTATGATAGGCTTGTATTTTAAGGGGAAGTTGCCCTTTTGAAAATTGTGTTTCTGCCTCAAGGAGGCTTTTGGATGTAATTGGAAGCCGGTGTTTCTGGCATGTTTGGGGGTTTTCGGCCCCTTTGTTGTATGGTGTTCATTGTAAGGTTGGGCTCATGGCTCAAGAATTATGTTTCTGACCTTTTGAAGCCCCAAATGGGGTACCTATGTAAATGTAATTGACAATCGTATTTTGGCTACTAAGTACCTGTTCAATTTGTTGTTACCTAATTTTGAAAAGAAAATATAACCTTGTTAAATTTTAAAATTAATTTCACTTTAGTAGCTTGAGACCCCTTCACCACCCAGCACCTTCTTTCATGCATAACTACCACCAAAAACGGTAACAATGATCATAAGAGACTGATCTCCAGTGTTTCCCAACAAAAATTACCTCCTACAAACTATTTGAAGTAGATTAAAATGACTCAAGACTACGGTCGACACTACTGTATGTTGGCATGTATTTCACTCACCTACTACAGTGAAGATAAAGGAAATTGCATCCTTCTCAGCATTATATGCCCTGCTGAGTGTAATGCTGATCTTAAAGTCCTGTCCTCGACGCACTATCAGCCTAGGATCCTTCTCTCTTTCCATGAGATCAAACTGTGAAGTATGATGATGTAGTCCATTCTCTGACAGGCAAAGGTCTACTGAGCGCACCACTAGCACCTCAAGTTGTCCCTCCACATCTGAAACACAAAATACAAAACTTCATGTCTAACACTTTCAAAGGGCTAATAGAGAGAGAGCTTATTTGCCTTTGAGAAGTAATTTACTATTTAATGTAAGCTTCTGCTTATATAAACAGTAAATGTTCTCCAATTGAGGAATAATGTACAGCGATTGTAATTCTTCTTTAACTGTGAGAAAAATACTTTGATATTTTAATTACAATTTTTTTCACTTGATTCACCAAATTCATCATTACCTATGAGATGACAAAGAGATCATTACTTTACTGCCATCTTGGGGGTCCAAAGATCCCATTTGAGATGAAACTGAGGAAGATGGTTTGGCTACTGCCAAGGCAGTATAACAACTGGTATAACAAAATATTAAACTAATGTGAACAAGAGGTGGATGGGTTATGAGATAAGCATCATCAAAGCATTTTCTTCAGAATGGATTAATAAGCTGAATTGGGCAATGGTGGTATTCAAATTCATCTGTTTCACAATAAATTACCGGTGTTATAAGAGGAAGAATAGTAGCAACCATGGCTGATGTTCAAATGTATTGTGCTACCTAATATGTATTTTTATGAATTATAGTAATAATAATAATAATAATAATAATAATAATAATAATAATAATAATAATGAAGAAGTTTGTTTATCATCTCTTCAAATGACATTGATTTTAAGAGGCGCTGAGGTGCCGGTTTTGTCCCCTGGAGTTCTTTAACATTCTGGAAACGAGTGACCTGAGTTTTCATATTTAAACAACCTCAAATGCCACATACAGTAGGCCCAGGCTACCTCAGCCGGGATTGAACCTACTATTTTGAGAATAGAGGAACAATTATTATTATTATTATTATTATTATTATTATTATTATTATTATTATTATTATTATTATTATTATTATTATTATTATTATTATTATTATTATTATTATTATTATTATTTTATTAACGATTCATTATTATTAAATGTACATTAATTTTAAAACTATAACTCATACCATGTTCAAAACATTTTAAGGTACCCATACCTGTATTTTACATGCTCTTTAGTAATTTGATTCAACTATATTTTAGACTTCATTGTTCACTTTATTTAACTTTATGTGAGAAAAGTGACGATTACTTTTTATCAGCAATCATTTGGAAAATTTTTCATAACCGACGATCTAAACAAAAAGCGATACCCGTAGCGTACCTTCTATTGAATCATATTTACAATTTAAAAAATACAGCTTTGTTAATTTACAACAGGTACCAATATGTAAGAAATAATTCAAATAATACCGAGTAAGTTGGCCGTGCGGTGGGTTCGAACCCCACTGATGGCAGCCCTGAGGATTGTTTTCGTGGTTTCCCATTTGCACACAGGTAAATGCTGGGGCTGAGCATTAATTAAGCCACGGCTGCTCTCTTCCCACTCCTAGCCCTTTCCCATCCCATGTTCGTCATAAGAACTATCTGTCATCTGCTGAAAGATATAAAATAGCAGGGAGGGATTCAGTTAGGTGGAAATGTAGTAAGGAGTCTGGCCTATGCTGACGACTTGGTCTTTGTGGCAGATTGTGCCGAAAGCCTGCAGTCTAATATCTTGGAACATGAAAAGAGGTGCAGTGAGTATGGTATGAAAATTAGCCTCTCAAAGACTAAACTGAAATTCAACAGAATTGAATGTCAGATTGGTGATACAAAGCTAGAACAGGTCGATAATTTCAAGTATTTAGGTTGTGTGTTCTCCCAGGATGGTAATATAGTAAGTGAAATTGAATCAAGGTGTTGTAAAGCTAATGCAGTGAGCTCGCAGTTGCGATCAACAGTATTCCGTAAGAAGGAAGTCAGCTCACAGACGATATCTTTACATCGGTCTGTTTTCAGACCAACTTTGCTTTACGGGAGCGAAAGCTGGATGGACTCATGATATCTTATTCATAAGTTAGAAGTTACAGACATGAAAGTAGCAAGAACGATTGCTGGTACAAACAGGTGGGAACAATGGCTGGAGGGTGCTCGGAATGAGGAGATAAAGGCTAATTTAGGAATGAACTCGATGGATGAAGCTGTGCGCATAAACCGGCTTCGGTAGTGGGGTCATGTGAGGTGAATGGAGGAGGATAGGTTACCTAGTAGAATAATGGACTTTGTTATGGAG
The DNA here is from genome assembly GCF_040414725.1 of Anabrus simplex. Taxonomy (NCBI): domain Eukaryota; kingdom Metazoa; phylum Arthropoda; class Insecta; order Orthoptera; family Tettigoniidae; genus Anabrus; species Anabrus simplex. The sequence goes on from NC_090271.1 coordinate 171,837,843, forward strand.
GGTAAGAGAAGTAGAGGTAGACCAAGACGACGATGGTTAGACTCGGTCTCTAACGATTTAAAGATAAGAGGTATAGAACTAAATGAGGCCACAACACTAGTTGCAAATCGAGGATTGTGGCGACGTTTAGTAAATTCACAGAGGCTTGCAGACTGAATGCTGAAAGGCATAACAGTCTGTAATGATAATGTATGTATGTATGTATGTATGTATGTATGTATGACCTATCTGTGTCGGTGCAACGTAAAGCAACTTGTAAAACCGCCTTGACATCCCGTGCAAGTCACTGGGAAGATTGACTTGTTGCTCCTCCTGTGCAGATGTGACAATGAATGTCGAATCTTCCAAGAAAGCTCTATATCTTCTATTAATCCACCCTTGTGTGTCTATTCGGTACTGGACCCTGATCTCCCTGTGGGTGGGGGCAGTAGAATAACACCCACGGTATCCCCTGCCTGCCATAAGAGGCGACTTAAAGGGGCCCCTGGGGCTCTCAACTTGGGAGCGTGGGTTGACGATCACAGGGCCCTGATCTGAGTCCTGGCTTTATTTCCACTTACTTGTGTCAGGCTCCTCACTTTCATCTATCCTATCCGACCTCCCTCGTTCTTTTTCGACCCCGAGGATAGGTTGTAAGGCCTAGGGAGTGTTTCATTTTAACGCCCTTCGTGGCCCTTGCCTTTTTTGGCCGATACCTTTATTTTTCGAAGTGTCGGATCCCTGTCATTTTTTCTCTCTGATTAGTGCTATATACAGGATGGTTGCCCAGTTGTACTTCCTCTTAAAACAAAAATCACCACAACTAGAACCCGAACCCCTGTTCTCAAACGACAACATAGAGTTAGGACGAAATCTTGCTTCAGGAATTAATGGTTCCCTGTACCGTACTTGCAAAGTAACTCAAAGATGTATGTCTATTAAAATGCAAAGTATGGAAGCATAACTGTGACAGTTATCGTGTTCCGGTTATTTTTGGGTACCCCTGCTTGTGAAGCCGGTTTAAGAAGCCTCTCTCTAACCTTCACTATAAACGTTGTCTCGCTTTGCTTGTGGGCATAAAGAAGACTGGAGCTGCACGTTTTATTTAGGAACTTTGCTCCAGCACGACCAGCCAGTCTCGTGACTCATGGCTAATTCATTCATTTTTTTCTTCCATCTACATACTTTTGGATACTCCGAGTGTACAGGCGTAATCAGAAACTTTGATTGGGGGAGGATGATTATTTTTGGATCTTTGTTGAGTTTTATTGATACAACAGTAGGTATCTGTCCTCTGTGGACCAGCGGTAGTGCGTTCAGTATTGGCAAGATTTCGGTTCGGGTTAAAACCCTAGCAGGAGTCGAATTTTTGAAGGGCGAAAAAATATTTCTTCTGTACATGTAGTACAATATCGACATGTAAAGTATCTCTAATGAGATATTATGTTTTCCTGACAAAAATAATCAAAACTCAGGTTCCCCAGGTCGCCCAACAGAGTTCTGGTTTCTCTGCCATCTGGTAGAGTAAAACGGAACGTCGAAACTGACACCCAGGCAGTATAAATGGCGTCAAATCAAAACGCCTGCACACGGTAGCTGAGGCATTCCATTATTATTATTATTATTATTATTATTATTATTATTATTATTATTATTATTATTATTATTATTATTATTTCTATTTCCGCCTCCGTAGCGTAATGGTTAGCAGTATTAGCTGCCGTTCTTTCAGGGCTGGATTCGATTCCCGTTATTTTCATATTAATAATAATAATAATAATAATAATAATAATAATAATAATAATAAGAGTGAATAACAATTTTTGGGTATAGCCTATTTGTTTACTTTATTCATATTTTGTGTATGTTATAATGGGCAATCAGTTTTCACTAAAATGAAGTGTATTAATTGCCTGCAAAATTGTGTTTATGCGTTTGTTTTAGTTTTAAAAAATAGGGACGGGGTCGATTGATTTCACCAGATTTTCTGAGGAGTCCGTGAAAGAAGAAAAGGTTACGAACCCCTGCTACAAATTATAAAACAGGAGATACGACATAAAAATTAAATGCTGTGGTGGAAGGGTTATGTTTTCGTACTGCACTTCTTACCAGTTGGGAATGCGTTGTCTTCGTGGCAGAATCGGTAACGCTCGGATCGTCTTCGAGGGTCACAAATGGATTGACGGTTCGATTCCTACTCTGTGCTGAAAGTTCCAGAGATATTGCTTCAATGTACACATGGACGGCAGAGTGGGTCCCACTGGAATGATAACTCATATGTAATAACTAATAATAATCGCGAATGGCCTCTGGAGAGGCCTGGTGCATGTCTTTTTCTAGTAGACGGCCTATTAGGCGACCTGCATGCCTGTGAATATGAGGGCCCCACCTAGGATGATATCTAATGTTGGAATACGCCACACACACCCAGCCCCCGAGCCATTGGAATTGAGGTTAAAATCTCCGACCCGGCCGGGAATCGAACCCTGGGCCCTGTGAACCGAAGGCCAGTACGCTGACAATTCACCCAACGAGTCGGACACTCAAAGGTAATGTTAAGTATGGACGCTGTCTTAACTCCCAAACCTTTGAATAAAGGTCATAACGCAAAGCTTATTTATTTATTCCTGTAGTGGCAGCTAAATAAAAACACATTCTTTCGAAACGAGCATATATGTGAATATACCACATCCATTGAAGATCTAGTCAACAGTAACAAAAAATGTAACTGCCCAGGATTCGAATTCGTCTTTGGACAGTCTGGTTTCGAATCCATGGAGATGAGTGTTTTTGCCACTTTGGCTACAGTGAGGTCAAGTGTAAAGTCGGAAGTTCGACGTCTATACCGTTTCCATTCATGATCTTGATGTGCACTTTCTCATCTAAAAGTAAGTGTTACAGTTGTGAACCTTTATACGTTCATTAGATTTTCTATCATTAAACTGCAGTTGGTGTAAACGTTTATGTTCGTTGTATTCTCGAGCGTAAACTCAAAATATATCATCGTAATCCTGGACAGGAACAGCGACCGGTATTTTTAAGGTATCTATAAACTACAGGTTGCATAAAAATGGTAAGGGACTGGAGGGCCACTCTATTTAAGAAAGTCTTTTCAGGACTATTGTTTATGTGAACCACTCAGGCCACCGAGAGGGAAAATGCGGTACCCTTACCCCCACTCCCCTCTCATACAGTCCTGATGGGCCTTGACCTCTGCTCAGCCCGAAGGTCTGCAGATTACAAGTTGACGCGATGTCAGCGCGACGAATCCTCTTGGGCAATATTTTTGGTTCTGTAGACCGGGGGACGATAACTTACCGGGATACAGCTCCTCGATTGCTCTAAAATAGGCTGAATGGATCTCGAACCAGTGCTCAGATCCACGAAAAATACCTTACGTTGGCAGGAATTTAACCCAGGACCTCCGGGTAAGAGGCACACTCGTAAACCCTACCCACCGCAGGGCCGGGAAAAATACGGTAAGTGTCTCTTCTTATGTATCGGTACCGGTATGTATGTATGTATGTATGTATGTATGTATGTATGTATGTATGTATGTATGTATTGTACCATTCTGTTGGTTATAAGAATGGATATTTAACGCTGATAAAAGAATGCGCAACAGGACGCTAACTGTGAGGGCGTGATGCTATATGGAGAGCGGGAATCGAGAAGGGGATTCCCGAGGCAAGGCGTGGTCGTGTGCGATAAAGAAAGAATATAGGAGGAAGAAAGAAAGAGAGATGGGTGTTGTCTGGGGGAGAGACGTGCCACCTTAACAGAGAATTTCAGCGGGAACTGACAGGCTCACCACGCTATGGAAATTGAGGCATAACTCCTATATTTGAAGGTTTTACAAGAAAGTAATAGGTTGGGAATCGGTGACAGAATTTTCTGAAGCCATAGACACCTCAAAGTCTATCAATATATAGTTGAATAAAGAACTACGTGGGAGGCCGACTGCCGTGAGAAAATGTTTCGAGGCCACATGCCAATCTCAAGTTGTTTCCCGGGACTTCCCAGCGAGTCGCGTGGGTTCCTGGATTCTATAAGAGCAAGGAAGGTGGAAGGAGGTGATCAGTCCATGATAAGATCGCTGTCCGTGTGTGTCGCGTTCTGCTGATGCTCGCGCCAGAAACCTTTGTTTATGACAAAGATGGTGATTACTTTAATACGGTTGTGCCAATGTTTATTCAGTGAATCGGTGATTCATAAACTTTCCAGTAACTATTCAATCGCATGATTGTATTTAGACGCTTTACAAGTGAGGTCGCAAGTGCCTAATTAACTGACTGTAGACGATGCCGTACGTGTAGACTTCATCATGAAGAGGTACGGGTAACCACGCAAATATAGTGTGAGGTGCAGAAGAAGTGCAAGTATAAACTAAAGTCATTTATGCTATTCCTGCTATACGTATGGGTATGAATCAGTCAAGCATGAGATAGTGACAATTTGTTTGACTGATTAAGTTGTTGATTTCAGATAGTAGATTGCCTATATACATTCGTGCGCGATTACGTAGTTGAAGGGGAACGATGACTTTAACGTCGCGGATCGCCAGTACTGATTTTTGCATCGAAAATTAAAGAAAAGTACCGGGAATGCTGTGCTGTTAATAAATTAGGCATTTCATTCCAGTGAAGACTCGTGCTGTGTTTCGAGAGACGTGTGATACGAGACCTGCCGACCACAACCTCAAGAAGAAGGCCTCATGAACGAGTCATCCCTCAAGAAGACGGCTTCATGAACGAGCAACCCATGGAGACTGGACGCAGAGGATCGACCCAGGACCACATCGCTACCATGATGGGCTGAGCAGGCATTGCTTAACCCTGACGGAGGAAGAAAGAGGTCTCCAAGATGATAGATAAGTGAACAATAATTAATATATATGTGTAGGGTTGGGGGGTTGTTATGCAGAAATACGGTGATTAATTTGTAAAAATAGTAAGGAGTAGGATTACGGCCCATTAGGCCATTTATTAAGATATTTCCTTTATATAATTTAGGTTAGGTATACACAATTGTATTCTTTATTGTCTATAGGTAAGCAAGGATTAAGGTAGCATATGATAGTAGTCGTAGGGAAGCTTAGGCACGAGCTTAGATCAATGTTTCTTAGTGCCCGGCATCTGTCGATATCTGCTTGTATTTATAGGTTAATCATGATAGAGTACCCTTATGCTGGGAGGGGAATACGTCTGCACAATGTAGAGCACGTATGCGGCCTGGGTTTAATTGTTTACTCCATGTTTATATGGCGTTGGATTGAATGTGAGGGTAATGGGTATAACCCGTAGGCGATGTCACAGATATTTGCGACCCTTTGTACTATGTCAAGTTAGGGCTTGAACCCATGACTTGAGGGTTAACTGGAACACGTCGCATTAGGCGGACGGCGAGATGGATATGTATAACATGTGTAATACTCCAGGTGGTCGAATCGAGACCCAGGGCGGTCTGTCACGGACGTTGGATAGTGCAGACACGTATGTTGATTTCCTCACTCATTATTTGTGGCGATTCTCGTCATGTGTTGAGACAAGGTTAAGGTAGAGTAGAGCTCTGCATGTTTGAAACTGGGTTATGTTTTTGTTTTGTTTGTGTGAGGGTGCTTCACGGCCCAGGCCTTGGAGGTCGTTTACCTTGCCTGCACAGTGGGGAGGCTCGCAGCCATTTTTAAAATACAAGACGAGGGCTGGAATTCCTTCCCGCAGGCGAGACAAGCATGTGCGAGGGTACATTCATTCATCCCCTCTTTCTCTCATACTTTATTTAACTTTGTTTATAATGGTAGGGCGGTAGATGGAAATGAGGCACTAAGAAAACTTGTTTAAGACGTAAATTTTGTAAATATAATGTTTGTTTGAATGGACCTTGGTTCATATCCACAAAGGAGTGATATTTCATGCGAGATTAGAAAGATTATGTCTGTAGTCGTAGGTTTAAACTTATTATCTTGTGTGGGCATTTTCCCAAATATATGTGGGGATCTTTTAGTGGCGTTATTTCTGCATGACAAGTTCTCACCCTAGCATCATATACTTCATGTGCAGGTACAGCGTGGCTGTTCCGTATAAGAGCACATTTGTTTCTTGAGTTCACTTATATAGTCTCCACACGACAAACCAACCAGATAGCGAATAATTTTCTTTGTTTGATGTTTATCTTATTCATGATATGAGCCTGTTGGGCATCCATTTTAGCACGATTGGTGCAATAAATTGTAATATAAAGGAAAAGAAATGTTGAGTTAAGAATACACAACTTGTGCTCAAAACGTCAGTAGGTGCGTTTGTGTTCCTCATTTCGTAGTTTAATGTAGTATTGAGTTCCCCATGATCCTCTCGTCATATGAACCCAAATTATCGACCCTTCTCTGCCGATGGTAGCTGAGCTGGTGCCCGTATGCAAGAACAGAAGAACAGGTAGGTATCATCCTGCAGTATTAATGTGCCCTATAGGGTACATATAAAATGGCCCCCAAAGGCGTGTGGCGAGAGTATCATGAGGGAGGTTAACAATATCGCCGATAATGTACTAATTTGCTTTAGTTGTGTGTGATGGGTGTATAAGATGCTGACGCTACGAATATCCAAGTTAGGATACAAAACGTGGCTGAATGAGTAGATCATTAATTATGAGTTTTCTTTGGTAAGTGAGGAACCAGGACAGAGAAGCTAGAGTTTGGCATTGAATCTGTCCGAATCTTAGCGCATATGTAATAATGGCGAATATAGGTACAGGAGATTGTTGTCAAAAATAATGATAGGTTTTATTGATCTTTGTGAGGATGATTTTCTTTCAGATAAACCATTTTTATCCGATTACACCTTTATTTCGGTCAAAGTAAACAACATATTATTTGCATTTGGTCAAAATTTGTCAATTTTGTGGTTCATATGTATAGTGACAGAGCATAAGTTGATGGATAGAAATTTAATGAAACTTGGAGTCATGGTGTCGTGCGGAGAAAGACCTCAGATTTCTCTCCGGAAGGGTTGGCGTATTCTCATTGTAATAGAAATGTCGCTGACATTTGAAAGTTTTCGGGAGTTATTGATGGAGGAGTTAGGACAAGTCAAAGCGCAGATCGCTGAAGTCAGGGAGGAGCAAAAGGTCGAGTTAGAGACTCAGATAGCTGCCGTAAAATCACAGGTTACTGACGTAAGTGAAAAACAGATAAATAAAACTGAGGAGCAGTTAATAGGACTAGAAGCCCGTACGAAAGAACAATTAACGGCTTTAGAAGAGCACACGAATGCTAAATTAGATAGGTTGATGGCGGACAATCAGCAGACGCAGACGCGGCTTGGGGAATTAGATGAGAAAATAGAAAGCGTGCGCATTTGCTGCCTGGAAACCACAGAGGAATTGAGGAGGCAGGTGTCAAACATGGAAAACGTAACAGGGGAACAAATTGCTACATTGAAAAAAGTAGTGGGGACGCTAGAGGAAAGGACCCTTAATAATGAAGTTCTGGTAGAGAAGAAGTTAAAAGCATACACTGTGGACATAGATGAAATAAAGAGGGAGATAGATGAAACTAGCTCTGGCCTGGTATTGTTGGAAAAGAAGATGGATTCTAGGATAGGAGCAGTAAATGAGAAGGTAGCTGACAGGATGGAACGAATTGAAGAAAAGACGAAGGCAAAAATGATTAGTCTTGAAGATCGAGTAGAACAAACCGAGACGAAAGTGATTGCCCGAATGTCAGGGTTAGAACTTCAAGTAGGACAAATGAAGCAGCAACTAGAACAGAAAAATTCTTATGAGTATCAAGGAGGAAAAGGAGAAGGGGCGCTGATGTCATCAAACGAAATAAAGGTGCCGGTAGAGATTAAGGTAGAGGGCAATCCCCTAAGTGAGCCAGCGGCGGTTAACGAATCCTTGAATATACAGAAGCCAATGAGACCGAGTTCAATGCCGGAGAATGGCAATATCATTCCCGTGTATAATATAGTGAGATCAAACGAGGACAAACCTAAGAAGTTCTTAGCTAATGGCGAATGCACTCCCCGTTCATTTCTCAGGGAGATTGAAGAGTATATGGAAGATTGTCGGATACCTAAAGAGAAAAGACTTAGAACAGTAGAGAGGTTTTTAGGAGGGACTGTATCTCAGTGGATGACTGCTTTCAAGAACACCTTCCAGTCTTATGAGGACTTTAAGGAAGCCTTTCTCAGGAGATACTGGAGCCTCTCGGTCCAACAGAATTTAAGACTGGAGCTATACGCTAGACGATATGCCAGCACGCTGCCCACGCGCTTTAATGATTTTTTTATTTCACAGCTAATTAAAATGCGGGAACTAGACCACCCACCTCCAGAGAAAGAAGTTATTACAACCATCATGAAACAGCTACCGGTCGAGGTGCAAAGAATCTTGATCGCCGCCAACGTCGATACAGCCAGTGAGGCTGAAACGATTTTAAGGCAATTAGATCAAACTTCGGTACAGAATCAGCCTCGTATTCGGCATACTGAAGCGATAAATACGCTGGAGGTGATGCCTGAAGAACACACACACGGAAGAAATAGCCGGCAAGAAATTCAGGACTCGGGTACCCAGACATCAAGATGGATGAGAGAGGAAGGACAAAACCGGCAGCAAAGGGGATCGAATGGAAGACCCTGGTATAGGAATAATCAGCAAAGATATAGAAATTACAAAGAAAGGAGAGACGTTTCGCCAGCAGGTCATAACCCTGGACTGCCAGAGAGACAATATCGTCCACGGTACGAGGGAAGGAACGTGGCGAGAAAACCTTACTCTGACTGGAACCAGAATCGAAGGCGGGACTATCAACAGCACAGAAATGATTACAGACCTTGTGAGTCGGAACGTGAGAGAGAACATAGGCAGTATGTGAACAAGCTAGAGCAGGAACGTAACAATTCAGAGAAATGGAGGAATGCCATTCAGCAGGCGAGTCCGATACAGTGCGGTGCCCAGAGTCTGGAAATGCAACAACACATTAACGAAAACCGAGGGTGTAACTTGAACCCTCACGCGCCTGAATATAGCAGGGGGAGCGCGGGAGCTAAAAAAAACTACAAGGTCCACAAATGGAGATAGCCTAAACCATGAAGGAGAGAATAGTGAAGAAGGATGGATGACGGTGACAGTAGACAGTTGGGTAATAAAACCTGAGGACTTATTAGACGACCACATTAAAATTGACGTCAAGACAGTTAAAGAATTACCAATAATATATGCACGTATACATGGTTTAAAGACACGTATCCTCGTAGACACAGGCGCATCAATCAGTGTTATTTCTCAAGCATTGCTGTCAGAAATAAAGACTAGAACACGAGTTCCTTCCATTCCTATCGCTAAGCTGAAAGTCAGAGGGATCGTACCAGATAAGACAACTGTATGCAAGGAACAAGTCTTAGTGGACATTGAAATAGGCAGATCAGTCATATCTCACCCGTGTGTAGTGCTCATGAAAATGGAGTATAACCTGATATTAGGAGCAGATTTTCTTCGTGAACATCAGGCAAATATTGACATGGGTAACAATGTTATTAGATTACACTTAAGTCCGATACCCGAAGAAGTTAAGATGAATCAGAATGAGGATTATCACCAGGAGGAAAGAATCTGGCTAACTGCAGCAGAGGACGGGAACATGAGTGAATATGAGGACAGGCCAGCGTTCGAATGCGAGGATTATAAAGGGATTTTTCAGAAATGTGAGATTATGGTAGCCCACTTAGAGGACGAAACAGAGAGAGAAAATTTCGAGGCGATAAAGCCACAGAAAATCGCGGAAGCTAAAATTGGGGAGGAAGACAAGAAGAGATTACAAGATATCTTGGAGCGGCATGCGACAGTTTTTGGTTCGAAGCCAGGAAGAATTCCTAACTTTCAATACCGTTTGAACGTAACAAATTGGGAACCATATAAGCAGAAACCATATCCCATACCGGAAAAATTCTTTTCCCAAGTCAAAGTTATAATAGAGGACATGGAGAGAAACGGCATAATATCAAAGGCGGCCACGCCGTTCCTGAACCCCATCTGTACGGTTCCTAAGGCCAACGGTTCGATACGCCTGTGTTTGGATGCGCGTATATTAAATGGCCGCTTAGTGCCCGAATATGAGTGTGCCCCGGCCATAAAGGACTTATTGACAAAATTCGGTGATATGGAGTACTTTAGTACGTTCGATTTGACCTCGTCGTTCTTCCATATTGTCTTAGACCCTGCAACAAGCATGCTGACGGGCTTCATGTTCGATAACCAGACGTATCGCTTTAATTGTCTCCCATTCGGGTTAAAAACCTCAAATTCCGCTCTTATCCGTGCTCTGGAAGCGAACCTAAGCCCGGAAGTAAAGGCGTTTACTCTCAAATATGTGGATGATTTAATAATAGGTTCAAAGACCCTGGATGAGCACTTAAAGAAGATAGACATGCTATTGGAAGACCTCAATAAGAGCAACTTTAAGATAAACTTCGAGAAGTCTCATTTCTGTCAGAGAAGTGTTTTATTTTTGGGCCATGTAGTGGATGGAACAGGTGTAAGGCCTAACCCCACGAAGATAGCCGCGATACAGAATTTTCCCACACCTACTCGTGTGAAGCATATTAGACAGTTCTTGGGTATATGTCTCTTTTTCGCGAATCATTGTCCAGGTTACACGGAAACGGTCGCTCCACTACAAGACCTATTGAAAGTAAATAATCGTTGGAAATGGGATAAGATACATGAACAAGCATTTCAGAATACTAAACGACTGCTGGCAAAGTCTGTGAAGCTAGGATATCCCGATTACACTCGCAAATTCGTAATACAGACAGATGCATCAGAAGTGGGAATAGGTGCTGTACTATATCAAGAAACCCCCGAGAAAGAAAACTCAATAACATATCTCTCCTTCATGAGCCGAAAATTACGGTCTCATGAAAGAAAGTACACCACGACAGAGCTAGAGATGTTGTCAATAGTCACTGCTCTAAATTATTGGAGGAAATATATTTATGGTTTTCCTGTCATAATCCGAACAGACCATAAGGCTCTTACTTTTGTATTAAAAACAAAGTTAGCGAGTGGGCGCGTTACTAGATGGGCGCTTTATGTCCAGCAATTTGACTTAACCTTTGAGCACTGCCCGGGGAAAATGAATGTACTGGCAGATGCGTTGAGCCGTAATCCGAATCCGGCAGAAGTCTCAATAAACTTGACAACACTGGGACAGGAAGATCAGGAAGTCTTAGACCAGCTGCGAAACATAGGGCATGAGCAATTAGAAGACCCTGCCACTAGTCTCATGGTGAAGTATTTTAAGAAAGAACTGCAACAAGGAACCCCAGAATACATTGAGGCAGAGAAGAAGGCTGCATCCTACCATTTCCTTAATGGCATGTTGCACAAATTTGTGGACGAAGAGCACACCCGGCTACGGATAGTGGTACCTTCCAATTTACAGACAGGATTAATTTGGCTTACACATCATGCCACAGGACATGCCGGTATAGATAAGGTTACTGCGACGCTACAAGAGACCTTCGTTTGGCCTAAGTTGAGAACTACAGTTCAGCAGCTACTTAAGACCTGCGATATATGCCAGCGGGTGAAACCAAACCCCTACCTATTAAAGCAAAGACCGAAACCGTTACTCCCTACGGAGCCAAGAAAACTTTTCGCAATAGATTGGTATGGGCCAATTCCTGCAGCGAGTAGAGGCTTGAAATACATATTAGTATGCATGGATGTTTTCAGTAAGTACGTAACACTATGTCCAGTACGGAAGGCGAATACCCGGACGGCGCTAAATCAGTTGAAAAACAAGATAATTCCTTCCATGGGGAAACCTGAGAGTTTGTTATCGGACCACGGTGCGCAGTTCACTTCTGAGATTTTTAAAAGAGAATTGGAACGCCTGGGAATCAAACACGTGCTATCCAGCATACGGCATCCTGAAGCAAACCCAAGTGAAAGAATAATGCGAGAGATTGCTAAGTACTGTCGTATCTACTGTCCGCGAGAACATTATAAATGGTTAAGTGTGATACCTCTCATAACCGAGTCCATCAATTCGACACGACACGAATCCACGGCACAAATTCCTTCAGTTTTGCATCACAACATCTTCCCTTGTCGCCCGTGGCAAAGTGTTATACCGTGCCCCACCGACACAAGAATGTCACAAGAGATGTGTGTGAGGAGGGCGGCCGAACAGCTGAGGGCGCAGGCGGAACGTAGATTGAGGCGAACCAGAAAGAGGCGTTTCCACCGCCCATTGCGAGTGAATGAATTAGTGCTCATTCGTCGCCCTGCTCCCAGTCAACCGTCAGCTAGATTTTATCACAAGTTTGCCGAACTATATGTGGGACCTTATCGTATAATTCAGTGTTACGATAACAATGCATACAGGGTACGAAGCTTGGACGGTAGGACTGAGAAGGTATTCAATGCAGCCAATATTAAAATTTATATTCCCAGAGGACAAATGCCAATAGAGGACAACATCGAGAATGAAGAGATGGAGGGAGAAGAGGACGAAGAAGAAGAAGAAGAGGAAGAAGACGTGGGAGGTGCAGACGAAGTACCGGAGATGCAAGACGATGAAAGTGAAAACCTTGATCACAATCCGAATGAAGTATCCCTAAACGTAGGAATGGTAGACGAAGTTTCGCCGCAGAGCAGCGCAATATTAGAAATGGCTGCAGTGGAGTGCACTGAATGCTCGGGAAATAATAGAAAATTCTTGGCTTTGTTGGATACATACTATAGAATTCGAAAGGAGCGTGAGGAGCTACTGGAACAAGTTCGGAAAATGCCACAGGATGGCTCTGAATGAAAGAAATACCCAAGCGAGCGTTAAATATCAGACGCAAAGAAAAATACAAAAAAATATGATTTTTTCATATTTTTCTTTAGTGTGTGGGGAAGCAAATGTACCATTCTGTTGGTTATAAGAATGGATATTTAACGCTGATAAAAGAATGCGCAACAGGACGCTAACTGTGAGGGCGTGATGCTATATGGAGAGCGGGAATCGAGAAGGGGATTCCCGAGGCAAGGCGTGGTCGTGTGCGATAAAGAAAGAATATAGGAGGAAGAAAGAAAGAGAGATGGGTGTTGTCTGGGGGAGAGACGTGCCACCTTAACAGAGAATTTCAGCGGGAACTGACAGGCTCACCACGCTATGGAAATTGAGGCATAACTCCTATATTTGAAGGTTTTACAAGAAAGTAATAGGTTGGGAATCGGTGACAGAATTTTCTGAAGCCATAGACACCTCAAAGTCTATCAATATATAGTTGAATAAAGAACTACGTGGGAGGCCGACTGCCGTGAGAAAATGTTTCGAGGCCACATGCCAATCTCAAGTTGTTTCCCGGGACTTCCCAGCGAGTCGCGTGGGTTCCTGGATTCTATAAGAGCAAGGAAGGTGGAAGGAGGTGATCAGTCCATGATAAGATCGCTGTCCGTGTGTGTCGCGTTCTGCTGATGCTCGCGCCAGAAACCTTTGTTTATGACAAAGATGGTGATTACTTTAATACGGTTGTGCCAATGTTTATTCAGTGAATCGGTGATTCATAAACTTTCCAGTAACTATTCAATCGCATGATTGTATTTAGACGCTTTACAAGTGAGGTCGCAAGTGCCTAATTAACTGACTGTAGACGATGCCGTACGTGTAGACTTCATCATGAAGAGGTACGGGTAACCACGCAAATATAGTGTGAGGTGCAGAAGAAGTGCAAGTATAAACTAAAGTCATTTATGCTATTCCTGCTATACGTATGGGTATGAATCAGTCAAGCATGAGATAGTGACAATTTGTTTGACTGATTAAGTTGTTGATTTCAGATAGTAGATTGCCTATATACATTCGTGCGCGATTACGTAGTTGAAGGGGAACGATGACTTTAACGTCGCGGATCGCCAGTACTGATTTTTGCATCGAAAATTAAAGAAAAGTACCGGGAATGCTGTGCTGTTAATAAATTAGGCATTTCATTCCAGTGAAGACTCGTGCTGTGTTTCGAGAGACGTGTGATACGAGACCTGCCGACCACAACCTCAAGAAGAAGGCCTCATGAACGAGTCATCCCTCAAGAAGACGGCTTCATGAACGAGCAACCCATGGAGACTGGACGCAGAGGATCGACCCAGGACCACATCGCTACCATGATGGGCTGAGCAGGCATTGCTTAACCCTGACGGAGGAAGAAAGAGGTCTCCAAGATGATAGATAAGTGAACAATAATTAATATATATGTGTAGGGTTGGGGGGTTGTTATGCAGAAATACGGTGATTAATTTGTAAAAATAGTAAGGAGTAGGATTACGGCCCATTAGGCCATTTATTAAGATATTTCCTTTATATAATTTAGGTTAGGTATACACAATTGTATTCTTTATTGTCTATAGGTAAGCAAGGATTAAGGTAGCATATGATAGTAGTCGTAGGGAAGCTTAGGCACGAGCTTAGATCAATGTTTCTTAGTGCCCGGCATCTGTCGATATCTGCTTGTATTTATAGGTTAATCATGATAGAGTACCCTTATGCTGGGAGGGGAATACGTCTGCACAATGTAGAGCACGTATGCGGCCTGGGTTTAATTGTTTACTCCATGTTTATATGGCGTTGGATTGAATGTGAGGGTAATGGGTATAACCCGTAGGCGATGTCACAGATATTTGCGACCCTTTGTACTATGTCAAGTTAGGGCTTGAACCCATGACTTGAGGGTTAACTGGAACACGTCGCATTAGGCGGACGGCGAGATGGATATGTATAACATGTGTAATACTCCAGGTGGTCGAATCGAGACCCAGGGCGGTCTGTCACGGACGTTGGATAGTGCAGACACGTATGTTGATTTCCTCACTCATTATTTGTGGCGATTCTCGTCATGTGTTGAGACAAGGTTAAGGTAGAGTAGAGCTCTGCATGTTTGAAACTGGGTTATGTTTTTGTTTTGTTTGTGTGAGGGTGCTTCACGGCCCAGGCCTTGGAGGTCGTTTACCTTGCCTGCACAGTGGGGAGGCTCGCAGCCATTTTTAAAATACAAGACGAGGGCTGGAATTCCTTCCCGCAGGCGAGACAAGCATGTGCGAGGGTACATTCATTCATCCCCTCTTTCTCTCATACTTTATTTAACTTTGTTTATAATGGTAGGGCGGTAGATGGAAATGAGGCACTAAGAAAACTTGTTTAAGACGTAAATTTTGTAAATATAATGTTTGTTTGAATGGACCTTGGTTCATATCCACAAAGGAGTGATATTTCATGCGAGATTAGAAAGATTATGTCTGTAGTCGTAGGTTCAAACTTATTATCTTGTGTGGGCATTTTCCCAAATATATGTGGGGATCTTTTAGTGGCGTTATTTCTGCATGACAAGTTCTCACCCTAGCATCATATACTTCATGTGCAGGTACAGCGTGGCTGTTCCGTATAAGAGCACATTTGTTTCTTGAGTTCACTTATATAGTCTCCACACGACAAACCAACCAGATAGCGAATAATTTTCTTTGTTTGATGTTTATCTTATTCATGATATGAGCCTGTTGGGCATCCATTTTAGCACGATTGGTGCAATAAATTGTAATATAAAGGAAAAGAAATGTTGAGTTAAGAATACACAACTTGTGCTCAAAACGTCAGTAGGTGCGTTTGTGTTCCTCATTTCGTAGTTTAATGTAGTATTGAGTTCCCCATGATCCTCTCGTCATATGAACCCAAATTATCGACCCTTCTCTGCCGATGGTAGCTGAGCTGGTGCCCGTATGCAAGAACAGAAGAACAGGTAGGTATCATCCTGCAGTATTAATGTGCCCTATAGGGTACAGTATGTATGTATGTATGTATGTATATGTTCAGTCTTCAGCCCCAAGGCTGGGATCCTCAACAGCTCCGCCATCAGTTGTCATAGATAGCCAGGCATCACTGAAGAGGTATACTAGGGGAAATGAGGAATGAAGTAATTTCCCGTTGCTTTCCTCCCCGAGCCAGAAGTTGCTATTACATATCAGTCTGCCAAGCCCATTGAAATGCATGCACCGACCGATCCAATGAGCAACATTTTCACACCATTCATAGCAGGGACTGGCTGCATAAGGAAGGGCATTACTAGCATCACTCATACCTCAGTCACTTTCATATTGGCTAAGCCAAGGAAAAGACTGAGACAGGTCAATGAAAGTAACAAACTTGTTCTAGCCCATACCAGAAGACATAGTGCACTGTAAACACTACGTCTCACCAGCAAAAACATATGGTAAGGGACTGGTGCTACATTCCTGCAATTAAACATGCAGGACGAGTGTTCGGTTGTGATTCGATTATTACACTTTCAGGTCCCTCTGACCGCAAGTTTGGACAACAATCAATACAGGATGTGCCCACCACGAGCTGCAATACATTGATGAATTCGTCGAGGCATGGAGTCAATAAGGCCCTGGATCGCTTCCTGAGGAATTGTGGCCCATGCTTGCTGCACTGCACGGGTCAGTTGTTCCAGAGTTCTGGGTGGCTGAGGACTGTTAGCCAGTTGTCGACCCATCATGTCCCACACATGCTCAATAGGACTGAGGTCCGGGGATCTGGCGGGCCGTTCTAAGGTTGTGATGTCGTGGAGAGCTTCTCTGGAGATGCGTGCAGTGTGAACCCGGGCACCGTCCTGTTGAAACATCCCATTAGGAATGTTCGCCATCATAGGGACAGCCACTGTTTTGAGTACCCTATCAACGTACTGTCGAGCAGTCACAGTGCTCTCAACAAGCACTAATTGTGATTTCACATTAAAGCCAATAGCTCCCCAGACCATAATGCTTGGTGTTGGCCCTGTATGCCTCTCGACAATAAGATCTGGCCGGTCCCTCTCCCCGGTACGTCGGCGCATACGATTCCGGCGATCTCTGCGGGCAAGACAGAAGCGCGATTCATCACTAAAGACGACCTTATGCCATTCGTCGACCCACGTCGATCTTTCTCGACACCACGCCAGCCTTACACGTCGCTGTTGTGGGGCCAATGGAACACCTTCTGCAGGGACACGGGCTCGTAAGCCAGCTGCACGCAGGCGATTACCAACTGTTTGTTGTGTAACGTGGGGTGCCACAGCTGCTCGAATTTGCGCTGCTGTTGCATGGGGTTCCATCCGGGCCATCCGAATGATGCGGCGATCCTCTCTCACAGTTGTCTGTCGCGCTGGGCCTGTGCCACGTCTACGAGTGTGGGTACCTTCATTTGACCACTGCTGCCATACACGTTGTACCGTAGATGCCTGTCGGCCAACACGTGCAGCGAGAGTCCTTAGCGATAATCCAGCCTCATACAGCCCAATTATCCGAGCCCTCTCAAACGGCGACAGTTGTTTATAGCGTGCTCTTCTCTGTCGTCGAGGCATGTTTGACGGGGAACACTTCACTGCACAGACTGCAAGTCAATTACGCTACACCAGAATCCGTATACTGGAGTTGATTCCTCCGCGACCAATCACGTGGGGAGACCTGTAGCAACAATCCAATGGGTCTGAAACTTCGATCGTTTACATACCTACTTGGCATCGTTCCATATCTTGAAAATCAACACAAACGACCACTGCCTTCATGGTGTTGCAATTTCCATTTTCTTAAGTGTACTCACATATCCTTCAATGGTATTCTGAAGTTCAGGCAAGTTGAAGTACAGTACTGTATAATGCTTGTCGGACACGACTTTCAGTAAATCTACATACATTAGCGTTTTATATGTACATTGCTGAGAATTAAACAAAGGAATGGTATTTCTGCATCGACCGTGTCTACAGTAAGGAGGAAATGCAATTTTTAATTTTCCGTCATCGGTGTCTGTCTGTCTGTCTGTCTGTCTGTCTGTCTGTCTGTCTGTCTGTCTGTCTGTCTGTCTGTCTGTCTGTCTGTCTGTTAATGCTTGTCGGACACGACTTTCAGTAAATCTACATACATTAGCGTTTTATATGTACATTGCTGAGAATTAAACAAAGGAATGGCATTTCTGCATCGACCGTGTCCACAGTAAGGAGGAAATGCAATTTTTAATTTTCCGTCATCGCTTTCTGTCTGTCTGTCTGTCTGTCTGTCTGTCTGTCTGTATGCATGCACGTATGTACCGTATTTATGTATGTACGCACATCACGAGAAAATGGCTGAACAGAATGTAATGAAAATCGGTATGTAAATTCGGTGAATAAGGCACTACAATCTAGGCTATAAATAATTTTACTCACGTTGGTTAAAATGGTAGCTTAGGGGAAGGTCTAAAATGTAATTCTCAAATATCTATGTTATTAGTGGTCCTATCGATAAACATTACATAACAAAAGTAATAGAATATATGATTTTCTATCATTTATATCTAATGCAGTTTTACCCTACCGGCTATGATATTACATAGCCTACACTTTTATTACTTACGCCAAGCCACGAGAAAATAGACGAGCAAAATTTAATGAAAATCGATATAATTATAAAGTCGTAGAATAAGGTACTACAGTCTTGGCTATAAATAATTTTATTCACGCTGGGTGAAATGGTAGTTAAGGGGAAGGCCTAACATTTAATTCTCAAATATCTATGTTATTAGTGGTCATATAGATAAATACTATATAATAAAAGTTGTAGACAATACAATTTCCGATTATTTATGTCTTGTATGGTTTTAGCGTACCGGCTATGATGACAAGAGATATTCTTAATTTAGACTTTTATTTCTTAATCCGTGTCAACGCTGAACATCGCTAAAATGGAAATATTGTTCATTCACTGGCGATGGTAGTGGGTTTTGTCATGATTGCCTTAAGGTGAAAACCACGTGGTCATCAGCCCATATCCGCAAGGAAATTTGTAAAGATGACTGTCAAAATTAGAAAAAATCGTGAAGGAACATCATGAAAGGAGGAATGACTCTATTTACATTGGATATCCTAATAACACAAGAGTCGGAAGAAAACTACTATAATATTGAAAGTCCATAAAATTGATCAATAATAATATTGTATTAACCATTGTTTGTTGTGATGTGCTTTATTTCCTCTGCTCCCACTCATGTCCGATAGATGGTATTACTGCTGCGTGCCTAGTAAAACAGCCTACTTGAATATTGGCGAGAAGTAGCTGGGGAGTTAGATGACGTTCTTTTTTTAGCACGCCGTTCCTCTGGTTCATACATACTCTGATAACTACTGGTACGTGACACACTGGTTCACTGTGCCATTTTTCATTTGATCGAGCATTTCATAATACGCGACGTTCCAATCGATTATAATATTGTACTCTGACGTAATTGTAATGAACTATGAACTATGTCGAATTCAGTTGTCTGTGCATGTTACAGTATTACGGGGAGAACAGATGTGTGAATTTAAATGAAACTTGGTATCCGGTTTAAAATAAGGTTGAGTATGATCTTAGCTAAAAGTTGTTCAAAAATTTCAGCAGAACGGGGCCTAAAGTATAAAATTCGCTATATCTCTCTTACGGTTGATTTTACACGAAAATAGCTCATGGTGATTTTTCGCTCTATACCTTTTTCTGATATAGCCGAAAATAAGGGAAATATCAGTGGCAGCCGTGTGAAAGTTTAAGTCCAAGAGCTGGTAACTAACTGTAGACTGTAAAGAGAGTTACTATGGAGATCGTTCCGGCAACGTTTTAAAGGCTGTTAGTAGTTTTCGAACCCGGTGAAAAAAAAATAATGAAATGGCGTATAGCCTTTACTGTCGGGAGTGTCCGAGCACATGTTCGGCTCGCCAGGTGCAGGTCTTTTGATTTGACTCCCGTAGGCGACCTGCGCGTCGTGATGAGGATGAAATGATGATGAAGACGACACATACACTTAGCCCCCGTGCCAGCGAAATTAACCAATGATGGTTAAAACTGCCGACACTTCCGGGAATCGAACCCGGGACCCCTGCGACCAAAGGCCAGCATGCTAACCACTTAGCCATGGAGCCGGACATTAACCCAGTACATGGCTTTCTTTATACGGGAAGGAAGATATCAAGTCCATATTAGCAATAATGCAAACAAATATGAAAGTGCAAAGGGCCACAGAGAGCAAGGAAGCGAGTACGTCACAACAAGCCGTTGACAGGTAGAGGGGAACAATATGAGGGGTGGACAAATATGTAATCATGCACATGCAAAGCGATGGTACCGCCATCGACAAGTACTACAGCTAGTGAATTAGTAATGTTCTTTGACTGGAGAGAATTCTGCTAGCCAAAGCTATCGGTTAAGATGCGTATACGACCCCCCTTCTCTCATCTTTATGTCCTTTCTCGTTTTTCAAGAGCTTGTAAATTTAGCTTCGGAGGCACAAAAACTCGTAAACACAGAGTACATTGGCCTGTAACAGCCCCTCGCTGTTGCCGGAAAGTGCTGCGCCTGAGGGACGCACATCGACCGGAAGGTGAATGGACCAACATGTTACTATATTTATATCAGAGATGTTTTCAGACTCGCACCCTCTTCCGAGGGGCTGGCAATGCCGGTGGTTAGTTAATTATGGAAAGTTAAAACTTAAAAAATCAAACCTTTCGGAGTTTTTAGTTTTACTTTCAAAATAATGCTGGATTTCTTGTTTAAATACGTGTATCAGTTTTAATTTTGGTGTTTACTACGTTATAGTTATTTATTTATTTATTATAAATACGGCATGTTTACACGTGTTCCTTTGACACCTCTACATTTTCAAAACTAGCTGACATAGAAGGCTGTGATTTACAAGAATCCGTGGAGAAAGCTTCATTCTTTAAGGTGGTAGTATTGTTATAATGAATAAGGGAATTAGTTTAGTGTTTTGTGCTGAATATTCGTAATGAATTACTATGGGCACGTTTTCTAGCATATCACATTTAAAAAAATTATTTACCTACATCTCACAAACTACAGAACGAAATCGTAGTAAAACCTTTCCTACTACCCGAATTAGACTCATTTATGCAATACATGTTCACCTCAGAAAATGGTGCAGGTAAAAGGAAATCATATCATAACTCTTAATTTAACCATAAAAGTCACTTAAGTTTGACGCAGAAAACTCGCAATAGATTCTAAATACAAATATTAAATATTCAAACGTTCTTGCCACAAAGGGTTCACAGATAATAATAATAATAATAATAATAATAATAATAATAATAATAATAATAATAATAATAATAATAATAACCTCACCTTTTCGACATGACGTAATGTAGGTTGTCTACATATAAGTTTCGACGTTCCTTTTTACACTACCAGATGACAGAACTGTGGCTGAGTTTTAATTATTTTTTTGGGTAAACACCAAATATGTCGCCAGAGATCTTTCACGTGCAGACATTGCCTTTTAAAAATCCGATTACCTCTGCCGAGTTTGAACCCGCGACCTAGGATAAGGAGGCCACTGATATAAACGTATATCTGATAAAGATTTGTCAAAAATCTTGGGAGATTTTACGCTCCAGGGAGCGTGGGTTGGCGACCACAGGGCCGTTAACTGAGTCATGGCATTGCTTCCACTTACGTCTGCCAGGCTCCTTACTTTAATCTATCCCATCCTATCCTCCCTTGGTCATCTCTTGTTTTTTCTGACCCCGACGGTATTAGAGCATATGAGGCCTAGGGAGTCTTTCCTTTTCATGCCTTTCGTGGCCCTTGCCTCTCTCTGGCCGATACCTTTTTTTTTCCCATTTTTCCTCCTGATTAGTGTTAATAGAGGGTGGTTGCCCAATTGTACTTTCTCTTAAAATAATAATCACCACCACCACTAGGGAGATTTTATAAATGACTTCCTCAAATACAATATCTAGAATTTCGGAATTGAAAAGACGAGACTAATTGGAAGAATAAATTTTGTTTCAGAAATAACCTTCCGCGCGGTGAACAGCTCATCCTTAATTCCTCACCTACAATATGACTCGTCCTCTCCATAGACCTCTGCCGGAACCCAACAGACACCCTCTGCACAAGTTATTTTGGGAAGCTGTCTGCAACAGAAAAAGAATTCTGAAGTTCTTTCATCACGTCGCAGATTAAGGAAACATGTGCAACCAACCAGTCGGACATTCCATTGTGCGATAGGCGTCTCCTTGAAGAAGAAAGAACAGTCGGCTGTTTCGTTAAGCAATCGCTCATCATCAGCACCGTACATTGGTACAATGGACGTTAGCACCCATAAGACGTATTGTCAGAACTGTTCTCTTTTAAATGGAAATACTTTTCTCCCCTGCCTCTCTCCAATGGTCTTAACAGCTGGTGATTAAGAGCTCAATTTGGAAAAACAATGTGGTTTCAGGAAAGGAAGATCCTGAATAGATAACGCAGGCTCTCCTTGATGGCAAAGAGCAAGGGGTTTGAGAGGGGGTGAGGAAGATAGCAAAGCGAAGATATATTGTCCTCTACACCACTGCTTTTGTACTACAACTGTATGCTGTTATGACAGCGATTGCTCATCCAGGCCTGTTATCTGATCACATTGTCCTAGTAACACTCACACTTTGAGCGTAAATATGAATAGTGTGTGTGTATGAGACTTCTTCGTACTGTAATCTGCGGACCAGACTGTTGATGAGTGCGTCTCGTGTAACAGGCTCCACGTTGAGCCGGGCGAGAACCAACTGGCGGTATGATGAGCAAAGGTCGAACTGTGTGGCGACAGCTTCCGCAGAAAATGTTGAGCAGACCCACACTTGCTAGATGCAACGCAACACGATGCGCCTTCTCCTTCGGAAAACCATTCTCAGGACAGCCGATGGTGAGGACCAACGCCTCTCCGTCTCCTGAACGTAGAGCTGTGGCCACCGGTAAGACTCTGCATCCGCCGCCATGGAGTTATGATTTGTTTGTCTACCCCGTTTTTTGTTACGGGGTCGGGGGTGAGGTGGCATGAATTTTATATGGCATGTTTTACGACAGGATGCCCTTCCTGACGCCAACCTCAGTTGAGGAGCTATTGGAGAAGAAATTAATCATGGTGAATGAAATTGGGTAAGGAGGTGGAAGAGATCGGCTGTGACCTATGAATAGGAACTGTCCCGCCATTTGCCTGGATGTGAAAATGGGGAACCACAGAAAAAACATTATTATGACAGCCGACGGTGGGGTTCGAACCCACGCGTCTTGGCTTCATAGCGGCCACTCCACTCGGTACATGAAGTCATGATTTGGAATATGCAATTTCGTACTTTGCCTGTTCTTACTGAAAAACATGTATCATTTCATTATTACAATGGGCAATTAAAATTAGTATAATACACACTGTTTATTCTGTTGGTCTATCTAGAAGACTACTGGTTTATCAAGGTAGATGGTAACACCAGGACCTATATAGGGGTTGGCTAGAGATATTTTCCGTAAATTCTAGCTTTCTATTGAGGCGCTGCATATCATCAGAAGTATGAAGCTCATATCCAAGGTCATAACTGAAGATACAAGAACAGATTCTGTAATATGATGACTGCAGAAGATCAGTCAGAAATTCAAGGGAATACCATAAAGTTGCTGAATATGAATTAAGTTTACAAACGTTAGTTTACGATATTCAAGCGATATGGTAGCTTTTCTCGGTACCAAAGGCAATTTGTAAGGTATGAATATATTAGGCTGATCTGAGATAATTAGGCACTAGGTAATAATACAAAATCTAATTTAATAATAATAATAATAATAATAATAATAATAATAATAATAATAATAATAAATGATTATACCTCCTCGAACCACACGACTTTTACAGTTCTGCTACAAGTAATCGGCGCCTCCTAATTGTCATTTGAGCAGCTCCTTGATCATCATGGAAACAATCAATGATACGAACGCTATTCAGCAACTTCTGGCTCAATGAGGAAAGCAAAGGGAAACTACCGAACTCTTCATTTCTCAAGTAGCCTATGCCTCTTCAGCGACGCCTAGTTCATCTATTATAGCTGATGGCGGAACTGTTGAGGATCAAACCAGCCTTCGGGCTGAACACTCGACATACATACATACATACATACATACATACATACATACATACATACATAGCAATGGCAACGGGTCATGGAAAATTAAAAGCTTATTTTCATCGTTTCAAAATTGTAGATAATCCTATATGCCCATGCAATGCCAGTGATCAAAGTGTTGACCATTTATTATTTAATTGCGAAATACTTGAGAGAGAAAGAAGCATGTTAATTAATATTATATTTTCAGTACAGAGTTATGGCCAGTGAGCAAATTTAATCAATTCTTACATTTTATGATATAGTTTTGTTTACAGTATTTATTTATTTACATCTCTGATCCTTCAGCAGCAAATGGTATAACTGCCCCCATTAACTCTTTATTGCATGAATTCATATATTTGGATGGAGTTAAGTATAAAAACTATGTGTAAGTTATGTAGATATATTTAGTAAACACCTGCTATTGTATACTTTTTGACTGAAGACATCAACAATAAGACATTTATAAATAAATCAAGATATGTATGTTGCCTCAGGATAACATGCAGTGGTACAAAGAATTATATATGGGTAAATTCAGACGAAATAGTTCTCTTTCTGAAAATATACGTATATCATAAACAAGACAGATAGAGATATAGACAGATAGTTAAATAAATAAACAGTAGATTGAAGAGAATTATTTCAAGAAATTTAAATCTCTGTCTTCAGTGATACACATCTGCCTGTGAAACTCCAAGAAATACTTGGATGTAGGTTTTAGTTATGAATCATTATATTTTTACGTCTCATTTTGGCTATGCTGTTATAGTTTGGTTCATTTCCTATATTGAAGTAGCAACTACTCAACCCTACGTCGTTTGATATACCACCTGCAGAAAGCCCACAAATTTCTACATGGTAAATTTAGCTATTTAGCTCTGATATCTATGTACTGACTGGAAGCAATACCAAACTGTTTAAAATTTCAGAGAGTAGAGTAGTGTAATATTACAATGAACGGATCATGGTTTCGGGGAAATTCTATAAAATAAAGGGGTAATATTATACAGATATCTGTCAGGCATTTTGCGAACGGTCCTTATGAGGTGAAGGTATGGCAGAGTTGACTCAGAAAAATACGTACATGCATATTTACTATATATATAGGTAGGAATTCATTCAAGAAATTGTAAATCTCTGTCTTCAGGGTTCACAAGTGCGTATCAGGGTGTTATAAAAATGCGGAAATTAACTGGGACATAAATAGTACTCCCAAAACACCAAAAAACTTCCCTTAATGGACATACGTCTACGGAGCATGCCTATTTGTGTTATCAACTGTAATGGAGGAGATATTTCCTATTAATTTTCTCGTCAGGAATGTTGTCTTCAGCTTACATTCGGGAGATAGTGGGTTCGAACCCCACTGTCCGCAGCACCTTAATTAAAGGCACGGTCGCTTCCTTCTCACTCCTTGCCTTTTCTCATTCTTTCGGCGCCGTGAGACCTACCTGTGTCGGTGCGACGTAAAACAAAGAGTAAAAAATAATTTAAAATCTATCTTAAGGTGTATCATTTAATTTACTATCTAAATTTACGAGTTCGACGATGTTCGTTCTTGTTCTGTGACCAAAATAACGTAAGGTTCCACCTTGATAACGCCATGCTTCAAAATGTGACAATAAGCTGTTCAGTACCCGAAAATCCATCAGACTTGTGACATATTTTGAGCACTTCTTCTACACAAACATGGCTACAGTTACTCGAAGTAGTGTGTGCTAGGTAGGGCTACTGCTAATAATTTCAGTACAGCTTTGGAGTGCCTGTAACTCGTAAACAATGGACCATAGGATGTAATGTAAGTACGAGTACATGGGGACGTTTCTTGTTGTTTCGGGGTTACCATCTACTGTCCGATTATTTCCCATATTATTAGGAACTCGGTGTATTTGTCATCATAAAGTTTATGACTGAGACATTGTCTGCAATGGGCAAGAGAGAGACACTGTAGTTCTGAGAGTGATATAATGATAAAAGTAATCCATGAACTGTCGACGTTCGCCTTCACTAGCCTCCAGTATGAATGAATAACCTCACTGTGAGTAGAGAAGTGCGTAAAATATGTGCCCTCGTAAATTTACCGAATGAAAAACATACATTAACTTCATGTGATATTTCACATTCATTAGAACCTCGTTTTCTGATACAAAGACGTGCTGTATGGTATCTGTAACCTTCTCACAAGAAGCCCCTTCAAAAAAGAGAAGAAAGGAAAGTAAAATAAAGTCTACTGGAATTCCTGTAACGGCAGCTGTGTATAATGAAATGACTTTATGAGGAATGTAATAGTTCCAATTACAATTAAACTTAATGGATGGGTGCTGGGAGAAAGAGTAAGTTAATCCAGAGTGTTAACAGCTCTTTCTGTTTGCATGCCTTAGTTAATGTTTCTTTCTCTCTCATTTATGTTTTATGAGGAATGTAATAGTGCCAGTTACAATTATACTTAATGGGTGGGTGCTGGGAGAAAGAGTAAGTTAATCCAGAGTGTTAACAGCTCTTTCTGTTTGCATGCCTTTGTTAATGTTTCTTTCTCTCTCTCTTTTATTTTTTTACGTAAAAAAAAAAAAAAACTGTTCAGCATATACTAAGAATAGACTCCGTACAACTTGTCCTTTCACACACAAGGTATGTGTGACTGATCACGATGGCCCAAACCCTGTACGCCAAATAACAATGAAACTCGTTCTGGATTTTAGAATCTGATATATAACTTTCCTTAGAATAATATATACCATAATTCGTTTTCAATAATGTTTTAAGTGAAGTTTATTCTATTTTGACTCATCTGCATAAATATACCCTAAAATTCAATGTTACCCGTTCATTGAAACAGACAGGAAAGCACTAGGAGTGGGAAGGTAAGGGTCGTGGCTTTCATCAAGGCCTTTGCCGGGTGCAAGCAACACGACGACTGTCGAGAGAACTTCAGATCGCTTCCTGCAAATTGCTACGCGCAAACGCTCCAGTGTGTCACAGAAAGTGGCAGTGTTGACTGTCACTCTCCTGGTGACCAGCGGTTCTGAACTTTGGAGCGTGGGTTAACGACCACGGTCCCCATAGCTGAGTCTGGCATTGCTTCCACTTACTTGTGTCAAGCTCCCTTGGTCAAATCTTATTCTTTTCCGATCCGACGGTATTAGGTTTTCGAGGACTAGGGAGTCTTTCATTTTCACGCCCTTCGTGGCCCTTACCTTTCTTTAGCCGATACCTTAGTTTTTCGAAGTGTCGGACCTCTCCCATTTTTCTCTCTGATTAGTGTTAATAGAGGATGGTTTCCCAGTTGCACTTCCTCTTAAAACAGTAATCATCACCACCACACCTGGTGAGGAAATTAATCATCTGGACCATCCTCCCTACAGCTTCGACCTGATTTCTATCTCTTCGGACCGTTGAAGAAGCACCTGGCTGGTAAGCGATTCAACAACGCTATGGCCGTTCAGCATGCCGTCATGACGTGGCTTGAGGGATTAATAATAATAATAATGTTATTGGCTTTATGTCCAACTAACTACTCCTTTACGGTTTCCGGAGACGCCGAAGTATCGGAATTTTGTCCCGCAGGAGTTCTTTTACGTTCCAGTAAATCTACCGACACAAGGCTGACGTATTTGATCACCTTCGAATACCACCGGACTGAGCCAGGATCGAACCTGCCATGTTGGGGCCAGAAGGCCACTGCCTCGATCTTCTGAGCCACTCAGCCCAACGCTTCAGGGATTTGACGCAGATTTGACGAATAGTAATGCGTATCAATGCCCTACTACTGTGTATCCTTAAATCTGCCTATAAAATAAAAGTTTCTCCGTGCGAGCTCTTGTTACCTAATTTTTGAAGCGCCTTTGTAGCTACACGAAAGCTCCATTAGCTATTTTATTTCTCTCCTGTACGTATTCATCAGCGTCTTCATTCTCTGTCACCTTACTCCCCAAGAACGCAGAGGAATCTACACTATTTCCACCAACTATAAGCACCGTCTTATTAGTAGAATTCACCTTCGTCGCCTTTGTCAGTACAATGTTCAGTACAACAGTTGCTGCTTCACCTATAAAGGACTGACTCTCCTGTACTCCTTAAAAACGATAGTCACTGATGTTGCCTCTGACTACAGTCACTTTACACAACAGTTCCATGTAGTCGGATTTGAATCCATGTCTCTTGGCTATCACAAAGCACTACGGCAGTACATATGGCTCGACTCCAGACAAGGCAAATAATTCTCATCAGAACTGGGCTCAATCTCGACTGAGGTTTGTGAATTTTGCAGGTGGTTAAACGTGACAACTCCAAGATATTGGCTTCCGCCACCTTAAATAACCCCTATGAGACAAAATTCCGACACCTCGACGTCTCTTAAAATCTATAACAATCGAAGCGACGTTAAAGAAATGACATACCGGTAATTATTATTCATCAATGACAATGTTGTTCGCGAGATAAGAAGACAATAGCTCAGCTGATGGCACGTCTAGATTAGTTGCCCTGATATTTATACTGTAATTGACGATACAGGAGAAGAGCTCTGGAACTAGATGCGTTGTTACGACAGCTTTTCATATTGTATTATGTTCAGTGCCAGTAAGTTACATAGAGGTACGAGTAAAACACTGACTGTTTTATTGTAATTTAATCGAGGATGACCCGATACACAGTAATACTTCACAGTGAATTACAACACTTCACTAATTACTGGCTATTTACAAAAGTCTCTTGTCGTCACAGTGGTTCTTCGGCTGGTAGTCTTTACCTGGAACGGGCAATCCTCTGTAATCTTGATTGACAGGTTTCAACTTTCTCTTCGCTTCGCACGCACCACAGTCCCTTTACACAGCAGTTCCATGTAGTCGAGTTCGAAACCCATGTCTGTTCGCTATCACAGTGCACAACGACAGTACAGTTGGCTGGACTCTAGAAAAGGCCGATAACTTTCACAGTCGATTCATGTGACCACTCTACACACTGAACTCTCGGCTCACGACTCGTAACTGACTACTCAACACACATCACTCAATGAGACAACACAACACCAGCTACCTGTGTTCGATTTACCGGCACGCAAAAGAATTCCTATGTAACAACTTTCTCACCGAATAATAATAATAATAATAATAATAATAATAATAATAATAATAATAATAATAATAATAATAATAATAATAATAATAATAATAATAATAATAATAATAATTTAACGTTACTTGGATTATTATACATTTGAAGAGACGCCGATATGTCAGAATTTTGTCTCATAGGAGTTGTTTAAGTTGGCCGAAGCCAATATCTTTGACTTGCCACATTTAATCACCTGCAAAGTCATCGACCTCAGTCGAGATCGTCGACAATTGGAGACAAAAGGGCTAAGACTAGAAAGGAAACGACACCTCAGCTTCTCCTAAGTGCGAAAAATAGTACTTCGTGGGATGTAAAATCAGAAGTGAAAGGATGAAGAGGTTCTGGGAGAAGAAGAAGAACAAGAAGAAGAGAAGGCCTAAGTTCAATGCGGTCCATAGGCGGCCAAATTCGGAAACAACAACAACAACAACAACAATAATAATAATAATAATAATAATAATTTATTAATAATAATAATAAATAAAAGCAGTGACCGAAAATAAGACCTAGATTGGACATAATTTGATAAGAGACGGTCTGTCGACATCGTGGAAGAAACTGCTTTGGAAGGGAGAACAGATGACGGAGGATAAAATTCATAGACGATCTGAAAAAACCGAGTTACGAGAACCTTAAAGGAGGAGCATAAGGCAGGGAAGAAGACATAGTACACTAGACCTGCAATTGTGCAGAGCACTGATGATGACGATGGTGATGATTGTGGACAGGGTGGATTTATCATGAGGGGCCCCATCTGGCTGACAGATCGGTAGTTTTGACATCCTTGTTATACGGAATGGGCTGCTTTCTCCCGGTCCCGCCCTCAATCGAGCCACCCTGCAGACAATCAGTGAAAATACGTGGGTGGGTGTCCGGGGCTTTTCGTAAAATATCGTTGATGTCTTCCCTAGACTAATTTAACACATCTGTCGTTATTTCAGTCTAGTTGCTTTCATTTAAATCATGAGATGGCATGCAGACAGCCTACGTTACTAGATGCAAGTGGGCATGGTGATGTTGGAGTAAGTGGACATGCGATGGACGTTAGTTAGCCCATACTGCGAGAGTGACGTGCTGATATCTGTGTGGGTACGTGGGAGCCATTTCATTTATTATTTAAGACACACTGATAAGAGTTGATTAATATCCTACGATCAATATAATCATTTTACGAGGCGGCTTGAGTAGCATCGATCACTGTGTGCTGATCTTTCAAATTCAAGACTGTGGCTTATCTTTCTGACAATGTTTTGGATCATAGAATTCACGGACACCGCCTCTGTGGTGTAGTGGTTAGCGTGATTAGCTGCCACCCCCGGAGGTCCGGGTTCGATTCCCGGCTCTGCCACAAAATTTGAAAAGTGGTACGAGGACTGGAACGGGGTCCACTCAGCCTCGGGAGGTCAGCTGAGTAGAGGTGGGTTCGTTTCCCATCTCAGCCATCCTGGAAGTGGTTTTCCATGGTTTCCCACTTCTCCTCCAGGCAAATACCGGGATGGTACCTAACTTAAGGCCACGGCTGCTTCCTTCCCTCTTCCTTGCCTGTCCCATCCAATCTTCGCATCCCTCCACAAGGCCCCTGTTCTGCATAGCAGGAGAGGCCGCCTGGGCGAGGTACTAGCCATTCTCCCCAGTTGTATCCCCCGATCCAAAGTCTGAAGCTCCAGGACACTGCCCTTGAGGCGGTAGAGGTGGGATCACTCGCTGAGTCCGAGGGAAAACCGACCCTGGAGGGTAAACAGATTAATAATAATAATAATAATAATAATAATAATAATAATTCTCCCCTGTTCTGCATAGCAGGAGAGGCCGCCTGGGCGAGGTACTAGCCATTCTCCCCAGTTGTATCCCCCGATCCAAAGTCTGAAGCTCCAGGACACTGCCCTTGAGGCGGTAGAGGTGGGATCACTCGCTGAGTCCGAGGGAAAACCGACCCTGGAGGGTAAACAGATTAATAATAATAATAATAATAATAATAATAATAATAATTCACGGACTAGTAAATTAATAAATATAAAAGTAAATAAACATAATATTACATTTTATAACAAAGTCCCACTGAGCGAGTTAGCTATAGGGCAGAGGTCGTGTACCTGTTGTTCCAACCCCACCGTCGGTAGTCCTGATGTTGATTTTCAGTGGTTTTCCATAAATGCATCATTGCCATTTTTAATTAATGCATTTACAGAATTAGAAATTGACATGCTAGTAATTTCTTTAACTACTGCAATTAAAGGTGAGGACTACTGAAGTTTCACACCCTAACGAAATATACCTACTGTGTACGAATGGAAATTTAAAACCATTTGATCAAATGAAAATAAAATAAAATGGAATCATACTTACAAGAACTTCGATGCATAAGACCAAGAATAGTTCCTTTGGCTACCGTATGTAAAATTCATCATATCCAAATATTGCTGTGCATCAGCAATAACAATCTCCAAATTTAAGTGTCGAAACATAATTATAGACCATGTACTATGAGAGCTGCTACTTCTATTATCATGATACCGAGCTCGATAGCTGCAGTCGCTTAAGTGCGGCCAGTATCCAGTATTCGGGAGATAGTAGGTTCGAATCCCACTGTCGGCAGCCGTGAAAATGGTTTTCCGTGGTTTCCCATTTTCACACCAGGCAAATGCTGGGGCAGTACCTTAATTAAGGCAATGGCCGCTTCCTTCCTACTCCTAGCCCTTCCTTGTCCCATCGTTGCCATAAGACCTATCTGTGTCGGTGCGACGTAAAGCAATTAGCAAAAAAAGTATTATCATGATAGTGAGAATACCATGGTCATTATTTGATTTCCACCCATCAGTACGGACTGATCTACAAACGGTATAAATAAAAACTTAACAAGTCAGATGTTTTTTCAATTAAGTATCCTTCAAAATCAGGGTGAGAAATGCTATTCTTTTGTAAAATGGAAAGTGAAGATTAGGTCACCCTTATTTTGTCGTCCACTGAACTCGGAACACTCTGATTAATGTTAAATGTATTATGGGTGAACTTCCCACACATCGCCTGCTATTATCTGAGAGGCTCTTCCCACGAGTCTACGTATAGAAAAGTTGCAGCTGTCTCTCGTATTAATGAAGATTAGGTCGGACTACCTCCCATCTTTTCGTATGTTCTGAATGAAGTAATGTCCACTCTTGTTTAGTGCTAGAGAAGCATCGAAAAATTTGTACTCATTACCTTAATGGCACTCGGATTTGGATTCTAATGTTTGGCGACACGCGACACCCAGCTCGGGATGAAACATGTACGTGCCAGATATGGTTCTTAAAGAAAGAAGAAGGAATATTAATAATCGAAACCGACTTTCAACCTATTAGGTCGTGCTACGTACATTTAGTACGTGTTGAAGAGATGTTAAGTACAGAACAAAAATGGTCAACCAGACACCAGTGGGATCCGAACCCACAACCTCGCGATTTCGCGTCGGTTGCTCTACCAATTGAGCTATGGTGGGCTAGACCATCTTTGTTCTGTTGGAAAGTATCTGAGCTACAGGCACGGCCAAGTCAATGAATATTGAATTTTCACGACCGCATTGTAATCGAAACCGACTTTCAACCTATTAGGTCGTGCTACGTACATTTAGTACGTGTTGAAGAGATGTTAAGTACAGCAACCGACGCGAAATCGGGAGGTTGTGGGTTCGGATCCCACTGGTGTCTGGTTGGCCATTTTTGTTATGTACTTAACATCTCTTCACCACGTACTAAATGTACGTAGCACGACCAAATAGGTTGAAAGTCGGTTTCGATTACAATGCGGTCGTGAAAATTCAATTTTCATCAATGTTAATAATGTTTATTCGTTGTCATGTCTATCTGTAAATGTATATTATTTTTATTATTCGGAACATCAGTATCATAAATAGGCTTTCATTCGCTGACGAGTATAATGACGTCTATCGTGTGCATCAAAGCCACCAACTGACTACCGCTTAAACAGAGATTCGCACGTTGATGGGAATACGGTATATTCCCAACAATTTCTCAGAAACTTATACAAAACAATTTAGATTAACTTCCTTCTCTTCAAGAGGTTGAACTAGCCATTCAACAGTTCAAGAATAACAAAACAACTGGCTGTGACGGAATCCCTGCCGCTTTTTTCATAAAAGGAAGCCACCATTCATCCGACCAACGAAACGCTTTAATCATTCGATCTTAAAAAAAAGGCTCAGTATGAAAATTATCGTGACATGTCACTTCTCTCTGTTGCTGGACTTTTTTTTTTTCTCAAAGCAAGAATACTATCGAAATCTAACCATCTGTTAACATTCGGGGACGAATCTCTACCACAAATTCCTCTCTGGGTGGGGGCGGTAGAATAGCACCTACGGTATTCCCTGCCTGTCGCAAGAGGCGACTAAAAGGGGCCCCAACAGGGACTCTTTCAACTTGGGAGCGTGGGTTGGTGACCACTTGGCCCTTAGCCTGAATTTAGGAATCGCTTACACTTACTTGTGCCAGGCTCCTAACTTTCACCTATCTGACCTCACTTGATCAACTCTTGCTCTTTTCCTTCTCCGACGCTATTGGGTTTCGAGGCCTAGGGAGTCTTTAATTTTCACGCCCTTCGTGGCCCTTGTATTTCACTGGCCGATATCTTCATTTTTTCGAAGTATCGGACCCCTTCCACTTTTTATTCTGATTAGTGTTAGGATTAGTGTTAGAGGCTCACCTTGGGTGCCTAACCTCCTGCACCATAGAATTGGTCAAGTACGAGGGCGAATCAAAAAGTACGTTAGACTTCCAAATTATGGCCATTTATGAAACCAACCCGGCTATGACAACATGCAATGTAAGTTCACTTTTCCACATAGTCCCCAAGAGACTGTAAACATTTCTCGGAACGGTCAAGCAACTTTTCGATTCCGGATGCGTAGAAATCACCACCTGGAGACAGCTGCTTTCACCTCCTCATCGTTTCGAAATCGTCGTCCACCGAGATCCTTTTTCAGCTTACCGAACACATGATAATCGCAAGGCGCTAAGTCTGGGCTGTATGGAGGATGTTGCCATACATTCCACTTGAATCGCTGCAGCAGTTCGGATGTTTGGCGGTCCGTGTGAGGTGTTGCGTTATCGTGCAAAATTATCACACCGGCGATCAATTTTCTCTACCACTTTTCCTTAATTGTCTTACGCGACCGGTTCAACGGTTGACAATACGAAGCAGAGTTTATTGTCGTGATTTTCGGCATAAATTCCACGTGCATCACATCTTCCATGTCAAAGAACACTGTCGCCATTACCTTTCCTGCTGAAGGTTGGATCTTGGTCTTCCTTCATGGTGGTGATGTGGTCTGCGCCTATTCTATCGATGGTCTCTTTGTTTCGGTGCGGGTGGGGGGAATGGTGGACCTACGTGTCATCCCCTGTGATGATTCGCCACAGAAACTTGTTTTTTTGCTAGGGGCTTTACGTCGCACCGACACAGATAGGTCTTATGGCGACGATGGGATAGGAAAGGCCTAGGAGTTGGAAGGAAGCGGCCGTGGCCTTAATTAAGGTACAGCCCCAGCATTTGCCTGGTGTGAAAATGGGAAACCACGCAGAAACTTGTTGCCCTCTTCAGAATACCAAACTTGTTGCCCTCTTCAGAATACCGTTGCAAAAATGCCAGTGACGATTGGAAACGTTGGCCCTTGTCAACATTGGTGAGCAGACGTGGGACCCATCTTTGACACAGTTTACGAAATTCAAGGTGCTGGTGAACAATGGAGAACACATTGCAATACGAAATGTTCAGCATGCTGGCAATTTCCTGCAGTGTTATTCGTCGATTCTCTCTAATGATCCTATCCACATGATCAACATTTGCAACGGCACTGCCTTCGCGATATTCGTCCGTGATATCCGTGCGTCCGGCTTACACCACTTCACAATAGTTGGGCGAGAAATTGTACGCTCACTGTATAGAACAGTGATTTCACGATGAATGTCCGTGCAATTGAGCCGTTTAGCCCATAGAAATCTGATCGTTGTACGCACCTCCAATTTGGAGTGAACATCCAGTTGATGCGCCATTGTGCCTACCCCGCTCTGCACACACAACTCGACCGGATACCATACCAACCTTCCTATCGAACGTGTCAGCAGTTACTGTAGCTTGCTCCGTATTGGCAAATACAGTGGAGACAATACGAGACACTCAGCGATATATCGAGGGACAGTCATTAGGCTCTCTCTAGCGGATTGACCTGAGAACTACTGATTCTGTCATAAGAGCACGTGTATTTGTGTGTGAAGTTTTTGGTGTTATTTATGCGTTTTCAGTGAGTTGACATAATTAAATAGTGGCGTGTGTTATTCCTTTATATCTCCTCTTAACATGAGGGGAAAGGTATGTGCTGTGTTTGGCTGCAGTAACTATGAAGTAGAGAAGAATGCGCGGTCTTTCTTTCGGTTCCCTCGTAACAAGAAAATGTAAGTAATATTGTATTTGCATATATATTCTTCCAGTGACAAAGATATTTTTATAGTACTTCATAATCTTCTGACCTGTTCGACCCACATTTTAACGGCTTAAAATATAACTTAATACGCATATTCTATTGTATAGTGCAGCAGTTAACCTTCAATATCGATGTGTTGTTCTAGGTGTGATCTGTGAGTTTGATTTAATTAAGGAAAATACATATGCATATGAGTGTGGCTGATTGTGTTCCAAGTTACCCCATTCGGAATGCCGTAATGCGTTGTCAAGCACTGAAAATAATATGCGTGATTTAAGAAATGTGGATATTTTGTTGAAACAATAAGATGATTCAAATTTGCTTTACCCTAATGTAATGGCATTATGGCAAGTATTGCTTATAGGGAAAGTTTGAATGTTTTTGAGGCTAAATTTTTAGATTTTATTTCTGTTAGTAGGCTTCAAGTTAAAAGGAAAATTGTACAGCTCTTAAATGTAAATTCATTGAATGATGTGTGTAAGGAATGTGCCGATATTTTTGTTGACAAGTGTTTTAATATGATGATACAATGCTTTTAAATGAGAAAAAAAGAAAAATCTAGCCGTGAACGTTCAGGCAGGAATTCTAAAGCTAAAAAAGTAATGCATAAATGAAAGGCCAAGCCCTTTCACAGCAGTCCATTTCACATCTTGATTATATGTCTAATTTCAGTCTTTAAATAATAACCTGTTAAATAATTCTTCATTCATTTATCCAGAATTGCTTTAGCAACTTTGAAGTTAATATCTTAGCAACACTTTATTTCTACACGTAATTTATTTATACATTTCCGTATATACATTTCCATTGATATTTGAATTTAGCGCGAATTTTCCGTTGAAGTCACTAGGAGCGCCAGTTGCGACTTGTCTCCCATTTTAACAAGGCTAAATCCGGAAGTGTCGCGTATTGTCTCTACTGTATTGGTCACGGTCACGACACACAGCGTGCTCTCGCGGCGAGCTAGTGTAACTTTTTGATTCGCCCTCGTATTAGCCTTGTATAGGACGCGAACGTCGAGTACTTTACACTCCCTGTTTTACAAAAAGGCACATCACAATTCATAAGAATTTACTCACCAATGATGCAAGTCATAACTAGAACTCGGATTTTAGGCTAAATGCCTTTTTTTCTATAAGATTAAACTAAAACTGGTTCAATATCATCACGTTTTGTACAGGGTTTATCTAAATTCCTATTACACACTTTGAGGGCTTGTAGAGTGAACTGAGTAGATGACATTTTGAAGAGGAACTTATGTCAGGAAACGTACATTTTCCCCGCCACAAGCAAAATACCACCAACCGTTTAAATGTCCCGCGTCTGCTGCAGGTCGCCCATGGTCGTCAACTAGAAAGACCTGCAGCAGGCCTCTCCCGGGGACGTATGGCATTACTCACAGTGGGTGGGTTTGTTCTAAAGACTTTGTAATTGTTTGGTTGAAGGAAGTCCCACAACAGAAAATTTAGAGAAAATTGTGCCAAGGTATGATACTGGTAAGTGAACTGAAGGGCTTAAAAACAAAAATAACAACAGTGGTGCAAATTACATTAACGAACATTTATGAAAAATGCACCTGAAGATAGTGTCCTTTGAGCATGATACTTTTAAAAATAAATTTATTCCATTTGTTTTTATGCATATCTCTCGCACATTTAGATCAAATGTCACATATACGACAATATCTTATTTTCCTTTTTGTCGCGTGTTTTACTCAGTCCTCCAGTTAACGCTAATCGTAAGTTACTTGTAAAACTATTAATTTAATCTAATATTGACATCAATGTATCAGCAACAAAAAATGAAATGGGGCTGGAGAAGGATTAATTCAATAAATATAGGCTAATTCAATATTTAATAAAACAGTTTTTGAGTACAGTCTTATTTTACTGTTGTGTCACTATAAATGTAGTAGATGTAATGCTTAATGCTTACTTCTAATGTGTAAACTCATTTTAGGTGCGTAAAAATATATTTTTAAAGGCCAAACAATTCGATGTCTAGTTACAATAAAGTAGCATATTGTCAATAGTTTTTCATTCGATATCATGTTTTATGATTGACAACACATAATGAATAGTTGTGGAGAAATGTTGAGACAAGCGAGCAGAATTGATAGTGAACAAATGCCTCGATAGCTGGCTTTCAAACAGCTGTTCCTAAGTTTCGTGACGCGAGCTGTAATGCTAACGTGGTCGGGCATAAACGATTGCCTAAAACAGACTGGAGTCGCTTTTCTTAAGTAAATGTGACTTGATCTGTAACCACTAGTGAGGATAGGTCTAATCTAGCGCCTAGCAAGCGGCTTTCCGATTGTATTTTGTTAAGGCAATGAAACGCCGGCTGGCGACGACAGAGACAACTAAGGGAACATTTCATCACGTGCAGGACAGTAGACTAAACAATTTACTTCCTTGTCATCAGATCCTGCCAATTATTTAACCAACTACGAAGATTACATTCCTATCGCGTCCCTGAGCCTAGCTCCTGCAAATCTTAACTAGCTTCTTTCGCAACAAGATAGATTTGGGTTCGAGTCCCGGAGTGAGTGAACTCTCCATATTAAAAAAAATGCAAGGGTCTTTTAGTATCTCTTCCCAACTATATGTGATCGGCACTAATGTGGATTAAGCCCAGTTTCATAGTCGGGTGCCTTTCCTGACGCCAACCCATATTGGAGGGATCACATAAACCAAGTACCCAAGCTACAGGAGTCAATTAAACGTGGCTAAAGTCCTTTATCCGGTGTAAATCGAACCTACGGCCCTATGAACCGAAGGCCACTACGCTGAACATGCAGTCGAAGAGCCAGACTTGATATCAAAATCAATGTTAAAACTTATCAAACGAATGTCATGCACACATTAAACACAGGCATATTTAATTCCAAACCAGGAATTACATATTGTTGACGGGAGGCAGAACAAGAATCTCATCCTCAGTAATGAAATTAAAAATAGGTGATCTGTGAACATCTGTTCGTAATAGATGGTGTGTAGGCCTCAGTGTTGCCAACTTAGCGGATTTTCCGCTAAATTTGGCGGAATTAGAAGACTGTCGGCGGAGAAAAATATCATTTAGCGGACAGCGGATTTTTTGGCGGAATTCTAGATTTATTACAGCGGAATTTATCAATTTTACGTTAAAAAAAATTTGTACTCCAGTCTGTCTCCGAGCTATTCTGTATTTCTTATCAGGAGCTACAGTCACATGAGGAAAACGTGTTATTTGGATTTAATGGTATGATATCATGGTATCATACATTTGTAATGAGAGGGGAAAGGGTACTTATCGCTTAGCTGACGAATGACGACAGATAATGAAACTGTGAGAGAGTAACATTTATATTTATGCTATGAAGGAAGACCGTTTAATAAACTGGACTGTTTGTGTGTGGCCCTTGAGGTAGGGAATTCACCTAGTTTGCACCCGGCAGTAAAACGCCTACAAGTTTTAGCTCGCCGGCTCGCAGGCAGGGTGTTAATCCCAGTGAAACTCACAGATCAGATGAGTGCAGATATTTACTTCTTCTTCTTCTTCTTCTTCTTCTTCTTCTTCTTCTTAATCTGTTTTCCCTCCAGGGTCGGTTTTTCCCTCGGACTCAGCAAGGGATCCCACCTCTACCGCCTCAAGGGCAGTGTCCTGGAGCTTCAGACTTTTGTCGGGGATACAACTGGGAAGAATGACCAGTACCTCGCCCAGGCGGCCTCACCTGCTATGCAAAACAGGGGCCTTGTGGAGGGATGGGAAGATTGGATGGGACAGGCAAGGAAGAGGGAAGGTAGCGGCCGTGGCCTTAAGTTAGGTACCATCCCGGCATTTGCCTCGAGGAGAAGTGGGAAACCACTGAAAACCACTTCCAGGATGGCTGAGGTGGGAATCGAACCCACCTCTACTCAGTTGACCTTCCGAGGCTGAGTGGACCCCGTTCCAGCCCTCGTACCACTTTGCAAATTTCGTGGCAGAGCCGGGAATCGAACTCGGACCTCCGGGGGTGGCAGCTAATCACGTTAACCACTACACCACAGAGGCGGACATTATTATTATTGCTCATTTTTATTGCTCATTATTTGAGATCGGATTTCATGGCGGAATTTTAGCGGATTTTTAATAGTATTTAGCGGATCTTGAAAATATAAGTTGGCAACACTAGTAGGCCTATGCATATTTCCAAGCAGACGGTCTTGATCATTTTACCTTAGAAGGAGACAGAGTGATATTAAGATGCCTTCGCGACTCAACCGTAGTATCTGATGCAAGCGAAATGCGCTGAGTGTAGACAGCTGGAGAGATGAGTCCTTTAAACTCTAAACAGCCTTCAAGTAATAAAAAAAGGCAAGGAGGGATGTTCTTTCGCGCTTCCCAGCATATGTGGAGGAACGCTCTGCAACATATAAGTCAACACATGTGCGTGGGGGAGCTATTTTCTACCGCGAAGGGACACTAGCAATTTCCGTTCCGAGGTGACAACAGTCCTGTGATGGAGCTAATTTCGAACCTAAATGAGGAATACAGTCTTCACCAGGGGCTTCTAATATGACATGAGGGTTATTTTTACAGACGCAACGCTGATTAATTATTAAACCCATCAGAGTATATTTATAGGACCAACTGTGATTTCTAAAACATAGAGTAGATTTACTGGGACGTAAAAGAACTCCTGCGGGACTAAATTCCGGCAGCCCCGAAAATCGTAAAAGTAGATAGTGAGACTTAGAGCCAATAACATTAATAACATTATAATAAAAACACATTGTATATAGATCGAATGAGCAGCGCAGTTGTTGGGAGTACTCACTTCTTTTGCTGAAGGTTGCGGCAGTCAGTTGACATTTATGTGCTTAACCCTTAGAATGCCAAATATGATTTAATTGTATTTTGAAAGAACGATCAAAATTACCAGATGTAATTTAATCTTATCATTGTTTTCTTTCGTTACAAGGCTACAGAATGTAGCTATGCCATGGCTAACGAGCAGGTTCAAGCTATCTTTGATTGACCTTATAAGTTATGTTGGACGCTTGTAATCCGAAAAATGAATATTCTTTGAATCATAATGTAGTAAAGGCAATTATTAACTTCGTGTGGCTATTTCTGGCCGGATGCAGCCCTTGTAATGCAGACCCTCCAGTTAGGGTGGGCGGCATCTGCCGTGTGTAGGTAACTGCGTGTTATTGTGGTGGAGGATAGTGGTTTTTTTTTTTGCTTTACGTCGCACCGACATATATGTCTTATGGCGACGATGGGATAGGGAAGGCCTAGAAATTGGAAGGAAGCGGCCGTGGCCTTAATTAAGGTACAGCGCCAGCATTTGCCTGGTGTGAAAATGGGAAACCACGGAAAACC
This sequence comes from Anabrus simplex, assembly GCF_040414725.1. NCBI lineage: Eukaryota > Metazoa > Arthropoda > Insecta > Orthoptera > Tettigoniidae > Anabrus > Anabrus simplex. The sequence continues at coordinate 171,878,721 of NC_090271.1, forward strand.
ATCTTCAGGGCTGCCGACAGTGGGGCTCGAACCCACTATCTCCCGATTACTGGATACTGGCCGTAATTAAGCGACTGCAGCTATCGAGCTCGGTGGAGGATAGTGTTATGTGTGGTGTGTGAGTTGCAGGGATGTTGGGGACAGCACAACACCCAGTCCCCGAGCCAATGGAATTAATCAATGAAGGTTAAAACCCCGACCCGTCCGGGAATCGAACTCGAGACCCCTCTGAACCGAAGGCCAGTACGCTGACCATTCAGCCAACGAGTCGGACACTAAAGGCAATGCCTTGTCATTGTAGCCACATCTGACGATCTTCTGTTAGTCTCTTCATGTTGGTATATGAACCGCATGCCGGTTCACCGACGGAGTTCCTGACGTATGACATCCTTGGTCGTCCCCTGGGTCTCTTATTTATTCAAGGCCGTCTAATTAAAAAAAAAATTGAAGCACTGTGAATGGCGAATGTAAACAAGCAATGGTGTCCGCTCGTAATACTGAGACACTTGATTAAATCTGATGAAAATATACGTACATAATACGTACTTGAAATCCACAGCCTGTTTCCAGTCAGTCAACCGGGTCAGGAATGGAATGAATGAAGCTCCATCTAGCGGCGAGGATAGGAATTGTGCCGGCTGCCGAAGCCTGTCGCACTCCTCTGGGGCGATTAATGAATGACAGATGAAATGAAATGATATTGGAGAGTGTTGCTGGAATGAAATATGACAGGGGAAACAGGAGTACCCGGAGAAAAACCTCTCCCGCCTCCGCTTTGTCCAGCACAAATCTCACATGGAGTGACCGGGATTTGAACCACGGAACCAGCGGTGAGAGGCCGGGGCGCTGCCGCCTGAGCCACGGGGGCTCTTATACACAATACGTACTTAAATGTACTGAAAAGGTATAAATACTAAAAATACTTACACATTTTCGACGTTTATATTTAAAAATATAAACCCCACTGTCGGCAGCCCTGAAAATGGTTTTCCGTGGTTTCCCATTTTCACACCAGGCAAATGTTGGGGCTGTACCTTAATTAAGGCCACGGCCGCTTCCTTCCCACTCCTAGCCCTTCCCTGTCCCATCGTCGCCATAAGACCTAACTGTGTCGGTGCGACGTAAAGCAACTAGCAAAAAAAAAAAAGTATAAAACTCAACGTCTGTCTGTGCAGGGCGTAGTCAACGGGAGGGTGTTACTGGGGGTTAGAATCCCCCCCCCAATGGGATTTTTACAACAAAAAATTAAGAAGAAACTGACAAAGAAGTGAAAGTCGACTCAATCGGTTGACTCTTTCGACCATTCTCAGAGACATAATTTTAAAACCAACAGATGTCATGAATCTATTTTATAAGAAGCCCCAAAAGTTGGATTTTAGACTGTAATCTGAACATACCATTGGCTGTAAAACTGTTGACCTTGATCATTTGTTCTTGCTCATTTTACAGTGAGATTTTGTAGTGTACCAGTAGTGCAATCTCAATATCAATGTAACTCACTTGTATCAGTGTCCTTATAATAAAGACACTCACGCATGCGCGCACCACACACGCACAAGCACCTTCATTATGTTCTATCATCATCGCTTATCGCTCGATCCTGGCTACGTTGCTGCGTCTGTCTGTACACTGATGAACGATTGAATTATATATACCTGACTAGTTGCATGGAACATCCCTTTTTACCCTGATGACGATGGCAATGCAGCATGATAGGGATTTCATAAGATACATGAAGCATAGGAATTCATACTGTTCCATGACCAGTATATAGCCTCCCGTAATGTACAGAGATTGTTCAGAGCAGGGTCAACGGCGAGCACGTATCTCTTGACAGCATCCTAGAGCATCCTAGAGCATCCTAGATGTGCTCAGTAGGATTGAGGTCAGGTGACTTAGGGACCAGGCAAGCATCCTCATGTCCATGAAATGAATGTTCATGGAACCAATCAACAACAATTCGGGAGGAACTGGACGGTTCATTATGCTACTGTAAGTGCAGATTTCCTGCAGTGTGCTGGAGATGAACAAATGGAAGGACATGATCTGACGGCAGGTTCCTGTATCGTTAAAACTATCCTCAAGCTATGTTTTTAAGAATTACTAGCAGTTTCCCGCTGGCTCCGCCCGTAATGTACAAAGTATGGTGTTGTTCGTTACTATCCTCACGGATGTATTTGCAAAGTTTCGAGTTAATGAAATAAAGCACATGATCTGCTGTGGTAATAGAATGTAATATTATGTCAACAAAACACTTGAAAATACATCACACAAAGAAATTGAATTAAACGTTACTTGGAACAACACTACGCGCCGAACCGTTAAAAGGTCTTTCAAAAATCTTCGTCACGGAGACAAATATACTCATAACTTTTCTCATAATCTACCAATTTAAGTAGTTATTACCTCAAAAGAAAGAGCTTGATCTACGGAGTGTTTTAGACCAAAACGAACTGCGTACCTCAATTAGAACGAAAGATATGATTGCTTCAAGGAGAAAAAATGTCGAAGAAATGAGACGTCAAATTGAATGTGCACTCATAACTTTCCTCAAAATCAACCAATTTGAATAGTTAAGAGCTGAAATGAAAGAGCTTTATCCACTGAGTGTTCTTAGGCCAAAATGAACTACGTACCTCAATTAGAACCAAAGATATGATTGCTTCAAAGAGACAAAAAAATGAAAAAATCAAATAATTTGAGAAAGGGGAAGTTAAGTGTTTTATAGTACCTGATGATTAATCTGTGCATGGATACCTTTCAGTTTAAAAAAAATAAGAAAATCGACCGGATAGAATGGCCGCACTGACTGACTTTAGTTTTCATATTTTTTAAAATATATAGGTGAAGTGTATATAGCAAAATGCGATCAAATAGAGAGCATTTAAGGAAAGTGTGGTTCGAAGAAATGCGAAAGATTTCTTTCGGCGAAATGTCACAACATATTGACAGTAAATGTCTCAAACGCATTCGAGAGGATACAGTGGC